>NC_137979.1:47559314-48086987 GCF_963924665.1 Micromys minutus | reverse complement strand
ACCTACTCCAGGAGATGCAGAGGGGCAGGTCTGGATCGTTCCCTAGTTTTTAGGGTATTTCCAGAGCCTTGGGCTACTCACCTTGGGGGATTTCCCCATTGCCTTGGCAGGTAGGACAAGTCACAAAGCTGGTATGAGCAGCCTTTTCACAAGGCACACAGGAATATGCTGGGTTGCTGCTACCAGTGCTGAAGTAGTTGGTAGCTTTGCTGGCAATGGCTGGGTTATCGGGTAGAATAGACTTGTCCTCATCCTTCTGAGAGGTGAGCTGGAGAATTTCTTACCCATAGTTCAGCGGGATTTTTCACTAATGAGAATAAAACAAGATTCAGAGCTATTAGCCTGTTAGCACTGATGCCAGGTTTTAAGATTGGCAAGAAGCTTTTGCTTAGGGAAGAATGGTTTGGGTGGTGCCTTGACACTTATTATTTTTTTTAAAGTGAGAGCTCAATTCAGAGAAAACCAAAGAAAAGCAGAAGTTATTTCATTTTAAGGGACTTCTGTAAGTAAATGATAATTTTTTTTTTTAACCAGGAAAAGCTGAGCTGTCATTTATTTTAAAGAAAGGGAAGCTGAGTAGGACTAGGAGCGGGTATCCCCTTTGCCTTCCCTAATCAAGTGACTACCCTGTAGAAATCCCAGAGCACCAGGGCAGATATGCCTGAAATCCGCTTGGGAGTGTAAAAGGCAGGCTTCCATTTGGGAGTCTGGCTGGAAAAGTAGGGCTTCCTAAAGAGGTCAGAGTTGTGGCTAAGAAACCCTGTGAAACTGGACCGGGAGGGAGCCTAGACCTGTTCTTTATTGTTTTCTGAGATCTGAGTCTGTTCTTCATTGTGAAAGGTCAAGGCTAAATCTGAACTACCCCCCCACCCCCTCGAGTCTCTGAGTAGTGGTTGGAATGTAGTAGTAGCTCATTAGGACACACTCAGATCTTCCTGGGCTAAAATAAAGACCCTTACTCACCTGGTTTAGGTCTGGGACTCCAGGCTCTTCTCAGCTGCAAGACTGGGTCTTCTGGAATGCTCTTTGGGGAGAAGGGCCTCTAGGGTAGGGTGGAGGTGATCAGCTCCCTTTAGCAGAGACCTGAGAGTGAATGTGCCAAAAGTGGGGAGCAGGGACTCTTGTCTACCGCGGGGGTCAAGTCCCCTCTCTACTAGGGGACTCTGCTATAGTAGGCAAATGGTAGGATTTCATCGAGGAAGGTTTTTAAATCCCACCAGACTGGCCGTTAGTCAGATTTGGGAACTTTGAGTTGGGTGCCAAGAAAGCCCAATCGTCTCCGGATTCTTGCTTTGTAAAGGGAAAGAGATGGGGGTTCCGGAGAAGCCTCACCAGAAGGTGACAACGCCCTCAGCACAATCGAAACTGAGAGAGCAGCGCGTTTATCTCAGCTCCGAGTCCAAACCAGGCTCGGCCCCGCCCCTCGCCCCGCCCAGCCCCGCCCCCTCCCCTCCGGAGCGGCGGCGCCCATCCCTGGAAGAAGCTTCCGGCTCACTGGACAAATGCCGCTATCACAATGACCAACTAGTCCAGGTGAGAGTTTCAAAAAACGTATTTACAATTCTTAAAGTGGCTATGAGCAAGTACAACCGAAAGAACAATTGGACCCAGATGGTGAAAGACAAGTCCGACTCCAAATCCACCCAATTACCCACACCATGAGGCTCTTGCCTTCTACCCCAAACCCCAGGAAAACATTTTGAATAAACAGTCTGGTTGGTTTGCAGTTTGAATTGTGGTTTATTTAGAAGCATTCAAGAGTTAGACTGTAAATAAACATATTATAAGTAATTAAAATCGCCATTTATTATAAATACCAACTAAGTTAAATAATGCTATTTTAACTATTGTTCCCCTTTGAGCTGGGGTCCAGATACCTTCTCTCAAACTCTTTTACAACGAACAAAATCTTTAGTGTTGTGTTACCTCTTTTCGTGCAGTCTGTACCCAAAGCTCCCTTTTATAAACTAAATGAGACCTAGAGCTCTGAAAGGAAGCTTCTTCCCATGTATTGTAATGGTGAACGAACCTTTCCATGGGTTAGCCCCCAAGCACTACTTCCTGTTTTCAGCTGGACACCTCAGACAGGGATTCCACACATTGGAGAAGCCACCCGAATTTGTGTCCCCTCCTCCACTGTCAGCCTTACTGAGATGAGTATTTGCACATACCTGTTCTTAAGATCTGCTGTGATAGTCAGAAAAAGGACTCTTAACTTCCCCTTTCTGTGTAACAGGTGGGGCTTCCCCCTTATAGGATTAGCAAAATATTCCACACTACCCAGGATTTTTCCTTAAATAAACAGATGCTGTTTAGTAAGTAGGTGCTGTGGGTTAACCAGTATGCCTTCCATCCTTCCAGGTTCCTGCCAGGTCTTCTGAAAGCAAAGTGTTACTTATTTATTAAGTCTTTTAGGGACATTGACTTTCTTAATCTGCTGTCTTTACATTGCTATGAAGCTTGGGATTCGTTATAGAAATTAGGAGGATAATTCTTGAAAACATTCAAGGCTAATCTTTAAAAAACAAACAAACAAAAACCAAACTAACATTTAACAGCCCATTAAAAACATCCATATGAACCAAAGGAAAATACTCAACTTCAATACAAGCAGAAGGAAAAGTGGTCTACAGGAAGTCCAAGTTACATGCTTCCACATACTACAGTGGAGAGAGTTCTGTCCAGATCAGTTGAAAACTGTCTTCCTACCATTCATCCCATTTCTAAAGTGAAAATTTAAGTCCTGGCCTTTGATTTGCTCCAAAAAATACTGTAACAGGTACTGTTTTGACAATTCAGAGACGCTCAACATAGATTCATCAGATTAAAAAGCAAGCAAGGGCTTCCACCCACACCTCAATGACGGCAGAGACCAGTCTGAGCGCAGGCAGTTATTTACTACAAGGCAGGCCTCAATAGCGGTGGCTGTACCAGTCGTTGTGGTTCATTTGAAGCAGCTCTGTCACAACTTGCAGGATATTGTAATTGTGTTTTCTCAGCAGCCTGAGGTTCAGCTGCCTGTCGCAGAATCCCATTTCAAAGAGATGGGCCATCAGGGCTGCAGTCTGATCTTCAGAGACAATGGGCTGTGCAAAGACAAGCAGACATTTCTCTGTGTAATTTGCTTCTTTGCAAATCTGTATTACACTGTCATCCCAGTCCTTCCTCCTTATTCAAAGTGTTAGGTAATTAGATGCAAGGACACAACTTCCTGTCTCCCTAACAAGTCAATGGGCCAAGAGAGCGCTCCAGACTACGTAAGTGCATAACTGAAGGAGAGGAAACAGAGCAGGAGAAAGCTGCAGAGGACTTGCTGAAAGCAGCATGCTCAGGCATGGTGGGGCTCATGCCTGTGATCCCAGCTTGGAGAAGAGCAAAGGTTAGGGATGTGCCTGGGCTACAGAACGAGCCGTTATCCAAAACCCCAAACAAAAGTCACCCATCTTTAGCCAAGTAAAAATTGAAGAGCAAGATGACAAGAAGTCTTGAAGAGTTTAACATAAAATTGTGATGGAGCAAATATGAGCAACAGAGACTTCCTGAAGTTGGCATGGGACATATAACTTCACCAGATATGCAAGTAAGATGAACAGACTTATGAAATTATAGCTTGGGCAGTCTTTTTTGACTTTTCACTCTCAGAAGTGATCTCATTAAAAGGAAGCTAACACCCCTCCCCTTTTTGAGACCAAGTCTCTCTCCATAATCCTGGGCATCCTAGAACTCACTATGTAGATTAAAATGTTCCTGAACTCAGGGATGTAGCCTCATCCTCACATATGCTAGACGTGTGCTTTGCCACTGAGCTTATAACCCCCAGTTCCCCTCTTTCTGCTTATTTTAGAATAGTCTAACACCCATAATTCTGGATGGGTTTAATGTTTATACTTTGCATATATTCTCTCTCTCCTCTTTCTGTGTTTTGAGATAGGGTTTCTCTGTGTAACAGCCCTGGTTGTCTTGGAACTTGCTTTGTAGACCAGGCTAGCCTCATTTTTTCTCCTTACCATTGCTACCTCAGAAATCTTTCATTGCTAGGCTTGCCAACCTCAAGTCTTTCTCCTTTTAAAAATTTTTTAAAAAAGCTTTATATATGTGAGTACATTGTTGCTATCTTCAGACATAGTAGAAGAGGGCATTGGATCCCATTACATATAGTTATGAGGTACCACATGGTTGATGAGAATTGAACTCAGAACCTCTGAAGATGGTCCTCTTAACCATTCAGTACTCTTTACTGCTGAGCCATCTCTCCAGCCTCGAGTCTCTCTTATAAACACCTTCTTCTGCCTTATGTAGACATGTAGACTAGTGTTTACCTTTTCCCCATGTAGCTAGCAAAGCAGACTTGACTTGTCAAATTCCTCACCACTGCCTCACAGCTCTCTGTAGCATTCAGCACTGTCTATTGACTCCCAGCAGTGGCCTTGTTTCCTCTAAGTCAGTTTTAGTGGAATTCTGTTGCCTTGAACATTAAAAGGTTGTTTCTGCCTCCATTTTTTCTGGATAATCTCATCCAACCACACACACGTCCTGCTTCAGCCTCTCCCCTGTAATGGAGGTGCACCCATCCAAGCAGGCTGGGTGGCTCTACTTTTAACTTGTATAAGTTGTAAACAACACTAAGCAAAACTGACAAGATTTGCTCCTATCCAAGTAATAAACTTTTCTCCCCTTAAATTTGGGGTGTATTTGTTATGTATTTTATTGTATGTTTGTATGTGGGGTGCTCAGTTGGTAACAAGCACCCTTATTCACTGAGCTCTCTCACTGGTCCTACTTTCTTCTTGGAATGCATGATACTACTGAGTACCTACGCTAAAGCTTGAGATTTATCCTTGAGTTCTTTTTAATCACTTACACTGATACTCCTATCTCTTTTATGTTAATGGAGATGTAGAGCCACATGCCTTTAGTCCCAGCTCTCAGAAGCAGGTCAACTTCTAAGTTAAGGCTAGCCTGGTCTACACAGTGACAGCCAGAGATATTTAGAGGCTCTGTTCCAAAAGTAAACAAACCCAACACACACACACTTAAAATCGGTACTTGGAGTTGGCCTCTTCTCTTCAGATCAAATTCTTCATCCACTCACTTTCAAGCTACTCTTTTTTTTTTTATTTTATAAAAAAGATTTATTTATATGAGTACACTGTAACTGTCTTTAGACACAACAGAAGAGGGTATTGGATCCCATTACAGATGGTTGTGAGCCATCATGTGGTTACTGGTTATTGAACTCAGGACCTTTGGAAAAGCAGTCAGTGGTCTTAACTGCTGAGCCATTTCACCAGCCCGTACTCTATACTTCAAAGGAGAAGACTAGACCCTGCAACTGAACCTAGGGTGCTAAGCAAGAGCTCTATTGTTAAACTACATTTGTACCCTTTTTATGATTTTTATATTCTCAAATTTCATTTTGAGAAAGGTTTTACTACATAGCCCAGACTGGCTTTGAACTTGCAATCTTTCTGCTTCCTGAGCTGCTGGGAGTACAGGTGAGAGCTACTGTATTCAGCATTAAAATGCCTGGGGTATACTTGCTTTGTGCTTTAGGCTTCAGTTCAGATACTAACTCCCAGGAAGCCTTGGTCTCAGTAGGTGGAGATGTACTAACAGTGTCCTGTCCTGGAAATCTGTATGCTTTGCTAAATTCCTACTGTAGTTTGATAGGAATGTGTGTCTTATGTATCCCATAGTACCTGCACTACGTTGTAGAACAGCAACTCTGTATATGTAATAGGTCGTCAACAAATCTTAGGTTCTTTCACTTTTCTCCCCAGAGTAACTTAATTAAACGACAGGAAATGGCAGGAAACTACACGTAGGCTACGCCATGTTAGTTGCCAATCCAGACAGAAAGTCATTGCCATTTGCACTGGTGACTTAGGAGCTGAAGTTAAGGAAAAGAAACCACACACTGACCTGTGCAGTGACTGGTGGCCCAGAAAACAGGGCCTTGTATGCAGAGGCAGCAACGGACAAAGCCCCCTTCACCAGTCCTCCAGCAATGCTGCTCCCGTTGTGGTGCCTACAGAGGAAAACCAAATTATCTCCCCAAATAAAATCATGACCTTACAAGATAATGTGGGTGCTAATCTCGAAAGAAAAAGAAGGTATCCTTAAGAGGAAAAAAAATCAGATGTAAAAAAGAACTAATTGTTTTCATAGCTATAGATCTTGGTTTGTGCAGGGCTCTGGCTCAGTGGGTAGAAGACCTGAGTGCTGCCGGGAACACTCGCCCTCGTTACCACACCAGCATGTCCGCCATCTGTCTGCACATCTCAGAGAAAACCTGGCAAAGGAAATGTGATTCTTCTGGATTCTAATCTGAGACGACAGGGACCAGAGAGACAGCTGTATCTAAGAAATAACAGCTAGATGCACCTGGGGCTTGACCTGCCTGCAATTTTGAGCATTACAGGTGAGGTGAATTTTAGGGTAATCCCTAAAAAGTGAAATGCTTAAGCATAAGCTTTAGCTCTCTGTCCAGTGGCGCTTACAAGCTTCAGAAGTGAGAACAAGAAGAAATGAGGGTGCTCCTCCCTGTGCTGGGAAGGTGCTCTTTTAAGGTGCTCAGCACGTGCTCTGAGAGGCTCATTTAAGCAGAAGCAATGCTGGGATGTCTTCTGCTTCTCAAGAAGAGACTTCACAAGGTGGTTACCTTGAGTGGTCACAGCTCTTCTGTCGGCTGTTTGCGAGTCCTGTTGAGCCTCTGGGCTCTAAAAGCAAAAGAGCTGTTGGTTAGCTACAGCACCCACAAGCTATTATTGAGGCAGGCGGCAAGTTAATGGGATGTCTGAAGTCTTTTTTCTTCTTTTCCTCTTTTAAGTTTTAGCAAGTTCTGTGGCTGATTTAAATCATCAAGGAAGACAAACTGTCTAGAAATGCTATATAAAAGGACCTGAGTAGAAAAATGATTCTCTAACCCTGTAACCCTGACGTGTTAGTTCTCACAGTTTTAGGTTTGGCATTTTGAGGAAGAGGTTCCTGTGAGTGGGGAACCTCTTTACTCCTTCACAGCTAACAAGGGACAGACCTGCAGGCATCCGAACCAGCTGAGAAAAAGCAAACCAAGCCGAAGCCTAGACTGGCCTGCTTCCAAAGCTTCGATCTATCTCGATAAGGTTTCCAGAGTACAAACCCAGAGCACGAGAGAGGAATACAGAAAGAGGGAAGAGGGAAAGTCTTTGAGTAAGGCCACGGATCTCAAAAACAGAGAGCCTGTTGATACCTGGTTTCCACTAGAAAGAAGCAAAGGGAGGGAGGTGATCAAGCTGGAATTACCTCCTCTGATGTGATCAGGGGCTGGGGGAACTTCTTGGATGTTAACTGGTGAATCCATTCCTGGTGACTCATACTGTCCACAAGGAGCACTCCTTTAGAAAGAAAGAATATTGGAGTTGAAAAGCAATGAGAACAGTAAATAGTACAGCAGTGCCAGATTCTCGGCAGGCCTCGCCTTTCTGATCCTATCACACGTGAATTTGGCAGTGTGGTTAGAAGGACTGCATTCCACTCTCTGATTTCCTCTTTAGCCACAATCCAGCCGGAGAAACTGGATTCCCTCAGGCCACCTCCCCCTTCCTGAGCATTTCCTATTATATTCAGGACTCCCAGATTTTCTATACTAGTGGAGAGACAATGGCCCAGATCCAGCAGAGACTTACAACCTCTCTCTGGATCTGTGGTATATATCCACAAATTATTTAGTTTCCTAGTAGTTCTCTGCTTGTGTTAGCACATGGAAGATGAGAGCTTTTCTGTTGTACCCAGTCCCTCATGCTTGCCAGGAAATGCTCTAACATGGAGCTAATTGACAAACCCTCACCTACGGTTTTGTTACATTCATTCAACTTAAGAATCATGGGGCAGGAGAGACCACTCAGTGGTAAAGAGCATTCATTGACTGCTCTTCCAGAGGTCCTGAGTTCAATTCCAGCAACCACATGGTGGCTCACAACCATCTGTAATGAAGTCTGATGCCCTTTCCTGGTGTGTCTGAAGACAGCTACAGTGTACTTATATATGATAAATAAATAAATCTTAAAAAAAAAAAAAAGAATCAAAACATAAAGGGAAGATCAGAGATGTTTGTATTTAGAGATTTTTCTCTTAGTTAAAAAATCAGTAGACTATGCTCAGGAAGTAAGGTCAACTAAAACAAACATTTGTTTAAATCTCAAATTTACAGATGCTGAGAAATCTGAATATGATTTTTTTATTCACCTAAGTTTATACTGTAGAAAAAGAAAGGTTTGGGGCTGGAGAGATGGTTCAGAGGTTAAGAATACTGCTTTTCCAGAGTTCCCAAGTTCAATTCCCAGCCACCACATGGTAGCTCACAACCATCTATAATGAGATCTGATGCCCTCTTCAGCCTGCAGGCATACACGCAGGCAGAATATTGCAAACACAGTATCTTTAGGGGCTGAGGTGCTGAGCAGTACCTGGACAATGCTGCTGGGAGTCCTGCCACCTCGGGGACTAGAGGCACCGTGTCCAGAGGCTGTGAGGTCATGAGGATGTCTCTGAATCTCTGCTCCTGTGGTTGGTTCTCCCTTTCTGGGAGTCTCTCTCTAGCCTCAGCCGGTTCCTGCCCAGATTCGATCCCAGGTTCACCTTCAGCCCCTCGCTCTAGGCCAGGCTGGGAGAGCGCAGAGCTGTACATGGAGTCCCCCAGGGGGCGGCTGGTATCAAAGCACTCAGGCAGGATGATGATATAATCTTCAGAGGAAGCAGAAGACTGACTTTGAACTTCATCTTGGGCTTCCTCCTCTTCCTCAACGACTTCTTCCTCAGCAATGTGGACAATCTCCTCCCTCTCATCTCCACATGGTCCTTCTTCAGGCAAGGCAAATTTCACTAAGGAATGAAAGTAACCACTGTGAGGAAGTGGCTTCGAAGCAAACATCAGTGCTTTTCTCACTTGGTAAAGCCTGTGGATCACGAGCTAGCACAAAGGGCACAGTGGAAAGAACTAGAGGAACGGGCTGTTTCTGGAGCCATGACTGTGTTTTGTTTCAAGATGATGCCAAAACAAATAGCTGGGAAGTCAACAGAAACAAGTGTGTGGGCTGAAACAACCAGGCTTCCAATGAGCACAGCAACCTCTACTGTCCTTTTTTCCCCTTTGTCATGGAAGTTAAAAGACTGAGATAAAGAACTGGTGAGCTAGCTATCTGGGTCAGAAGAAGTAGTCATGTGGTAAGCACTTCAGGTTGTCTGCCTGCTTTCCTTTACCTTAGAATAGTGATGTAAATCTCAGGGGCGGGTGGAAAGACCTCAAGATCCTATCAGAACAGTAACTGTGAACTGGTTTATCCTTCCACACCTTTCTGCTATTTGTATGTTAAAGAATATTCATGTTGTGTTCACTTTAAGCAAAAATAGGAAAATCATGTTTTAAGTTATATGCAGGTCAAATTTCTTTTTTTTTTTTTTTTGTATGTGTGATGATGCATGCAGATTATACACCTATGTGTGCATGTGGGCCAGATGAGGACAAGTGTCTTCCTCATAGCTGTCACTGAACTTAAAGCTGGCCATTTTGGTTAAGCTGGCTGGCAGTGAGCTCTGGGGATCTACCTATCTCAGTTCCCTGATGCTGGTGTTACAGGCCAATAGGGCTGTGCTTGGCTTTTAGGTGGATACTGAGGATTGAAACTCAGGCCTCTTTGTTTACAGAATAAGGACTTTTACCCACTGAGCCATCTTCTCAAGTCCTCAAATTTGGTAATATTATGATGCACGAGAAACTGAATTTTTTGGATAGTTTTTGAGACATATGGAACTGGTTCTACCAGTTTGATACTAGCAGTCTATTCTGAAGGTCTTGTGTATGCTTGTGCACAAGTGTGCAGGAGGATAAATGAGGCTGCATGAAGACTAGAGAAGAGGTCAACACTGGGTGTAGTTCCTTCATTTTTTGTTTGAAATGTTGTTTCACTAAATAGCTGGCCTCAAACTTAAGAGAGATACGCCTACATCTGCACCTCAAATGCTGGGATTAAAGACATTTGTAAAATGTCTGTTCATCTACCTTATTTTTGAGACAGGGTCTACCACAACACCTGAGGTTTTATGTCAGTGCTAGAAATGGAGCTGAGCTCCCTGGCTGTTGTTCTCTATCAGCAGCCATTCTCTAGGACCCATGAAGGCGTTTTTATGGTAGAATTTTACTCTGGGGAAGAGTTTAACATTCTTGTGTTGCCTCACACTTTTCAGATGGCTGCCCTTGGGAGAAAGGAGACAACTCAGCTACCAAATGGAAGCTTCTGCTGAGGCACCTTGTCAACTTACAGGAAGAATCCTTTCTGCGGAATCCAGGCTGCTGTTCCTCTGTGGAATACAGCTGTAATTCCCCTGGGAGAGTGCAGAAATGAGTTAGGGTGGCTTCTTTGTTCTTGGTGCTCTAGTAAGAATGCCAGCTTAGTCAAAAGCCAACCAAGATCAACCTCCCTCCCTCTCAGAAAGGAAATATAGGGACACTCACTCTGTGGGGATCTCTGCCTGCAAGGAGGGTTGTGGTCTGGAGCAGCATCCAAGGTGAGAGATCGGATTACAGTCTCACACACAAATTGGGTCCCACTGAGGTCTTCCTCCGTTTCTTCAACTGAAGCAGTGGTCTCAGCCTTTCTCTTTGCCGATACAGTGGAATCTGAAAAACACACAAAGCCTGTCTGTACTTAGTGTTTGCAGAGTTGAGAGCTTTCTCCAATCAGTGCATCCTAAGCCTGGGTGAGGGAAGCTCCTGCTGTCACGATGTAGAGAGCGAGGGATGCTATGGGCCACCAATTAGCTGAGGTAAAGGTAATGAGGAATGGATGTGTGAGGACAAGGCATTTATGGAAAGGGAAGGTAAGTGCTTTACAGATATTTAACCCCTTACCAGGAGGTGCTTTAAATCCCGCCCCTTCACTCTCTTCCTGTATCTGCCCCAAGCCTGGCTTCTCTATTAAAGGACTGTCATGTGGCAGAGGAGACATGCAGGGAGTCATATCTGGAGAATGAAGACAGGAAAACCATCAACTGAGAGAAAGCATGACATCATAAACAGTCAACTGTCCAGAAGTAGCAGTCTGTAGGTTTCTTGCTTCCTACAGGGTTAAAATAAACCCAAATATGCTCCACCATCTGTCATGTCATAAAGAACTTCTCTAGATCACCAGGAATGCAACTAGCTCTGGCTGATCAAAGCTGAGTCACAAACAAGTAACTGGCCTAGAAGGTCAAAGCCAAGATACAAAACTATGAATAAAGAAACAAAGGGAGAGAAATGAAGAAGTGGTCCCTTTATAGCAAGGTACACAAACTTGTCATGTGGCACTGACAGACAATAGGGAACGGAGGAGATGGACCATGGATACAACTTCAATGTCACAGCATGGGAGAAATCCTTGCCCTCTAGTGCCATAGACCGAAAGGCTAACACCTATACAAGATGATCGAAGTGACAGTCTTACCCACAGGGGTGTTGTGTGGCACTCTCTCCAATTCTTGGACAATGTTTATATCCAGCAGCTCAAAGGACAGCAGGTCCTAGAAAAAGAGATGGCCAAATAAAGGTGTCTGCACGCAAGTGGGAGCCATGTTCTTTCATGACTGCACCTTCAGGTCTCTAGCACACTGCCTGGATTCAATTCTGTTCAAATTTATGTCCCTCCTCAACCATGTGACTAGAAGAGTTAAATGGGAACTTGGTATTCTCAAACTCTAACTGGCAGGGGAGAGGAACATGGGCAGGCAAGTAAAGTCGGCTAAGATTATAAGACCACTGGAGGGAAGCTGTGGGGAAGCACATGCTTGCTCCATGCACCATTTCATCCTCATTTCTCAGTCACAAGGCGAAAGCTCTTCCCTCAGCACTCACTCTTCCTGCCCTGTCCTAAACGCTGCTTACCTGGGCCGTCAGAAGGTCCACAGACGGAATGTAGAGCTCCCTCTCACTGGCAGCATGTTGTGCCTTTTGTGGGGTGCTGGTTCCTGGCCCTTCTGTCTGCTTTGTCACCTCACCCAATGGAATCTCCTCTTCAGCTAGAAGAAAAGCTTCCTACAGGGACAAAATAATCGAGACATATTTTAGGACCTCGACCAGAGTTCAAGCACCAGGCTGACAAGGTCACCCCTAAAATAAAAACACAGCCGAATCTCTACATTAACATTTTTTATTTTACTTAGGATTTCTAGAAAAGTTGCAGAAACAGTAAAGAGTTCACCTACCATCCTCTACAATGTAATAAAAGTAGTTAGCCCAAACCAGGAAATTAACACTGGCTAGCTTTTAGTTTAAACAGTAGAGTCAGTTCCACTAACAAAAGAGCAACAACACACTGCAGCAAGCAGCAGGCAGATGACAATGTCCTTAGATCTAGCTCAGGGATACTCTAGAAGGTGAGCAAGAAGGAGAAAAGCTACCAGGAGTTTACCAGCAGCCCAGGCTGCCCTTCTTTTCCTGGTGCAGTGAGCACCACCACAGACAAAAGCCCTCTGGAACTGCCTGCACCAGCTCTCTAACACCTTGAGGACTAGGCCAAACACCAGTGGAAAGATGTATTCATTGTAGGAAGGAGTATCCCCAAAATCCCAGATGTTAAAAGCCTGACCCCTAGAGCCTGCGGTGGTAGTGCATGCCTTTAATCCCTTCATTTGGGAGGCAGAGGCAAGTAGATCTAGAGTTTGAGGCCTGGTCAACAGACTGAGTACTAGGACAGCCAGAGCTACACAGAGAAACTTTGTCTCAAAAAACCAGAAGAAAGGAAGGAAGGAAGAAAAGAAAGAAAAGGCTTAGCTTCCCTAGAAGCAATGAGTTACTAGACAATGAATGTTTCTGAGGTGTAGCCTTACATGAGATCCTTAGGTCTGGTTCCTTCCTCATTTTCTTGTCATCTTGGGCCTAAGTGGTGTTTTAGTTTGCTTTTTGTTTTTTGCTATGCTGTATGTTCTGTCAGTACATTCCAATATCCCAACTAGAGGCCTGAAAGTACTGGGCCTGCCTAATCACAGACAGGAACTCTGCAACTGACCCAAACAACCTTCTCTCTTCAGAACTAGACAGTATTCTGTCACAGTGATAGAAATTCAGAAATAGTAAACTGTCAGGAAATCTGCACGGATAGCAAGCTACCAGATCCCTCTCTCAGTCCCTAGCAAGAGCTAGCCTTGAACCTGCAATATTCGTGCTTCAGCCTCCTAAGTGCATGGACTATAGGTATAAACTTGACGTTCCTAATGACTGAGGAAATATTCTGGTAGACTGGGCCAAGGGCTTTAAGTGCTCACCTCTTGCTCACAGGTAAAATCATCAGCTTTGCTTGAGCTAATCGCGCGCCTTTCAATGTTATCAGGGCTCTCAGAGGAAGGAAAAGGATCCACTATGATACTGCACCAGACCCGAGGCCCAAACTGCTGGCCTTTGTGAGAGAGACGCCAATGAGAAGTGTATGTCCCCTCCAAGGTTGGAGCAATGAATTCCACAGACACGACCCCAACATGACCAGCCTTCAAGCAGGGAACCAAAACATCCTTCTCTGTAGAAGCCAGAGTCAAGTTTCCCCACATGAACTTGAGCTGAAAGAACAGGAGGAGGCTTGTCAGTTGCGCCCTCTGCTACTGCACATCCCTGTCTTTATACTTGGAGAAATGTACCTTTGTGTCTGCGTTCCACTTCACATTCCCTGTGTTTTTCATCCTCCAGTGCTTGATAAACTTGGTTCCTGGCTGAAGATGAGTCCCATCAGGCAAATTCTCATCCACAAATGCTGCACTGAGTGTTGGCATAACTGGGGCACAGGGCTGCAAAGGAAGCCTGGAAAGAGATGCAGATGCTTAGTCACTTGCTACAGGTGTGATGGTCTCTGAACATGCCACACTGTGACTCCAGATCAGCGTGTACTAATACACTTGACTTAAATTCTAACACGATTTAGGCTGAGCCTGTGAGAAAGCTCAGCAGGGAAAGGTGCTTGCCATACAAGCATAAGATCAATCCCCAGAATGCATAAGGGTTGAAGAGATCTGACTTCACCAGCATGTATGTCGAAGCACACGTGCTCAGACACACACACACACACACACACACACACACACACACACACACACACACACACAAATTCCAGGCCATAAAACAAAGATATGCTGCCTAAAGGGTAATTATAAGTGTCCATAGATATAACAGGAGACTTGCTTCTTGATCCCAACTCTGACAGACTCCCTCCAGGAAAGAGAAGTCTGAATTATCCCTGTTCTAAGCCTTATTAGTTTCTTGTCTTCTGAATGAGGCATCAAAGCTGAGTGTCAAAAATTAACTCTTGAACCATCTTGGAAGACAATGGGAAGCTTATAACAGGTGGGTGCTAGGAGACACAACAGGTAAACAAAGGGTAGCTAAAATTCCTGTTTCAGAGAGCTGGATGGGAAGCCATACCCCTGCCCTGGCCCTGAACTTACATGAGGGTGTTAGACTGCAGCAAGTTCTCAGGTCGGCCCAAAGGGGACTTGGGACTCGGGAATCCATGAATTGAATTCCACAAATGAATCTTCCTGTGGAATTTAAGCTGCTTTTTAAATTCCTTGACCTCTGCCTTCCGCTGTTTCTTCTCAGCCCGCAACCTTTGCTTTTCTGCTTTCACAAAGTTCTTATCCACCTGTTTTTGGAGCCTGTGGGATAATGAATGAAGGCCTTAAAACACAGAAAGCCCTTGAGGCTTTCTGGACTGAGTGTAATCTATCAACATTAGCATCTAGTTTCTTAATTTCTTTCATACTCATCATTTCCATTTGATGAGTCTCAGACAACTGTTTCATTATTGTACATCAATTGAGAAGGAGCAAAAATATGGAGACTATTAATAATTTTGTGAAACTATATACCTACCATTGTACTTCTTTTGTTATGAGACTGTCTCACTATGTAGCTTAGCCTAGACTAAAACTCAGAATGTTTTTTTTTTCTCCCAAGATTTCTCTTTGTGTCTCCCTGGCTGTCCTAGAACTCTCTCTGTAGAACAAGTTGGCCTTGAAGTTACAGAGAGATCTGCCTGCCTCTGTCTTGTGAATGCTGTGAATAAAGGCATCTGGCCAGATATTTTAAAAAGATTTATTTTTAATTCATGTGTATGAGTGTTTGCTTGATGTGCATCACGTGTGTGCCCACAAAGGCCAGAAACATGTGTCAGATCCCCTGGAACTGGAGTTACAGACTACTCTGAGTTCTGATGTTGGGAAGTAAACCAAGGTCCTTAGCAAAAGCAGCCAGTGCTCTTACCATAAGATATTTCTACAGCCTACTTAAGTATTTTCAGCATCAGTACTTTGTGTCAGCAGAGTCAAGAAGCCAGAGGAGCAGCCACAAGCATATGCTTTACCTGACTTGTTCCAGAGCAGCAGGCACACGAGGAGTGGGAATCATAACAGGTCTCCGCAACTTTAGCAAAACATGGTTAGTGTCATGGGCATATGGTCCAGCTTCACAATCTTCACAAATGTTGTAGGATGGACACAGGCTGTGTGAAAAGACCAACGTAGTAAAAACTTCACAGCAGGAAGTCCCTGAAGTACAGTGGAACAAGCCAGATTATGCTTTCTATTTGCTCTATTACCAGCTGGATGGTGACTTTCAATGGCCACTTGGCTCTGCCAGCTAAGTTTTCCATCAGTAAAATGAGAAGAGTAACTCCCACTCATGCCTATTTCCATGAAATAATTTATGGAAAGGAGTACGATACAAGAACATTTTCAACAAGGCGGTGTGTGTGTGTGTGTGTGTGTGTGTGTGTGTGTGCATGTCTATTCTTAGTGAACCTAATTTTGACTGAGGGAACTTAATCTGAATGTGTATCTGAATGGCACTCTCAATAGTTCCTCCTAAACCCACAAAGCATGTAAATGAGGAATAGCTTGTGTTTCTAAATCAAAGCCACTTTACCTACTGCTGGAGAAAGAAGATGTACTTCCCAGAATGCTAGTCAGCCACTGCTTTTGCCCAGGAACTGCTTACCTACACTGGTAGCGCACACCGATGATCCTCTTTTGGCAGTGGCTACAAGCAATGTGCCAGCTGAACTGGTTCTCTGGCAAAAACAGGGTTTCCTCTGAGATGGGCATTGAGACTTCTGAGGGTGAGGAGCCCAAGGGTGGCTTATGGAGGACAAGCTTCTCCTGCAACCTCTGTTCAAGCTTCTCCACTGTTTCCTTAACCACTTGTTCTCTGAACTACAATGTAGAACAGAAGGTAGGGAAACTCAGTTCCAGCACCAGGAAAAGCGAGAAGAAATAGATCTAGTTCCCTGGCTCTGGTGTCATTTAAGAACATGGCTAATGGCTACTGGAGAAATGCATAGAAATGTAATATATCTCTTCCTGTCATGGAAGCTGACTCTTCCTTGGGACAATTCTGTTAACTTGTCCTTCTCAGGCACAGAGATCGGTCTGACTGTCTCCCTCATATACTTAGAATTGGATCATCTCTTTTCTACACTGCTTCCTTCACTGAAAGTCATCTTTCACCACAGGCTGCAGACATCTGGGCTCAGCTTTCTACCTGTGCCAACAGTGCTGCTAAAACTCAGGTCAGAGAGGACACTCACCATCTCCAGGTAGCTTGTAAACCAATCTGGGGGCTTGTCTTGAGGTTGGTCTGTGTTGCAAGGAACAGGTGAACATGTCTGGGAGAAAATACAAGGGAAGTTAACTTTTTCTAAAATTTTCTAAAATGTATTATTTCTTTAATCAAATGTCAAAAGCATGTGACATGTAAGTTTTTTTTTTTTTTTTTTTTTTTTTTTTTTTTTTTTTTGTGAAAGAACACAAAAGAAACTCAAAATGTGTATTCTAGTTTCTTCCCTTTCTCTAGAAGTAACTCACGGTTGCTAGTTTAAAAAAAAACTCAGATCCAGATGGTCAGTCACCTTAGCACCTAAATCTTTGTGTACATGAGTATGCAGTATGCGCAGGTGGAGGCTGGAAGACCTTGGGTATTATTCCTTAGGCACTTTAAAAAAAAAATCTTTTTGAAGTAGACTAACTCACTGGCCTAGAAACAGCCAACTAGGCTAGGCTGGCTGTCCTGTAAGTTCCAAGGCTCCTCCTGTCTCTGCTTCTTCAGTCCTGAGATTACACATGTCTCACACACACCAGGGCTACAACACACTGTGCCTGTGAATTGGGGATTTGAACTCACGCCTGCACACCACCTTTTTACCCAGTAAGTCCTCTTTCTAGCTCTTGTTTTATTTTTTTAATATGGGTTCTGGGGCTCAAACTCAGGGTCTTGTGCTTCCAAGGCAATTTCCCCAGCCTCCTTGCCCACATCTCTGATGACTACTCAAATGTTAGAGAAGATGAGATGTAAGGTTAGAGCTGGACAGAGAGGCCCATTCTCTTCATACCTCTGCTGCAGGCTCCTCTGTGCTCTTCATATCTGATCCCAAGACTCTCACCAGTGAAGAATAATGTGCAAGTGGCTTCTTCCCTGTCCTGGGAGTCACTTGTTTTTCTCCTACAATTTGGGGGCGTGCTTCATCTACAACATGACGCCTTTCATGGACTTGCATCTGTAGTTGATTTCCTTGCTTAATGTTAGCCATCTAAAAAAGTGTGTTACAAAAGCACGTTACAAAATAAAAATATATTGTGGTTCTTCTTTTCTGAATGAAACATCAAAGAGCTGAAATACAGAAGTGTAGTAACTATGCTATGATTTTTGTTTGCATGTCTAAGTGAACAGGCTGAGCACCTCTAATTAAACTTGACCTCTGAGGTGCTGACATGATGCTACAAGTGGAAAATTAACACCTGGCACTTTATTTAGTAATCAAAAATACTGTATCCTAAGACCACTATAGAAAATTACCTTTAGGTTATATAAAGTATATATGAAACAAATTTCAAATTTAGCCTTGGGACCCATTTCTAAGATATCTCATTATGAATGTACAGCTATCCCCAAATCAAATTTAAAATTCTGAAGCATACCTGGTTCCAAGCATTTTAGATAAAGACAGTCAACCTCTACATTAATATCTAGCCTGTGTTTGTTAAGAATATTAATTGGCTTTAAGTTAAAATTTAAATAAATTATTAGGTGAGATTTTGCCATCTACAGGGTTTTTCTTTAATTATTTTGTTTGTCTGTTTGACATGAGTTCTGCCTGGGTTGCCCTGGCTGGCATCTTCCTGCTTCACCCTCTGAGGTACTCCAAGTACAGGTGTGCATTGTCTCTTAACTGCTTGTTCTGTAAGGTATTAACTCTAATCTCAACTTTCTAAAAAATAAAATTAATTCCAGACTGATACTAATAATGGACACTTAAAGCTATTTCCTATAGCTAAGCATTTACTTTTCCCTAACCAAGTATTCTAGAAAGCAAGCTTAAGTAGTTGTATCTTTATGAAGAACATCTTCCTTATAAAGTATTATGGAAATTCCAAGAAGCTGTTTGCTTTTCATGAAGGTATATAAATGTTTAAGAAAAATTAGGGTCTCAATAGCTAAGACTGTCCCCCTCTGTCCCATAACTGTTCCTCCTTTACCTATTTTTAAATAATAGTCTTAAGATTCCTATTAGGATGGGATATTGAGCACTTGTCTAGCACGCATGAGGGTCTGAGTTAGAGCAGCATTGCAAAAAAAAAAAAAAAAAAAAAAGAAAAGAAAAGAAAAGAAAGCACCTGAAAGTTCCCATACACAATATATTTTATTTGAAACTGGGTTTTGGTCTGTTGCCCAGGTTAGCCCTAAACTAGGCTTAAACAATCCTCCTGCCACCTCTTTTTTATTTTTGAAACACAATCTTGCTACACAGCCTAATTTGTCTTTGAACTCCATGGTCTGGGCACCTTGGCCTCCAGAGTGCTGGGATTACAGAAGTGCACCACCATGCCCAGGGCTGCTGCTGCTTCTCTCTCAGCCTTTTCTTGTTTATTACGTGAGTGCTCTATCTGCATGTACACCAGGAGGCCAGAAGAGGGCATGAGCCACCATGTGGTTATGTGGTTGCTGGGAACTGAACCCAGAACCTGGAAGAACAGCCAGTGCTCTTAATCTGAGGCATCTCTGCAGCCCCCTGGGCTTCTTTTTAAGATGGTGGCACTAAGACCCACAATGAGAGGACACAACATCTTAAACAGCAGTAGGAATTGCCTGCTGCCAAGTCTCTGCCCTGCTTACCAGACTCCCTAGCTAATGGGTGTCATTCTACTTACTCTTCGTACTTCCCAGGGGAGTTTAGGTTTCAATAAATATTTTTCAAATTACTTGAAAATAATATGCAATAAACATTACCTTAAGTGCTTCTTCATATTCTCCTAAAGGGACAAACAAAACAAAAACAGTGATTTTTTTTTTTTTTTGGGCCAGTTTTACAAATTATACTGAATATCAACTACCCTACAGTTTTTGCTTTTTGGGGGGTGGGATAGTCTACCTATGTAGCTCAGGATGATGTCAAACTTACAATCCTTTGTGTGTTGGGATTACGGAAGGGTCATACCACACTTGGCTAATCCTATAGTTCCAGTGTAAAACATAAAGACTATAGGTAATAATGATGGAAAATCTTGCTGTAGATCACACCCACTTTCACCCTGAAGTGGCAGAGGCAGGGTGTGTATGGTGGCAACTGTGAGATGATACATATTTTAATTTCTTTAACTGAAGTAGCCTTTTTAAAAGTTACCTGTATATATTTCACATCAATGTTCTACACCTTAAAAAATATATATATATAATTTATTTTTAAAATCCTACTCAAATTCTTAGAATCTTCATATATATAGACTCCCTTTTTATTATTATATGGTGCTCTTCCTTCTGGTTATAACAAGATTTCACTCCTGGCCTCTTCCCCTATAGCTATGACAACCAGAACACAGCAATACAGCGGTAGCCAGGATACTGGCAATGGAGCTATTGTTACTCCATTCAGGAGTCAGGAGACCCTTGCCTGAGTGCCACTCCTTTTCCTAGCTGCAAAAGGTCTTGAGAGATGACAGCCTATTTACAGATGTGAAGGATGGGTAAAAGCAGGTCTCCATGATTCAGTAAGACTGTAAACCATGATGGGGTGGGACCTTGCAGTGATCTAGCTATTTAGGGGCCTCCCACACTTTTGTACATAACTCTGCTCTGGAATAAAGCCCAACTAACTCACTGGTTCCACCAAGTGGACGTTGGTGAGATTATACTTTGATCTGTTTTTGGTGCCCACCTGGTGTGGCATTTCCTCTGGAAAAGTTACTGCAACACGATCCAGTGCCAAGAGTAGCTACAACAAAGCATCTTCCTCTTGAGTCCCCCTGTGCTGCTCTAGCCTTCTAAGTACAAAACATAAACCCAAATCCTCTAACCACGCTTTGTGAAGAGTCAGTGACATTCCTGAGCTGAGTTAAGGTTATCATTTTACCTGGTTCACATATGGTTGCAGGGACAACGATATGACTACAACCAATTATCTGGTAAGCCCAGACATGACTTCCCTATGCATTGATATTCATGTATATGCCAGGTCAAAAACAAATGCAACACTAGCAGAATGAGCTGTATGTGACAAACTAGACGTGTATCATTTTCAGAAGACCAGCATCTTAAATAACATGTTGGATAAGACCTGTCGTTATGATCCATACAAATGTAGTATCTTCTATTAAAAACACTAGTATACAATAAAAGTCCCCTATGAGGCTGGGGATGTAGCTGAGCTGGTGGAGTGCTTGCCTAGAAAGCACCAGGCACTAAGTCTGATTCCCAGTACTGCATACAGTGGGGGTGGAGGCATAAGCCTGTAATCCAGTACTCAGGAGGTGTAGGCATAAGAATCGTATGTTGTTCAAGGTCATTTTATGCTACACACTGAGAAGTAAGCTGGAGATACCCTGAGACCCTGCCTCAGTAAGAAAAGACTCTCCTACAAAACTAATGCCACAGGTGACTGTGTACAACATCAGTTTACAGTAGATCAAATCCTATTCTAAAATGTATGCTAGAACAAAGCATGATTTAAATGGAAACACCTCAATGGACAGATTAATTTGTTTTGAATCAAGGTTTCATTCGATATGTAGTCCAGATTGCCTTTAAACCAAGGATCCTCTTGCCTCAGCCTCCTCAGTATTGGACTTAAAGATAGATACTCCCATATCAGGCAAATTTTAAGTAAAGTTAACAAGATTTTTCTCAAGAACTTACCTTGACTATTGATGGATATCTATGGAAAGAAAAAAAAAAGCAACAGTGAATTCTAAGTTTCATCACCTGAGCATTTTGTTAACGAGGACCAGTCTCATGGTAAACTCTCAGGTTAGGTGGTCAGCATTCCTACTACTGCTTAAATAATGTGCTCTGTTTTATCTTAGTGGCATTAACACGTAGCATAATGTAGGGCTAGGAACATGGGATCTGGGGCCCCTACTTAATTACTTTTGTGCAAGATTCCTAACCTCTCAGAACTTCTGTTTCCTCATGATAAAAGAGCGATGATGCGGTGCCTGCCATACAGCACTGCGAGTCTAACACACTGTGACCACCTCATAAAGTGTCCCTATTTAGCTTCATCATCACCATAAACCAAACGGCAGCCTAACTATAATTTTAGGTTCTTTCTCTGATACTCTTCATGTTGCTTTCCCATTTCTCAACTCTAGCTCAGATGCCAATAGTTTTTTCTATTGTTGCTGTTTTGAGACAGGGTTCCTCTGTGTAGCCCTGGCTGTCCTAGAACTCACTGTGTAGACTAGGCTGGCCTCAGAGATCCGCCTGCCTCTGTCTCCCTGCTCATAGTTTACATGAAGTATGCAACTATCAAATAAATTTAAACTATTAGGCAAATGCAATAAAACTATTATCAACTTTTTCCTTTCTTTTGCTTATTCTCCACCCCCCCCACCCCCACTGCTCTCTGAGACAGTCTTTTGCTCTAAAATCCAGGTTGGTTTAAACTTCCCAAGTACTGCAAAGACAGGTGTGAGTCATTAAAATGGGCTTTATTCTGAACTTTTAAGCTCCGTATCACTGGAAAAGATCCCTACTCTAAATATCTAATAATGGGATTCACAGATACTTTACCTCCTCATTTTCCTCATCCAGGTATTTTATTTGGATAGTATTCAGATCAAATGAAACTTTTACCTGCAAATGAAACAACTGGTTAAGTGTATCATATATACTATATAACTTAAACATCTTAACTTTCTTTTATTGAATATGAACTTTCCAAGCATTACATGTATTAGTGGTAAAAGTGGAGCTGGAGAGTACTCTGCCTAAGCCACCAGTAGTGTGGTGGAACCTGTAGACCCTTCCAAGACCACAGCTCTTACAGCCTGCAGAGAGCAGCCTAGGACTCTCCAACTTACATATTGAGGCAAAACCTCCTGAACCCAGAGCTCACCAATATGGCTAGTCTAGTTAGCTAATTTGCTTCTAGGATGCCCTATATGGGCTTCCTAAGCAATTCATTACAGACAGGCCGTAATATGTACCTTATGTCAGTATGGGTGCTGGGAATCCAAATGCTGGTGTTTACACCTGTATGACCAAAGGCTTAACCCAAGGAGCCTTCTCCCTGGCCCCTTAGGTTCATTCTTTTTGTGATGCTGGGGATTCAATGCAGAGCTTTGTGAATGCTAATTGAGCCCTTCACCAAGGTATATAATACCTTAATGTAGTTTTAAAAGACAACTACAAACTAAGAGAAAACATCTGCAGGTTATGTATAAAGGGGTAATACTTCTAACACATGCACAAAATCATGGAAACTGACAGCAGGATGAATAATCCAGTAGCCCAGTGCATTCACGTACATCTATAGGCTTTTACTCCCAGCATGCAGGAGGCAGAGGCAGGCGGATATCTGTGTTTGAGGCCAGCCTGGTCTACATAGTAAGTTCCAGAACAGCTAGAAAGACTTACAAACAACAGCAACAACAAAAATTTAACAGATTAATACAAGTAAAAATGTGCACAAAATTTACAGAAAATAGGAATGCCTAATAAATATATAAAAACATATTCAATATGACTGCTAGCCAAACAATGTAAACAAAGATACATTTAACACATTTTTAGGATGCTAAACTTTTTTTTTTTTTTTTTTTTTTTGGAAACATGGCTATTTCTCTGTTTAACAGCTCTGGCTGTCCTGGAATTCACTTTGTAGATCAGGCTGGGCTAGAACCCACAGGTACCCGCCTACCTCTGCCTCCCAAGTTCTGGGACTAGAGGTGTGCATCATCATGTGTGGTATGAACATTGTTTTTGAAGTTGTAATATTCAGTGTTGTCAAAGATTCAGGGCAAGGAACAAAGCTCAGTGGCAGAATGTTTGTTTAGTATGTAGAAGGCCCAATATTTGACCTCCAGCACTACAAAATAAAAAGACAAAAACCCTTCAAGGCATTAAGTCATTTTTCTGTGCATTGTTATAATTATGCCGTGAAAGAATTGGCAACTATTAAAATGTTTTTGATTTTATGTATTTGGGTGTTTTGCCTTCATGTGTGCCTGTGCACCTCGTGAATGCCTGCTGCCTGCAGAGGAAAGAGGATGGCTGATGCTCTGAATTGCAGTTACAGACATCTGCGAGCTGCTATCTGGGTGCTAGGAATCCAACTGGTCCACAGGAAGAGCCACCAGTGTTCTTAACCACGGCCATCTCTCCAGCCCTTATCTAACAAAATTTAAAATCAGGCTAATGAAATGGCTTAAGTAGTACAGTGATTGTTGTACACAAGCCTGGTAACCTGAGTTTGATCCTCAGAACTCACATAAAGGTTGAAGGAACCAACACACACACACACACACACACACACACACACACACACAGATACACCCCACACCAATTTTTTTAAAATTCAAAACCCACATCCCTTTGGATAGAATCTATTCTATAGTTATCCATACTGAGATACAGGTCCTGTCTATTTTATAACGGGAAAAGAAAACCTTGATGGGGAAACCAGTAAGTAATACTAAAAACACTGTGGACTCACAGCTTTAAAAGACTGAGCTTTGCTGTCCACTGATGAGGAACAATAAATATACTGTTGGGCAAGAAAAGCAAGATGCAGAACACTGTTTCTGCATGACCCTAGCAGATAACTACACGAACATAGAAATATGGGAAAGCTCCTCAGGCTGTTTTCTCTGGTTATTTAAAGGAGGTATGAACAGCACATGCAGGGTAAGAGTTTGTGGACAGACATTATCTCCTTACATGTTAAAACTGTTTCCTGTCTTATAACGAGCATCTGAAATACTTTTATAATTAAAAAATTTCCAATAAAAGAAAAGGGCAAGCTGTCAACTCACCCAAATGCTAGAGAAAAATGTCTGGTGCTCAGATAATTTAACAAGACCCTACTGCTTCCTCGATAGCCATCTACCTAGGACAGTATGGAGAGAAATTGCTGGAAGGCAGGAAACTGTAACACACTGGAAGGCCCCTCTCTAAAATTTCCTTCCTTTTTAAGCTAGCCACATGGATAACCAGGTAAAGACATATTTGTAACCAAAGTAGTCACATTAAACACAGATTCCCAAGCAGTAAAACACTGAGCACGGCAAAGCCAAGAAACCAGAAGAGTACAAAGGGCAAACCAAGATGAAAGAAACTATTACCAAAGCAAGGAACATTTGAGCTGCTGCATGAGCACCCATGGGAGTTTTTGCTTTGCTTTTTGCCAGCTCTGAGACTACCAACCTTTGACCCAGCAATAAAGCAACTGACATGTCTTGCAAAACACAAGTCACATCCTGGTCAGGTAACAAACAGAGGCAGTGAGTCTGCTCTCCAGCTAGACAACACCCCCTAAGGCCTGGCTGTGGGGGAGGACAGCCTCGGAATGTTTCTAAACCCTAATTCACTTTAAAGATAATTTTACCTTATACAGTAGAGAGACCCAACTCCCAAAATGGTCCCAGATGTTTGCGCTCTTTCAAAATAATCAATGTATGTAATTTTAAAGATGTTTAAAGTAAAATACTTTTTACTTTTGTCCTGGTACATATCCTCTACAAATACCTGTAAAAACAATTTTCCAAAAGGTCCAGAAATGGATGAAATAAACTGCCCCAAATAGCTACATTTTGAAAAAAATATCTGTGTTTAAATCACTGAGAAACAAAACAAAGTGGTACTTACCATAGCTTCAATATCAGCCCAGGTTGTATTTTCTGGATCCGAAACCAGAAAGCTTTGAGTTTCATTTTTAAAAGTCACATTTAGAGTAACCTGTGGTTCCATGCTGTCGGCCTGGAGCTGAGAGGACGGGTAGATGAAAGGAAGAAGAAGGGATTAAAACCCACACAGACATCAGGTCTAATACCTAAGTTAGACTTGAGAGACCACAGTGAATAAGAGCACAATGTCCCCATGGTGATGTCACTACCTCGTAGTATGTTTTATAACAAATCTCACTGTTACACACAATTTTTCTTTTTCAGAAATAATGCTCAAACTATTGCCATAAAGATTTGCACTATGTTGAACTTGCATGCTAGAGAGAAGAGCCGAGTTGGGCACACACCTGTAGTCCAGTTACTCAGGAAGTTGAAGCAGAATGGTAGCAGGAGTCCAAGAGTCCTAGATCAGCCTAGAAAACAATGAGATCCTGTCTTCAGAATGAAAGAGGTGGCCTGTGAGAAGGAGAGATAAATGTGTTGGAAGAATTTCAATTCTGTCCAGATCTACAAACACCCCCTTAGCATGCTATAGGTCTCTAAGATTCTCACTGCTTAAGTCAGTGCTTGGTTACCTAAGCATCTGTAACAATAAGGCAGCAAGGTGGATTGACACAGGCAAGATTTCTGCTTGGGGGGGGGGGCACAGATAGAAGGAATTTCCAGTTTTAGGCAATAAGTTCAAGAACAGCCTGGGCTACAGAATAAAGACTTGTCTCCAGAAAATAAGCAAGCAAACAAACAAACACCAAAATAAAACAACAACAACAACAAACTTCCACTCCCCCCAATCAGTTATGGGAAAATTTAAAGCTGTACAAAAGCAAAGAAAGTAACATAATGAGTCCTTTTGGACCTAACAGCTAGCTTCCACAATATCCAACTGGGAGCTAATCCAGCATTCCTTCCTTCCTTTTGTGCATGCATGTGTGTGCATGCTAGGGAATCACTCTGCCCCTGAGCTACATACAACCTTGCCCCATGACTGTCTCTCCTGACAAAATATTTATCCTTTCATTTGTAAATATTTATAAGTTGAGAAAAATGTAAAACCCACTATTATTAAGAATCTGACAATTCCTTAATCAACTACCTACTATTAAAGTCTGATTTTATTAAAGGACTTTGCTTACTGACCAGCTGTGACTTTAGGGGGAAATATAGTTTAAGTTCTTTAAAGCTACAAGTAAACTCACTGGCCAAAAAACAAAAAAGGCACCTCTTGAAATATTCATCACATTTCCAATCTGCATCTAATGACTTATCTATTTATACATATGAATACACTAGCTATCTTCAGACACACCAGAAGAGGGCATTACAGATGGGGTTGCTGGGAATTGAACTCAGGACCTTTGGAAGAAAGCAGTCAGTGCTCTTAACCACTGAGCCATCTCTCCAGCCCTTCAGTCTGCATCTAGAAAGGGCCAGATTCTGCTCCACACACGAGGCAAACAAGATGAAGCCCTAGACTTTTCCAGTCACAGGAAGGGAAGCCATGGGATGGAAAGATAACAGTTTCACCACAAGACTAGTTGTGGAACTGTGAGCCAGACTGTTAATCTCTGAGCTTCAAATGTTTTAATCTGTAAAAGCAATACTATTTTGTTGACCTTAACAGTGTTATCAAAGGAACCTAATAAAACTATGGTCTAGGAGACTGGGGGTAAGGTGGAACCAGTCAATCCAAGTATGTACAAAAAAGCAGTGGGGCTAATTTCTAAAACCGCAATGTGTAAATTCTTTGAAATAGTGTCCAAAGATGAAAACTATTATCAACAGAAATAATTCTTTAATTCCTTAAGATAGCTTCTATTTTATTATTTACTAATGTTTAAAGGAGATACAATCTCCCTCTGCAGCCCATGCTGGCCTAGAAATGGTTATAGATTTGCCTGCTTCTGCCTTTAGAGCATTGTCCTAGGATGCTGCTGTCATTTTAAGAACCTTGTAGGGCTGGAGAGATGGCTCAGCAGTTAATTCCAATTCCAGGGGATCTAACACTCTCCTATAGACATACAAACAGGCAAAAACCACCAATGCTTTAAAAATAAATAATTAAAACAGAAGAACCTTGTATTCTTAACTCTGAGAAAATTATTTGTTTTTCCCCATTACTTGTTTTTTTCTAGAGTTAACTTTGATGCCAAACTAATGCTAATCTGTAGTACCAATCCTGTTGATATTGAGCATTCATTTACCGTTAATGCAATTCTTCCTTAGGAGCTTTAAAATTTAGGCAGAATCTGAACTCCTCAGCACGTTGGAGCACTGAAGCACAGTCACACTTTCCAACTTCAAGAAATACTCTTCCACTCTTTACTGTCTGGAAGGAAACTAATCTTCCCCGTTCTGAAATTACACAAGTGGGAATTAGTTTCCATAGTTTGGAGTTCAACCAGCTGCTCTGCCAATGGAAGAAAACAGGAAATAGGAGGATCTAGTTTAGCTGGCCAATTTACAGGTCTTCATAAAGGGCTTAAGTGTGAAAATTCTTTCAGCCAGAGCATTAATCTTGAGCTTGTAAAAATATCAAAAGTACAGTTAACCACATCTCTACCTGAAGGTTTATCCCCAGCAGTCAGGTAGCTGGGCCTAAGCCTGCACTTTCCTAAGTGGCACTGTAAACTCATGTCTTATTGACTCATGTTCATGTGGCCAAAGTCAGCTTTTCCTTATGTGATTTTTTTTTTTCAACCCCGACAAATAGCTTTAATAAAGCTAACATGGGAATCTGAACTTCATTTTCTCTACCAGAAGTCAGCACAAGCAACCTAAACATTAAAATGTGTGATCTGAAAGGTGAGTGTTTGACATAACGGAAAAATGATGCCTTTCTAACTCGGAAGGCCTTAGTCAAGATATCTTCAATAGAGCCTCAGAAATAGGAAAGGGTTAGAATGGGGAAGATGCGTGTCCTTTCTTGTCGCAGACTGAATCCTAGTCTTCCAATAATCGTTTCCCGGAACTCCATGTCCCCAGGACATTGAGTGTCACCCCCATCGAAGCCCTCTTTTTGTTCTGGGGGAAATCTAGACCTTCTCTTAGCAGAAACCGGCCTTTCTAAGCCATGAACTCTCTCCCTCAGGCAGTACCCACCCCCACTATCAATGACAACCAAGCGACTCCCTCCTCCGGCCCCTGAAAAGACTGGCTGCCCCTGAATGCGGAAAAAGTCACTCCTCTTTGCAAGACTGAACTTCCCCGAGCACCCTAAGAACGGCGTGTCCCTACTTCTAGGTAATAGTAGTGGCTTCCTTACCAGCTTTCCGCCCACGGGGGGCGCTTGCCAGTGGCCAGTACAAGGATCGTTCGCGGCCAGCTCGGCTGCTATCCCTGCAGGGTGAATCTAACATGGCGGACAGAGACCGGGCCTAGTCCCATGTTTCCCGGAGTTTTCCACAAGATGATTGGCTCTTTCTATTTGCCCCTCAAAATCACCACTCTACCGATTGGTCAATGCTGCGTTGGCAAGGGCGGGACAGAAGCTCTCTGAACCGCACAACAATAACAAACACCCAGGCCGAGGGGCGGAACTAGTGCGCAGATGTCAGCTGGTTGGATTTCCCTTTCCCAAGCCGATTGGCCACCCTCTGCTTTTTCCAGGTCGTTGACATTGGAGGACTAGTTACCCGAGAATCGCGGGGCTGGACGGGAATTGTAGTCTTCCTGGAACTTGCAGCTCCTTTTAGTCTATTTTCTGTGCGAAAGACGCGAACACTGAGCGCTGCGATGCATAGCAGCTAAGTTGCATAACCGCGAGAAGGTCTCCGCTGTATCGACCGAGTTACTGTGGCAATCGTGCCTGCTTCCGGTGTGGGAAACTCCTTTTCCGTAAGACTACAGTTTCCAAGGGACGCTGTGGAGAAGGCCTTTCGTTCCGCAATGCATGCTGGAATTGGTAGTTCTTTTTACACAATCCTCTATTTACCGAAACTGGAGATTTCCATGTCAGGAAGGCTGAGGGAGAGATGAGGCCTCGTCTTGCAACTGCTTTGTGCACTACCTTGCGCTCATATTCCGGACTCCGGTAGCGATTCCGACCCTTTGTACATAATTACTGTGACGTAATAGGCAGGCGTAGATGCGAAGGGGCTGCCTAATAGAAAACTCAAAATTCTTTCTCTTCCGTCTCTTTCTAGTGACGACATACAGGAAAAGACTAGGTAGCCAATCCCGAACCCAGAAAGATCCCAGACCCTCTTCCTCAACTCTCTCCTCCCCTCCCTTCCGCTGACGTGTCTGGATCTCGTGTTCCGAAAGGCAAGCACTAGGCGCCAAGCGGCCGGTTTCCTTGGTGACGGAGAGCGCGGGAATTTCAGATAGGTTGTAATTGCGGCTGCGCGGCGGCTGCTAGTGCAGCTCAAGTACCTATCGCCTTCCCGGTGGCTTGCTTCTCCGGCGTTTAGGCCTCGGAGCTTGGAAGCACGGGTCTTTTTCTTGGAGGAAAGGTGAGACAGCCCCGAGGAACAGAGAGGTTACTTCAGGATACTCATAGGAAAGGTGGAAAGCTTCAGGTGGAGACGAGTGTTTACCGATTAGGAAAATGCCTGGGGCCGAACCAAAGGGTCCAAGACATTGTGAAACAGGACACCTGGGAAGGATGCAGTTTGTGCATTCCCGGGGCAGCTGTGAGGAAAAGGGCAATGGATGTGAGGGGGAGTCCTGGCTGTACCTTGAAGGCAGAATAAGGATGCAGGCTAAAGGATGAGGGGAAAGGCGGCCGAAGTGTGGCAGGGAAGAGGAAAAGACTGGAGTTTGTAGAGGAAAACTGAAGAAGTAGACCCATGTACATTCCACAGAAGGTGCTAGAAAAGAAGTACATAAAGGAATGACAGTAGTAATGAATGCTGCTGGCAGAGAAGACGTGTTTAAAGACAGTCTTGAGGTTAAAAGTTCCTTAACAGGAAAACATCTAGAAGAGGTAGGGTGGAGAAACGTCAACAGTTTTTAGTGTTTCTTTTGGTGACTTTAAAAACGTGTGCTTTTTGTTTGGTTGGTTGGTTAGGGTTTTTGTTGTTGGTTTGGTTTGGTTTTGGTTTTCGTGTAGCCTTGGCTGTCTGGAACTAGCTCTGTAGACCAGGCTGGCCTCACAGAGATCCGCCTGCCTCTGCCTTCTGAATGCTGAGGTAGTTGATTAGTTTTGAGACAGAGTCTAGTCACATTTATGTAGCTCTGGCTGGCTTGGAACTGTGTATATAGAGCAGGTTGGTCTCGAACTCATCCACCTGCCCCTGCCTCTGGGGAAGAGGAGTTAAATAAAGGTCTCCACTACCATGCTCAGCTAGTTTTGGAGGTTTTTGAGGCAAGGTCTTCTGTAATCAGATTGGTCATAAACTCCTTATGTAGCTCTAGGTGACCTTGAACTCTTTACCTTCCTGCTTGTACTTTCTGTTTAAACCACCATATCTGATCTTTTGGCTTCTCAAACTAGCCCAGAAAGACTGTTGAACTTCTAAGTGCAAGCCATCTTCCTCCTTCAACTTCTCCAGTCCCTGAGACTATAGGTTTGACACCACTGCACCTTGCTTGGTTTTGATATTAAGCAAGAAAAAAGAAAACCAGACACTGGAGAAAGTTCATATATACCACTTTTGTCCAGTCATGCCACTGTAGCTTTTCTTGGAGAAACGAAATAACCAAAGGAAGACTTTAGAGGTTACATATCAATTTAGATTGCAACTACTAAGAATTTACTTTTTTTTTTTTTTTTTTTTTTTTAATTCCTGGCTGTCCTGGAACTCAGAGATCCACCTGCCTTTGCCTCCCCAATGCTGGGATTAAATATATATGCCACCAACACCTGGGGAATTTTTAAAAAAGATTTATTTATTTCATGTATGTAGGTACATTGTCTCTGTCTCCAGACACATCAGAAGAGGGTATCAGACCCCATTACAGATGGTTATTAGCCACCATGTGGTTGCTGGGAATTGAACTCAGGACTTCCGGGAGAGCAGTCAGTGCTCTTAACCGCTAAACCATCTTTCCAGCCCGGGAATTTTTTTTTTAAAGACTTTTTTTTTTTTTAAATCTTTAATTATGTGTATGTGTGTGCAGAAGTTCTGACCTCAATATAAGTTTCAGACATCCAACATGGGTGCTGGGAAGAGGCACATAATTTTTTTTTTTTAATTAAAAAAAATTTTTTTGAGGCACATATTTTTAACCACTGAACCATTTCTTTTTCTTTTTCTTTTTTTTTTTTTTTTAGAAAGATTTATTTATTTATTATATCTAAGTACACTGTCTCTGTCTTCAGACACACCTGAAGAGGGCATCAGATCCCATTACAGATGGTTGTGAGCCACCATGTGGTTGCTGGGATTTGAACTCAGGACCTCTGGAAGAGCACTCGGTGCTCTTAACCGCTGAGCCATTTCTCCAGTCCTGAACCATTTCTTCAGACCCTGAGTTTTTTGTTTGTTTTGGGAGTTTTAAAAATATTTTTTAACAGTTCCATTTATTTTATATATGCGAGTACACCGTCACTGTCTTCAGACACACCAGAACAGGGTATCGGATCCCATTCTAGATGGTTGTGAGCCACTGTGTGGTGGTTGGAGATAGAACCTCTGGAAGAGCAGTGAATGCTCTTAACTGCTGAGCCCTAAAGACTTTTTTCCATCAGCTCTATAATTCTAAAGCACTCCAAATTTAAATTTTTCTTAGAAATGACACACCAGATGCAGTAGCTTATGCTGTACTCATAAGGCTGAGGCAGGGTGATGGCTACAAGCTGGAGGCTAAGCTGGGCTGCACTGCTATTTCCAGACGTGTGGGCTGCAGAGTGAGAACTCCAAAATGATGGATGGGGATGATTACCTTTAGTAAGGGAGTGGAGGCAGGAAGATCAGAGGTTTAAGTACATACAGGTACAAAGCCAGTGCTGGTTGTATGACATCTTGCCTCAAAAAGGAAAAGAATGTTGGCATGTAAGCTAGTTAAAAACCTTTTAATGTAGTTTAATTGCATGTGTTTTTAAATTTGTGTTTAAAGTTCCGCTGGAACTGGAAGAAATGGATTTATCTGCTGTTCGAATTCAAGAAGTACAAAATGTCCTTCATGCTATGCAGAAAATCTTAGAGTGTCCCATATGGTAAGTCAATGGAAGAGTTTACTAATCAGGTTTTTTTTTTTTAAATGTGATTACCTTTCATGCAGATGTGTAGAAGTGGCTTTACATAATAGAGAAAATCAATACTGATATTGGAATGACTTAGTGTTTTACATCACTGGAGGGTTTTAAAAATACAGAGAAGTCTTCACTCTGCCACTCTTTCCCAGCTAAAGACTTTATGTCCTTCAAGGCAGAATTCTGTCTTTTTCTCCTTGTTGCAGGACCAGCCTTATCTCTTAGATTGACAATAGCAACTAGCATCAGAATTACATAATGGATGCTTGGGACCCGTGAGAGCACCTGCCTCAGGGTGAAACTTGGGCTGAAACTGGTACTGTGAATTTAGATGAGAAGGCCTGCAGTCCTCAAAGCTTTTAGCAAGTCCTGTGTGGAATGAGGTTTTAAATGTCTTTCTATAAAATGAAGAGAGGACCAATCTTTTGGTCTATTCAGGTATTTCCACATTCCTGTTTTGTTTTTCTTTTTTCTTTTTTTTTTTTTTTTTTTTTTTTTTTGTTGAGATGTTGCACTATATAGATCAAATCAGCCTTAAACTCATTAACTCACCATCTTGCTCAGGCTGGTCTTGAACTCAGATCCTCCTCCCTCAGCCTATGTGTGCTAGGGATGTAGGCATTCACTACCTACCATACCTGGCTAAAAGAGTGAGTTTTGACCAATGTTTATCTTTGTAACTCTTACCTCCAAGACAGGAAATGTTTCCATTACTCTAGAAAGTTCTCTTGTGTACTCAGAAAGTTCTTAATTTTCAGGCCTTCTAGGACCTTTGGAAATTAGTTTTTAGTGTGTGATTTTTGTGGTTTTGGGGATTTTATATGCATTAGGGTTAGAATATAGCTCAGGAGAGTGGTTTAGCTAGCACACAGGAAGCCCCCTAGGTTCAGTTTCCAACACTGCATAAATTGGGCCTAGTAGCAGACATCTGTAATCCCATCAGAAGGTGGAGACAGGAGGAGTAGGAATCAACATCATTGACTGTGAAGCTAGTCCAGGATTCATAAGACAGTTTCTTTTTTCTTGGAAGTAGAGAAACTTGATGAATAGCTTTGGGCTCCAAGTTCAGTTTTCAGTACCACAAAAATAATAAAGAAATGAATACTCTGAGAAAAAGGTCCCTGGCCTAAGGAATGTTAAAGATCCTAAGCAAGGGCTGGAGAGATGGCTCAGCTGTTAAGGGCTGCTCTTCCAGAGTTCTTAAGTTCAATTCTCTGCAACCACATGGTGGCTCATAACCATCCATAATGAGATCTGATGCCCTCTTCTGGTGTCAGAAGACAGCTACAGTGTACTTATATATAATAAATAAATCTTTAAGACAAAAACCAACTTAATGACCTCTACATACTGCATAGTATTAATTCCTGCATACAGTTTTTGTTTTTATTATTTTTATTTGTGTGTGTGTTCTGTGTATAAATGCCACACATGTGGGTGCCAGTGGGTTAGGCTATTGTGAGCCACTAGACATGGGTGCTGGGAACCGAACTCTGTTCCTCTGCAGGCAGCAGATGTTCTCAACCACCGACTTATCTCTCTAGTCCTTCTTTCTTTTTATGTAGCCTCACCTAACCTGGAGCTTGCGCTATATATATATATGTGTGTGTGTGTGTGTGTGTGTGTATATATATGTATATATGTATATATATGTATATACACACACACATATATACATACATACACACACACACACATATACACACACACATATATACATAGACACACACACATACACACACACACACATATCACTTTGTCCTGGCATGAACAGAAAGCCACCTGTTTTTGCCCCTAGAGTGTTGGGAGTGAGTATTCTCTGAGTGTATGAGCCACTTCAACCAGCCTTGTTCTTTATGTGTGGAGATGTTTTATATACACCATGTGTATGCCTTGGGGGCAGAAAGGACATCAGCTGCCCCAGAAACTGGAGTTAGAAATGGCTGAGGGCCATTGTGTGGGTGCTAGGAATTGAACCTGGGTCCTTTGTGAGTCCAGCTAGTGCTCTTAACCTCTGAGCCATCTCTTCAGCCCCCAGCCTTGCTTTTTAAACCAATTTCTTCTTTTTCTTTCTCTTCTTCTAACTCCTCTTTCTCCTCTTTCTCCTCCTTCTCTTCCTCTTCATCTTTCTCCTCTTCCTCTTTTTCTTCCTCTTCCTTCTCTTCCTCCTATCCCTCTTCCCCCATCTCCCCTTCTCCGCTTGGTTTTTTAAGACAGCTTCTCTTTATATAATTTACTCTTCTTTCCTTCCCCAGAGAATATAGATTCCTTGGGGACAGAAGTTTATATTATCTTTAGCAGTTAGTATCTAGGATATTGTACATACATTCAATAAATTAAGTAAGTTGGGTTTTTTTCTTTTTTAAAGCTTTACTTATTTTTTTATATGAGTACACTGTAGCTGTCTTCAGATACCAGAAGAGGGCATCTGATCCCATGATTACATTACAGATGGTTGTGAGCCACCATGTGGTTGCTGGGAATTGAACTTAGGACCTGTGAAAGAGCAGTCAGTGCTCTTAACCACTGAGCCATCTCTCCAGTCCCTTGAAATTACTTCTTAATACTTATTTATTTTAGTGCTGGGGGTTGAGTTGGGGACTCCTGATTGTTGTGTTTGTGCTCTATCTCTGAACTGTACCGAGCCCAATTTTGTTGTTTGTTTTTTTGTCTTGTTTTTGTTTTCTGCACAGAGTCTCAATATGTAGCTCTGGCTATCCTGGAACTTACTATGTAGACCAGACTAACCTCAAACTCACTGAGATCTGTCTACTTCTACTGTGCCCATCTTTTTAATATTCTTTAAATATTAGAGCACAGCATTTAGAAGTAGAGGCCTGGAGAGGTCGATGTCTTGGTGGGAAAACGTTTGCCACAGAGCATAAGGACAAGAGTTTGGTCTCCAACAACCACTTAAATGCTAGGTGGGTTTGGCAGTGCTTGGGAAACAGAAACGGGATGCTTAGAACATCAGAACAAGCTGGCTGGCTAGACTAGCTAGAGACACAGTGATCTCTAGGTTCAAGTGAAAGGCCCAACTTAATGTATAAGGTGGAAAGCAATGAAGATAGCTAACGTCAGTCTGGAGCCTCCACATGTATGCACGCATGCCAACATGTCAAAAAATTTCTTTTTAATTCATTGATCAGTTGGGGGGGTATTGTTTTTAGGGGGAGTTATTTATTTTTGGTTTTATTTTTCTGGGGGGTGTATTTTGCTTAGCTTTGGATAGGTTCAAGTAAATCTGCCTCTGCTTCATGGGGTTGTTATTTATGTTTGGCATCAAATTAGTAAGGTTTAGGAAGATGTGTGTTTTCAGAGACAAGATTTCAAAAGTGCTAGCTAGCCTCTACCCTCAGCATTGCAGCTAAACAAAAACAAGTTCCAATGAGATTTACAACCAAGTCTATGAGATATCAGAGTCACAGGGGCAGAAATAACACTGCAAAAGAAAGATGGGCTATGAAAAGCCTAAGCTTACTGGGGATAATTATAAACCGTGATCAAAAAATCTTCAGCAATGTGGCATTTGGGTCCATTTATTTTACATTCCCATGGGACTCAGTTATAAAAATGCAATGTACTTTCTCATTCTGGCAAATTAAACCATCAGTTAAAAATTCAGATACTAAACTAAAGATACAAGAAAGCTACTGCTAAATTTTCAGTTCTTGACTTCTTACTGCAGTTTCTTGTTCTCCTTGATACAGGGTCTCAAAGGTCTCAGTCCTCCTATCTCAGCCTGGAAATGCTAGAATTATAGGTGTGCCTTTGCAAGCTTTAGACTAGCTTTTTGTTTTGATATGGGGTCTCACTGTGTAAACCAGGCTAGCCTCCAGTTCTCAAAGGTCCAGTCCTCTGCCTCCCATCAGTGGGATTAAAGGTATATGCCACCATGCCAGGCTTGCTTTTAATAATTTTAAAACTAGTTATTTTTAAAGCCTAAGGTAATTTATATAGAATGTTCTAGAGTTTTTTATTTTTATTCTTTTGTTTTTTGTTTTGTTTTTCAGTTCTTGGGATTGAACTGAGGGCTTCTCATGGCAGGCTGCATTACACCTAAAGTCCAAACCTACCTGGATGATTTTTAGTTATGTCAACCCTCTTCTTCTGTAGGTTAATAGGAAGTGAATTCTTTAGGCACACTGTACTGCTGAGTTACACACACAGCCCATGCAGTTAATTCTTAATGATAACTGATTATGACTAAACACTGTTACTTGGAGCTTTTAATCCCAGCTAATTCCTGGACAGCCAGGGCTACATAGAGACCCTATCTCAAACAAATAAATACTTAGGGGGGAAAAAAACAAAAATTGTTTCTCGGGGTAGCTTGCTGGATAAGGTACTCAGTTCTTAGGTCTCCCGAACTGAGATTTCTTTTGTCCCTAAATTATTTAGGAGTTAGCAGCTTTGTTCTTATTCTCAAGGTGGGGTCTTGTGATGCCCACACTGGTCTGTCTCCAAGTCCTGTGTTCATGTGGTCTTTCCATCTAAGCCTCCCAAGCATCTGGAACCACAATATGTACTGCTATACCTGGCTCGGTTGTCATGTCCTTGTGGTATTTGGTTGTCCTTAGTGTGTGTGTGTGTGTGTGTGTGTGTGTAGGAGAGGTTGTTTTGGTTTTTTGTTTGTTTTTCCAGGACAAGATTTTTTTTTTTTTTTTAATGTATAGCCCTAGCTGTCCTGGCCTCTGAAGTGCTGGTGTACGGGGTTAAAAGCATGGGCCACTACTGGCTGCAGGCTCTTTTTACCTTTTTAAATGTGACTATGTAACATTTTTAAAGTGCTGAAATGGGTACCTAGTAGTTCTGTTTTTTAAAAAACATCCAAAGCTAGCTGCTGTTCCCAGTGATTCATACTGTTAAAACTCAAAGCACAGATACGCAGTAGGCTGAAAATACTGTGTGGCATGAAAAGTGTTTAAAACATTTGAATTTTGTAGTAAACATTTACTCTTATCAGAATCTAGAAGAGAAACATTTTAATGTTTTTTTCCATTTTCATTTCTATTCCTCTCCAAGCTTTTCCTTCCTAACAGTCACTACCTTTTTACATATGGGAGTTTTCATCTGTTCAGAGTTGGTGTTTACAGTGTGTTTATATAGCTTGGATCATAATTACCATACTGAAATATAATTATTTCAGAATTGAGTCAGTGGTGAGAATGAAAGCCATCTGGTATCATGACTCAATCCAATTTCTCTTCTACTAAGAACTTCCTTTGGTGTCTAGCCTGTCTAAGAAGCAGTGATCTAGTAACAGATCTGCCTCCTCTGTGGACATTGAACTCTCACAGTAACCCCAGAAGACTGCCAAGGTGGAAGCTAAGGTTGGGGTAGAAAGCCTGAGGTTATTCTTGTGCCGACAGAACTGGTTTTCAGGCTTAGTTGGGTGTGTCCATTGCCCTCTGCATCGGCAGGATCCCCATGACCACAAGACCTACATTACTAAGCCCCCTTGGGTGCTCTTTCCTCTCAGCCTTTTCTGTGGTCCTCTGTTGTACATGTAACAAAAGGACTGTATGCTCTTACACTAGCAAGTCATCTCCTTAGTGTCTTACATGGCCATTTCCACTGTATCTCACACAATAAAGCTACAGACAGTAGAGTTTCCTGCCCAGCTGGGCTCCCAGACAACTCTGTCCTCTCAGCAGAGTAGCTGTGTACACTGACACCAGGCACATTCCTACTCAGCTTTGCTTCTCTGCTGTCTCTAGTGATTGCGGTTTGTTCCTATGACTCAGCCGTCCTCTGCCGTCACTTCCTCGTTTGCGCATTTTATTGCCGCCCTATATAGACCTGCTCATGTGCACTGTGCTGTGTCCTTTTGTCCTGTTTAGTTTTTCTTTTTAACACATTTTCTTCTGGACGATGAGTTCATGCAGTTAATTTTCCTATTTTGCTTATGTGAATGTCTGAACTTTTCATACTCAGTTTTAAAAAGTCAGTCCCAGTCCATACCAAAACCACGCTGTGAGGTGGGCTGTTAAGATGGCTCAGCAGGTAAAAGCACTTACCATCCTGTGACAGCCTGACCTCCATGTGTGCACGACAGCAAGTGCGCAGCACACTCACATATCACCCAATACACCCAATACATGAGTACATTTTTTAAGTACTGTGAGGCAATCAAATATATATACATTAGGCTTCACATAACCATGGCTAGGGTACATACATTCCAAGATCCCTAAAGGGTGTCCGAAACCTCAGGTAGTACTGAACCCTGCATATACTATCGTGGTTTTCCCCCTCCCCCTCTCTCAGTGCATACATACCTTTGATGAACTTGTACCTTTTTATTTAAAGGAGCATTTTATGCCTTTGCTGTGGTATATCTAAATTACCAGCTTGGTATGGTGGCATATGCCTAGAGTTCCAGGATTTCAGAACTGAGTTATGAGAGACCATGAGTTCACAGCCACCCTGAGTTATACAGTGAGACAGTGTTTAGGGGATGGAGTGGGGTGACTGGTGTCATCATTTGTTGGCCTTGAGGCCATATTAAGTAAATTTAAATGTTAGTTGAACTCAAGAACTTTCATAGCCTAGCATCCGATTTCATGGGAAACTTCTACTGACCTGTCAGTGGTTATGAGTACAGCCTGGATACACTGGACTAAAGCAGAGCTAGGCGGGGGTTTAGTACCCAGCCAAGGTGGTTAACGCTGTACAAGGGGCTGGTGATTCAGATTCTGGGAGGAATGGAGTGATCCAGACTAATGGTCAGCAGTTAAAAATCATGAATGGGCCAGTGGGGTGGGGCACAAACTTGGTGACCTTAGTTGGTAGCACTCATAAAGGTGCTAAGAGGACTAACTCCACTTGCTTGCTCCCTGACCTCTACACATGTATTCACACACAATTAAAATGTAAGCAAGTAAAAACATTTAACAGACTAGAGAGATGGCTTAGTGGTTAAAAGCACTTGCTTTCAGAGGACACAGGTTTAGTTTCTAGCACCTTCATCAGGTGGCTCACAACAGCCTATAACTCTACTTCCAGGGAATATGATACCTTCTTCTGGCTCCCAAGGACACTGCATGAATTTGGTGCCCATATATACCCTCAGGCACACACAAAAATCAGTCTTTTTTTACTTAAGGGTTTTATTTGTGTGTGTGTCTGTCTGTTCATATAAGGTATGTTCATGTGCGTTCAGGGTCCTAGATAACCCAGGAAAATGTATCAGGTCCTCTAGAGATACAGCTACTTACAGTTGTGAGCTACATGATGTGGGTACTGGGAACTGGTCGGGTCCTCTGGAGGACTAGCAAGTGCTAGGTTTAAGTTGCTGTGACTGAACCTCTTTAACAAAAACAAGTGTTTGTGTATAAAACTACTTAGTCACACTAATTCTCTCTCTCCATCCCTGTACTCTTCTAGTTTGGAACTGATCAAAGAACCGGTTTCCACAAAGTGCGACCACATATTTTGCAAGTAAGTGAATGATTTTTTCGGATCCGTCATTAGCTTCTGCACGTGTTCTTCATTGTACCACATCTGTCCCTTCAGTTAAAAGATAAGAAAACCAGTGGTTCTTCCTTGGGGAACACTTAGGAATTCTCATATATATTGGCTATAGCCATCATTTTTGGTAAAGTTTTAAGGTTGCTTATCTGTGTATAAGAAGTCTCATGGTCATGTTGAACAGCGGCTCTGTTTTGGTGTCCAAGGGTGAATGTGGGTTGAAAGCAGTGGTGAAATGAGCAAATTCCATTTCCCCTTCTCGTTTACGCTCGCTCGTTCCTACATGACCTCGATCTTCCTCATTAGAAGGTGCAGTGTTTGTGGGCTTTGTGGTACTAATGAAGACGGGGATCTGAATACTGTATATTCATTTTACAGTTCATTCACATCAGTAATTCCAGTCACATTTGCCCTCCATATCTAGAGGTATTGGCTGAGTGATTCATCCATGGGTTGAAAATATCCCAGAAACCAGGAAAACAAATTGTGCCTATATTGAACATACACAAACCTTTCCTCCTTTTTATTGTTCCCTAAGCTATGTAAAGTCATAGCCATGTATCATTTAAGTTACAAAAATTATCTATTTATATGTGTGTCAATGTTTATGTGAATGTATGCGCATACGTGTTGGATCTCCAAGAGCTGGAGATACAGATGGTTGGGAGCTGCCAAATGTGGGTGCTAGGAAGCAAGTTCAGGTCCTCTGCCAGAGCAGCAAGTCCTTGTAACCACTGAGCCATCTTTCCAACCCTGGCTCATTTATATTTTATTATATTACATATTCTAAGTAAACTATATATCTTTTTATGTAAGGAACTTGAGCAGATTTCGGTATCTGTGGGACCTATCTCCCCATTCTGAGAGAAGATTGAGGAATCTTGCTCTTTTTTGTTGTTCAGTTTCCAATATTATAGTTCTAGTAGTCAGAAATTCAAAATGAACCTTAGGGCTAAACTGCAGCTGTTGGCAGAGCTGCTTTGCTTAAGAGGCAGTTTCCAGAATAGTCCTTGTTCCTAGGCTCCCGCTGTGTGGAGCTACACTTTTGTGGTCACTTGTCCTCGGTCCTTTGTCTTCTTTTTTGTGTCAGGGTCTCTTTCTAAAGGAAGCTGTCTTCCCTAGAGGTGCTTTGCTGTGTTTTTCCTTTTTTTCTTTTTTTTCTTTTGGTTTTTTGTTTTGTTTTCTGAGACATTTCAACTGTGCATCCCTGGGTAGCTTTGAGCTTGATATATAGACCAGACTGGCTCCAAATTTCATGTGATCCTGCTTCTGCTTCCTAAATGCTGGGCTTCAGGTGTGGGTCACAGCATCTAGCCTTTGACATGGACGTATGTAAGTCAGTATGGTAGCTTACACCCTGTCTCAGTTATTGCTGATGTGCTAAAACACTAACCAAGATGGATTACAGATGGAAACATTTAACAGGGGCTTCCAGATGGGGAGAAGTCCATCACCTTGCCTTGGCCTGGAGCACGGCAGAGGGCATGGCAGGCATGGTGCTGGAACGTCAGAGCTCACACCCTGACCCAGGAAGCAAGAACAATGACGGAAATAGTAATTTCTGTTATTGTTATTTAAGCTTGTTTTCTGGCCTTGGCTCCTACTTGTCAAACTACATATTGTGTAGAGTGTAGAAACAGTTTTTTTTTTTTTTTTTTTTTTTTTCATTTATTTTTAGTATAGAATAGAGTTTATTCAGGACATGGGAGGGGAGTCAAGAGGGTAGTAGAGGCAGAGAAAGGCAGAGAGAGTAGAGAAGTAGAGGCTGGCTATGAGCACATGGGGGGGGTGGTAGGCAGGGGGAAGGGAAGGCAAAAGCAAGAAAGCAAGAGCTCTTTTTCAATTTTATTTTTATTTTCCATTATGTGCACTCATGTGGGTTATGTAAGAGAATGTGTATATGAGTGTACATGCCCATGGAGACCAGAAGGTGTTGGATCTCCTGGAGTAGGAGTTCCAAGAAGTTTGGAGCTATCTGTGGGTGCTGGGAAGTGAACTTGGGTCCTCTGTAAAAGCAATCAAGCCCTTAACTGCTGAGCCATATTTCTAGCCCCCTTAATGGCATCACTGGGACATGATGGGAGCTAAGATAGGGCTAATTTGAAAATAGTCTCCTAGGCCGTGCCTTTAGGGTTCTGTCTTGTTCCTGGTTCTCTACCCTCCCCACTGTTTTCCCCGCCTTCCCTCTGTGTTGCCTCGGCTATTCTACATGTCCCTGTTGCCTTGATATTTCTGCCTTGCCTCTGGCCCAAAGCACTGGAACCAGCCAGCTATGAACTGAAATTGTGAACAAAAACATTTACTCCAAAGAGTGATTTACAGTCTCCAAGCGCCTGTGTTGTTCCATGTTTACTATACCTTAGTTCAGACTGACACATTACAAGTGCTCAGTAGCCACATCTGTCTGGTAGTTGTTTTGCTGGATAATGCAATTCTTAAAGCTTACTCCTCGAGGAGTTTATGGGTCAGTAACAGCAGCATCCTGTGAGAGCTTTTTATTCTCTATCCAAAATCTACTAAATAAAGCATTTATAAATAAAGAATTTTAAAAGTGGGAAATATATGTTAAAAGACTTGACCATATTCTACATTTATCTCCTGGTTCACTATTATCAATTACCTTTCATTTCCTTTAATCTTTTTTGGTTTTCATTAATGTCGATATCTGCCTTTTATTTCCTACTCTATTGTGCCTGTTAAGACAGCAAAGATTTTCCTTTGCTTTAGCACTTATTAATCTGGAGTGGCACCAGATATGTAATGAATATTAATTTTATGTGCCTGAGTCACTTTGCTAATTATCACCACTGAATCTCTACTGCTTGTCCATGATCCATTTGAGTTTAGTTTTGTGTGTGGAGTGAGATAAGAATCTAACTCTTGGGCTGAGGAGATGACTCGGTTAGCTAACCATGGCTGTAACTGCCTGTAATCCCAGTGCTGGGGAGTTAGAGACAGGAGGATCCCTGCGGCTTGCTGGCTAGCTAGTATAGCCAAATTAATGAGCTCCAGGATCAGTAAGTCTGGAAAAATAAGGTGGAGAATGATTTGATTAAGAACCCTGGCATGGTGGCATGAACCTTTAATCTCAGCACTTGGGAGGCAAAGGTAAGTGAATTCCTGAGGTTGAGGTTAGCCTGGTTTACAAACTGAATCCAGGATAGCCAGGGCAACACAGAGAAACCTTGTCTCAAGAAACAAACAAAAAAAAGAGTCCTGGCCATCCTGTAACTTACTCTGTAGACCAGGCTGGTTTTGAATTTAAAGAACCTTTAATCGTGTTTATCTCCACATCCAGCTTCAGAACAATATTTCCCTTTCTTTTCTTTCTTTCTTTTTTTTAAAGATAAGGTTTCTCTGCCTTGGTTGTCCTGGAACTTTGTAGACCAAGCTGGTTTTGAACTCACAGAAATCCACCTGCCTCTGCATCCCAAATGCTGTGATTAATATGAATGCTATGAAATATGTATGGTGCTGAGCCTTTAAACTAATATAATCATTTTATATGTTAACGACTTAAGCATTTATTTCTGATTATGCTGCATTAATTTTTTTAATGTTTTACTTGATCATAACAGTAAGTCATATGCAGGTAAGTGCAATTTTCATAGGTCATTTCTTATATCGTTTGATTTTTCTGCTTATGCAGCATCTAAAAATAATTACTGAAAAATCATTGGTTGTAATTTACCTGTCATTACTCTTTAAATGACTCTTAAAGGCATTTGTGAAATTTTCTTCATGGCTGTTGCCTTGTGAGTGTACTTTCTACAGAAGAAAGTAACTTAACTTGGGTTTGTTTGTTTGTTTTTTCTCTTTCTAATTTATAGATTTTGTATGCTGAAACTTCTTAACCAGAAAAAAGGGCCTTCGCAATGTCCTCTGTGTAAGAATGAGATAACCAAAAGGTAAGTCACTTGTGTAATCATGGAGGTTGAAAGCAACGTGGCAGGAAGAAATAGAAATTGATATGTAGGTGATATTTCTCCAAAGCCATTCACCGATAGGAAAATACACAAAGTGTGTTTGGGGACTAGAGGTGCAACTTGATTGGTAAAGTGCTTGCTAAGTAGGCACAAGGCCTATGACTTCACTTGACTGTACTCAGCTTCTCGCCTGAGATGGCTGAGCAGGTGAAGTTGCTGAAGCCTGAAGACCTGAAGTCCTCTAGCCTCCACACATGATTTTTTTTTTTTTTTTAATTTAAGAATAAGGTCTGGAGAGTTGGCTCAGAGATTAAGGGTGTTTGTAGTTTATGACTCTATGAAATTATCTTGGAAGTTTTAGGGGAGATGTGCGGTCAACAAGTCTTATCGCCTTGGTGCCTTATTTTCTCACCTGCTTGCTAGTCAGCCGCCATCCTGCTTAACTCCCAACACCAGATAAGCTCAGGTGCACTCAGCAGGTGCGGCCATGGTTCACACACTCAACAGTCTCTTGGGTGGAGCCGCACTTAGGTACGCTACAGCTCCTATCACGGTTAGTTCTGCCAGGGCACGTACTTTATCTCTTTCAGTCGGTCCTGTTTCACCAGTGTTTACATCATAGTAGTCAGTCAGATATTTAAAGGAGGAATTGATTATATTCTACCTAAGCCTAAATCTCTCTTCGGATTTTGGTGTCTGTTTTCAAAATGACAAAAATTACTGTTTGATGGAAGTCTCTGAGAAGTAGAGCTGGCAGTAAGGGTTAGATTTGGGTTGTTAAGAATTGTAAGTTCTTCCTGCTGTTGATTTATATCTACTCTGTAATGAAGGTAGAATTGTGTGTCAGGGGCAGGTTAAGGCAAGGAGGGTCTCTCTTTACCGTGGCTAGCCTCAAACTACAGATCCTCCTGCTTCCTCTGAGATTACAGGAGTGCGCCACTCTGCCAGGTGTTTAGTTTTGTTTGAAACAGTGTCATGTAGTCCAGATTGGTCTTGAGCTTTTATTCTTCTGTCTCTACATCTTAGGCACTGGGATCACAGGCATGCACAACCATCACAGGACTATTTTGTTAGGGAATTTTAGGCTTTTAGTGGACTTGTATGAGGTAGCAAAGTATTTTTAAAATCTGTGTGGTCAAAAAGAGAAAGAAAACATACACATAAAATCAAATAATCAAATAAAATACATATACCCATGAAGTGTATTCTCATGTCACTGGTTGGTGGACTGTTTTTACTGTGCTAGGATCAAATTACTAGTCCTTTGAGATTGTGCTTTCTACCACATCTACAGTAAGAAAGTTAACAATCCGTGTGTTTATATGTCTTTCTTTTAGTGTGCTTAAAATTAATAATCACTTATGTGCTTCTCAAAAAAAAACATTAATTTCAGGAGCCTACAAGGAAGTACAAGGTTTAGTCAACTTGTTGAAGAGCTGCTGAAAATCATTGATGCTTTTGAGCTTGACACTGGAATGCAGTGTAAGTGTCACACAGTCCCAAAAGCGATGCTGGAGGGGCTGGCTGGAAACTGTGGCAAGTGTTTGAAGCTATTGTATGTGAATAGGTGATAAGACTATGTGGTCTGGTTAAAAGTTAGATCTGTGCCTGGAATTATGTTTTATTTATTATACTTATTGGGAGGCCAGGAACATAGGCTGGGACAGATGTGTCTATTTGTGTGGAGCCCAGAGGTCATCTTCAAGTATCGTTCCTCAGGAGCCATCTACATTATTTTTTGAGACAAGGTTTCTCAGGGATTGAGCTGATATAGTTAGGATTGGCACTAGTGGCCTTTACTCACTGGCCCTATTTTTTACATTTTTATTACTAGTCATAGTATGTGCTTGTGAGTGCGCACATGCATGTGCTAGGGTACACATTTGGATACAAGAGGACAGTTTGGTGGTTGACTTTTTTCTCCCACTTTTATATGGTATTAAACATGAAAATAGTGAAGAGAAAGACCAAATCCATGATTATCTAATCTAATTAGAGGAAGCTTTATCCCAATACTAGACAGAACAATGGATACTGACCAGGTCCATACCTGGGCTTCCCAGAGAATGGCATTGAATTATGTCAGGGTCTCATAAAGGCAGAACACACAAGGCCTTCCCACCTTCTCCCAATTGGGGATAGAGAGGGACAGGCATATATCCTGATGTACTTCCTGCCTACCTATCAAGCATGGGCCAATCTTACAGTCCCAGCATTCCAGGAAGTTATCTGTCCTTGGGAAAGTTGGGCTTACAGGTTAACTTTAGTCTTCACACATCAGTTAGAGTCAAGCTTGGGTCATAACGTTTCACGGCAAGCACTTGTACCTGCTGAGCTATCTTGTCAGCCGGTGTTTTAAAACTGTTCCTATTAGTGCTGCACTTTATAGTTCAATCATAAAATATTTTGTTTTTTGTTTTGTTTGTTTTTAAGACAGTTCTGGCTGTCCTGGAACTCTCTGTAGACCAGGCTGGCCTTGAACTCAGTTCTGCCTGCCTCTGCCTCCGGAGTGCTGGGGTTAAAAGACACATGCCACTACCACCTGGCCTAAATTGGGAGCATTTTAGAGAAATACTGTAAATTTGTTAGTGGGCAAATTTATTAGTTTTTAGGTATTTGGGAGAGAATAAAAATAACTTGATAGTCTCTGAATTTCTAAAATGGATTTTAAAAACAATTACAGATAATCAGGGCGGAGAGATAGCTCAACATTTCAGGATGTTTACTCTTCTTAACAGAGGACCCAGGTTCATCTCTCATCAGCCATAGCAGGTGGCTTACAACTTCAGCGCTACAATGTCTTCTGACTTCTGCGGCACCTGCACACACATGTTACATATAAACTCATGCTTGCATACACATCAAATAAAAATTAAATATAGACAAGCATGGTAGCATACACCTTGAATCCCATCACTCATGAGGGCAGGTGGATCTCAGAGTTCAAAGCTATCAAATTCCAGACTAATGGGGTTATACAGCACCTACCTTTTTAAAAAGCCAAAAAACATTAGATATACACATAATGTATTATTTTTGTTTGTTTTTTTGAGACAGGGTTTCTCTGTATAGCCCTGGCTCTCTTTGAAGATTGATTTTTTTTCTAACTAAAACACGTCTCTTTTTGTTTTATAGTTACAAATGGTTTTAGTTTCTCAAAAAAGAAAAATAACTCTCCTGAGCATATGAATGAGGAGGCTTCTATCATCCAGAGTGTGGGCTACCGAAACCGCGTCAAAAGACTTCGACAGATTGAATCTGGAAATGCCACTTCAGTAAAGCTGTTTTTCACTTTTTTTTCTGGCATCTCTTTACTGAGTATTAGTGAGTTAGTGAGTGTGTGGGTTTATATGAGAACTTAGTAGAGAAAGGATGATGATGGGACGCTTGGTGACTGGACAAGTTTTCTAATAAGAGTGAACTCAGAACGTGAGGTACCTGGTGTGATCAGCAGGCACCTTATAGGCCCGTTGCCTGCTTTACAACGTCATCAGCTCTTTTGTGGGTCTGAAATGGACACAGCATCCCTGATCTTTTGTAAGCATTTGCAAATTGCTTCAACTTACCCAGCGTAAGAATAAGGAAAATGCAATGATGTGCTCTGTTCCAGTGGATGATGGCGATCAGGAAAATACACCTTCCTAAGTGTGCTTGGAATGCTGGAGTTTTATGGCTGTCAATCCTTTTTAATACGCCTTTATTTAATTATTTTAGATTTATTTTTTTATCTTTAATTATGTATGTGGTGGGGGTTGTGCATGTGACTGTAGATGTTTTGAGGTCTAGAAGAGGGTATCAGAGCCCCTCCACCTGAGGTTACAGGTAGTTGTGAGCTGTTCAACATGGTTGCTAGAAACTAAGCTCAGGTCCTTTACAGGAACAAGCTATCCTCTTAAGCTCCAAGCTGTCTTAGCAGCTGTTTCATGGCTTTAAATCAGCATGCAATGTATTAACTATAATAATGTACTATGACATTTTCAAACCAGATGTGTTCATAGTTCTTTCCCTTGGTTCCCACCTGTGCTGCCTCTGTGCCGCCTTTTCAGCCTCCCTTCAGATTCCTCCTCTTATCATTTATTCTTTTCAAAGATACATTTTTATGTTGCTGGCCTTATCATGATTATAATTGGTTTTGGAAAAATAAATCTGAAAAACAATATTCCAAAAAGTAAAACTTAGGCATTCTTTACTGTTAACAGAAGGACAGTCTCAGTACCCAGTTGTCTAACCTTGGAATTGTGAGATCAGTGAAGAAAAATAGGCAGCCACAGCCACAAAAGAAATCTGTCTACATTGAATTAGGTAAGGGTCTCAGATTTTATTAAGTTAGAAATAATGCTTGCTAGATTGTTTGTCTTAAAGTTTTATCATAGATTTATATGTGTTGCATAGAGTTTTGGTAGGTAAAATTAAGTTTATGGGTTCTATCATGATTTTATAAAAGTTTTATTACTTCACACCTTGAAGAGTCTTACCAGAAGGATATCTGGTTATGGGTTTAAGTGAAATTTGGAGAAAAATGTAAAGTCATAATAGAAAAAAAAAATGATTGGTTGCCATTGCATTTAGAGGGATATAGGATAAACTCTACAAGCTCTGTGTTCAGTCTCCAGCTGGCCAAGATACTCAGAGCTCAGACAGGCATCTCTATCTTAGCATGTGACTGGATCTGTCATCCTAGCATCTCGAGAGGCTGAACTAGGAGAATCATGGGTTTGAGGTCAACCTGGGATACATAGAAAACCCTAGCTCAAAATCATCATCATTATGATAGTAATAGTAGTAATAGTAAATAATCAAATTGCGAAGAATGGTGTTTTGAGTTCCTACCACCATCATTTGTCTCCATCAATAGCAGATCTTGTTTTATAAAAATATTCCAGGGAGTGGTGAGATGTCTTCACTGGTAAAGGACTTTCAACCTAAATTCAATTCCTAGAATCTACAGTGTGGACAGAGAAAACCCACTCCATAAGTTGTCCTTTGACATCTACACTTTGCATACATAATTATGTGTTAATAAAAGTAGTACAAGTATTGTCATTAATATTTATAATATAGGTGCTGTTGTATTTTTTATACCTCATCTAAAATGTTTGAGCATAGGAAGCTGGCTTTGGGGCCTATGCTTTCGGGCACTTCTCTATTGCCACATGTGTCTGTACCTGCCACATAGTGGGTATTATCTATATAATATAATATATTAATTACATATATTATAAGTATTTCTGGATGAAGTACAGTATGTTTTACAAAAAGCAGGGGGAGTGTTTGTTGTGTTTTGTTTTTGTTTCAACCCTTAGAAACCTTGACTGATTTGGGGTTTTTTATTTTTTTAATTTTATTTTTTTAAGAATTTGATTCTTCTGAAGAGACAGTAAGTAAGCCAGGTGATTGCAGGTGAGTCAAACAATCTTTAGTCTATGAAGCTGGTGTTTTCTTTCTTTCTTTTTTTTTTTTTTAATTATTTATTCACTTTGCGTGCTGCTCACTGCCCCATGACACACATTTACTCTCTCCCACAATCTTTCCCCAACACTCCGAGCATGTTTTTCTCTGAGTGTGTGAGGACCAGCTATTGTGAGACGTCCTTTCTTCTTCCAAAGCCACTTTACACCTGCACCACCAATGGCCACTCCGAATCAGGCAAAGGCCTGAGGATTTGAGAGAAAGACATGACTCGGGTCATTTGTGTTACAAGAATGCCTGAACCTGGAATTTTCATATCTAATTAATATTAAAGATCCTAGATTTAGATCATAGTATTAGGAAAAACCTTAAGGGTCATTTAGTTTTATCTACTTTATTTTCTGGGCAATCTTTTTTGTTTGTAGGACATTTTTTTAATGCCAAGTGAGTTTTAGATAACAGTGGAGGTCAGCACACACTTGTTTCCACCAGCTGTTAGTTCTGAGTTTCTCATATACGGTATAATATAATTATCTATTTTGGGGCGAGGTCTGTCTATAGAGTGCTGGCTGTCCCGAGAACTCACTATATATAATCACCCAGTTTGCTCCCTTAAGATCTGCGATACTTGGTCATTATCAGGAATTTTTGTTTATAAATTACTTTTACCTAACCTTGATAATTGGAAGGGAGGGCTAGAAGTATGGTTCAGTAATAGAGATTAAAGTTTTTTTTCTTTAATTTTATATGAAATCGGGTGTGATAGTGCATGCCTTTAATCCCAGCACTCAGGAGGCAAAGGCTGGTGGATGTTTGTGAGTTTGTGGACAGCCTAATGTGCATAGCAAGTTCTAGGACAGCCAGGATAGAAAACATAGAGAGACCCTGTCTCAAAAAAGTGTATGCGTGTGAGTATTTTCCCTGCATGTATATTTGTGCACCATATTGGTTCCTAGTGCCTGAAGAAGCCAGAAAAATGCATCAGATCCCCTGAAACTGGGGTTACAGGTGGCTATGAGCCACCATGCGGGTTCTGGGATCAAACCCAGGTCCTCTGGAAAATGAACCCATGCTCTTAACCCTGAACCATTTCTCCATTACTCCAGGGTGTTGGACCATCCACTGAGTGTGATTAATCCCAACCTATAAGGGGTTTCACACCTTTGAAGGAAGCTGTCTCTCCCTCAGAATCTATCAACTGTCCATAGTTCCATAGTTAGGGGTGTGGCTTATGAGCCCCTCCTCTCTGCATGCTAGAATGTTGATAGATTTGATCATGTACAGATGTTGTACAAACCAAAACTGCTGTGTGTTCATGAGTACAGTGCTTCTGTCATGTCCAGTAGACATTGTTTTGTTCTGGTCTTTCCAACCTCAGGTTCTTAGAATCTTTCAATCCCTTCTTCATCAATGATCCCTGATCATGCTTGTGAGAGTATGTGAGTGAGTGTGTGTGTGTGTGTGTGTGTGTGTGTGTGTGTGTGTGTGTGTGTGTGTGTGTTTGCATATCCAGAAAGCAATGTTCTGCACTACTCTGATCTTTGTGACTGTACTTAGAGACCACATTTCAGAAGGTGAGTCAGCTCAGTTGTTGCAGCCCTATCTAGAAACCCTAACATAATTGATCCTGCACATTTGACTGAGCATGGCATTTCTTATTAGGGGTTGTCTTTTCCCCTTTAGTGTGAGAGACCAGGAGTTGTTACAGATCGCCCCTCGAGGAGCTGCAGATGAAGGCAAGTGACACTAAGGGGCAGTGGGGCAAAGCTATTCCATAATTTCATTCACCTGCGGGCCATTTTCCAAATGTATTTATAATTTATAATTCATAGTATCTTTTTAAATAATTTAAATAAATGTCGGAGGCTAGAGAGATGGCTCAGTGGTTAAGAGCACTGACTCTTCTTCCAGAGGTCCTGAGTTCAATTCTCAGCAACTACATGGTGGCTCATACCCATCTGTAATGAGATTTGATGCCCTCTTTCTGGTGTGTCTGAAAACAGTGACAGTGTACTCATACATAAAAAAAAAATCTTTTTTTTTTTTTTAAAGGAATGCTTGGGGATTGGGAGGGGGGATGTGAGTGGGGTAGGGAGGGGATAACATTTGAAATGTAACTACAGAGAATATCCAATTAAAGGGGGGGTTATAATGTTATAATTTTTTTCTTCAGCTGTCATTGAGAGATGGTGACTGTAAGTACTGTGCTGTGGTTGTAGTAATATTATGTGTAACTACATGCTGCCATTGATTTTTTTTTTAAGACAGTTCTATATTACACAGAACAGTCTAACCATACTTTTGTTTAAGCCTCCCAAGCTGGGACTAACCTGCTTTTATTTCGATCTTAAGAGACTAGGAAATAAGAGCTGTGCTCTAATTACTGTGTTTGAGAAAATATCAAACTCTACACAATGGGGTTGTATAAACTAGATCTTCAGTATACTTGGTGGCTTATGTTAGCTCCTCTAATGAAGCCAGTTAGTGGTGATGGAAGCCTTTAATCTTAGCACTTGGGCAGAGGCAAGAGGCAGGTGAATCTCTGTGATTTCAAGGCCAGCCTGGCCTCAGAAACTTCTTGGACAGACAGGGCTACACAAAGAACCCTCTCTCAAACAAACAAACAAACAAACAACAAAAAACCCAATGGATTGGGGCTGGAGAAATGGCTAAGCAGTTAAGAGGAATTGTTCCTCTTACAGAAGACCTGGGTTTAATTCTCAGCCACCCACATTAGGTAGTTTGTAACTATCCATAACTAATTCCAGGGGATCTGCAACCCTCTTTTCTCTTCTTTGCACATCAGGCATGCCTGTGGTGCACATACATGGGTGCAGGCCAAATCATTTATAAACTTTAAAATTTTAAGACCACCTGAAAATAAAAAAATAATAATGTTAGTGGGTTGTTTTCTACTCCCCAGTTGTATTTGTATGTAGTTTCCCATGATAATTCCATTTTCAAGAACCTTGTTATTTTGTATATTTCAGCTGCTTGTGAGTTTTCTGAGGGCATAAGAAACATTGAGCATCATCAATGCAATGATAAAGATTTGAACCCCACTGAGAATCATGCAACTGAAAGGCATCCAGAAAAATGTCAGAGTCTTTCTGTTCCAAACGTGCATGTGGAGCCATGTGGCATAGGTGCTCATGCCAGCTCATTACAGCATGAGAGCAGCAGTTCATTGCTCACTGAAGACAGAATGAATGCAGAAAAGGCTGAATTTTGTAATAAAAGCAAACAGTCTGGTGTAGCAGTGTGCCAGCAGAGCAGATGGACTGAAAGTAAAGAAACATGTAATGACAGGCAGGTTCCCAGCACCGAGGAAAAGGTAGATCCAAATGCTGATTCCCTCTGTGGTGAAAAGAAGTCGAATCATCTGAAAAGTCTGTGCCCTGAGAATTCTGGAGCCACCACGGATGTTCCTTGGATAACACTAAATAGCAGCATTCAGAAAGTTAATGAGTGGTTTTCCAGAACTGGTGAAATGTTAACTTCTGACAGCGCATCTGACAAGAGGCATGAGTCAAATGCTGAAGCAGCTGTTGTGTTGGAAGTTTCAAATGGAGTAGATGGATGCTTCAGTTCTTCAAAGAAAATAGACTTAGGAGTCCCTGATCCCCATAATGCTTTAATGTGTAAAAGTGGAAGAGACTTGGCCAAACCAGTAGAGAATAGTATTAATGATAAAGTATTTGGGAAAACTTATCAGAGAAAGGGAAGCCGCCCTCACTTGAACCATGTGACTGAAATTATAGGTACATTTACGACAGAACCACAGACAACACAAGAACAGCCCTTCACAAATAAGTTAAAACGTAAAAGAAGTACATGCCTTGGTCCTGAGGACTTTATCAAGAAAATAGACTCAACAATTGTTCAAAGGACTCCTGAAAATGTCAATCAGGGAACTGACCAAATGGAGCCAAATGGCCAAGCGATGAATATTACTAGTAACTGTCAGGAGCACACGACAACAGGTAATCTTCAGAAAGACAGAAACGCTCATCCAATAGAAGCATTGAGAAAGGAACCTGCTTTCACACCTAAAGCCAAATCTATAAGCAACAGTATAAGTGATTTGGAAGTAGAATTGAATGTCCACAGTTCAAAAGCACCTAAGAAAAATAGGCTGAGGAGGAAGTCTTCTACCAGGTGTGTTCTTCCACTTGAACCAATTAGTAGAAATGCAAGCCCACCTACTCATGCTGAACTTCAAATCGATAGTTGTGGTAGCAGTGAAGAAACAAAGAAAAACAATTCCAACCAAACGCCAGCCAGGCCCGTTAGAGAGCCTCAACTCATCGAAGACACAGAACCTGCAGCTGATGCCAAGAAGAACGAGCCAAATGAACACATAAGGAAGAGAAGTGCCAGCAGTGCTTTCCCAGAAGAGAAATTAATGAACAAAGGTGGTTTATTAACTAGCTGTTCAAGTCCTAGAAAACCTCAAGGACCTGTCAATCCTAGCCCTCAGAGAAAAGGAATAGAGCAACTTGAAACATGCCAAATGCCTGATAATACCAAAGAACTCAGGGATCTGGTCCTGGCAGGAGAGCCCAGTGGTAAACCTACTGAACGATCTGAGGAGAGTACCAGTGTGTCCTTGGTACCTGACACTGACTATGACAGCCAGAACAGTGTCTCAGTGCTGGAAGCTAACACTGTCAGGTGTGCAAGGACAGGATCAGTTCAATGTATGACTCAGTTTGTCGCAAGTGAAAACCGCAAGGAACTTGTTCGTGGTTCTAACAATGCTGGAAGTGGCTTCAAGCACCCATTGAAACACGAGCTTAACCACAGTCAGGAGGAAATAGAAGACAGTGAACTTGATACTCAGTTTTTGCAGAATATATTTCAAGTTTCAAAGCGTCAGTCATTTGCTTTATTTTCAAAACCTAGAAGTCCCCAAAAGGATTGTGCTCTGGTCCATGCCCACTCTGTGCCCTCAAGGGAGCAGAGTCCAAAGGTGATTTCTGAAGGCGAACAAAAGGAACCTCAGGGACAAGAAGAGTCTGAAATCAGTCATGTGCAGGCAGTTAGAGTCACAATGGGCTTACCTGTGCCCTGTCCGGAAGCTAAGCCAGGTGCTGAGACAATGTGTGCTGGAGTTTCTAGGTTTTGTCTGTCACCTCATTACAGAAGTGGTGAGAATGGACTCAGCACCACAGATAAATCTGGAATTGAACAAAACTCACATTTTAAACAACCAGTTTCTCCCTTCATGTCATCTATAAAAGCTGACAATAGAAAAACTCTGACAGAGGGACGATTTGAGAAACATACATTTTCAACTGAAAAGGCAATGGGGAATGAGACTGCTGTTCAAAGTACAATACACACAATTAGCCAAAATAACAGAGAGAATGCTTGTCAAGAAGCCAGATCAGGCAGTATTAATGAAGTGTGTTCCACTGGTGAGAACTTCCAGGGACAACTAGGTAGAAACAGAGGGCCTAAGGTGAGCCCCATGCTTCCATTAGATAGAATGCAGCCTGGTGCTTGTAAGCAAAGGGTTCCTGTAAGTGATAAGTGTCTTCAAATAAAAAAGCAGGAGGGTGAGGCTGTCGGTACAGATGTCTCTCCATGTCTGTTCTCAGATCATCTTGAACAGCCTATGAGAAGTGATAACGTTTTCCAGGTTTGCTCTGAGACACCCGATGACCTGTTGGATGATGTCGAAATAAAGGAAAATTCTAGCTTCGGTGAAGGTGACATAATGGAGAGGTCTGCTGTTTTTAACGGAAGTGTCCTGAGAAGAGAGTCCATTAGGAGCCCTAGCCCTGTAACCCATGCAGCGATGTCTCGGAGTCTCCGCAGAGGGTCCAAGAAATTAGAATTCTCAGAAGAGAGTGATTCTACTGAGGATGAAGATCTTCCCTCCTTCCAGCACTTACTGAGCAGACTAAGCAACACACCTGAACTTACCAGATGCATCGGTGCTGTGACACAGTCTGTGTCAGAGAAAGTGGATGGGGCGCAAGCACCATGGAAGGGTGGCATCAGTGACAGCAATAAGGAGGTGATCTTGGTAGAGGCATCTCAGGAACATCAGTTTAGTGAGGATGCAAAATTCTCTGGCAGCATGTTCTCTTCACAGTACAGTGCTGCCCAAGGTTCACCTGGAAATGCAAACTCCCCGGATCCCAATTTTAATGCACCTTACAAACAAAGGAGTCACCAGTCTGAGAATGAGGAAGCTTTTCTAAGTGACAAGGAATTGATTTCAGATAATGAGGAAATGGCAGCTTGCCTAGAAGAGGATGATGATCAAGAAGAAGATAGTATAATCCCAGACTCAGGTAGTTTTGTTTGCTTATTTGCACCAGTCTACAGAACTGAGCTGAACATATACAGTCAAATCTCTTTCCTGGGGCTGGAGAGATTGGGGTGGTTAAGAATAGGTACTTTGTGGGGTTGGGAAGGGCTGGAACTATGCCTCAGCTGTTAAAAGCACTGGCTGCTCTTCCAGGGAAAGTAGGTTCAATTCCCAGCATCCATGTGATTTCAGTTTCAGGGGGATCCAATACCCTTACACAGATACACATTCAGGCAAAACACCAATGCACATTTAAAAAGTAGGGACTCTCTTATAAGAAGCCCAAGTTGAGTTCCCAGCACCCAGTCAGATATCTAATCACCATTGTAGCTCCAGGGGTTTGGGATCTAATGCCTCTAGCTTCCATGGGTATCTGCTGCATTCATATATAAGTAGCCCACTCAGATATACATAATTAAAGATAAAATAGCCCACTCAAACATACATAATTAAAAATAAAATCTGTTTAATGCTTTCATTTACCCAGACCGTCTGGGAGCATGAACTTGAGTAACCTAATTTTCAGTGGACCTGCTTCTAGTTTTTATCACAGAATTTTTCTGATTTGTTTGGAAGTTTTTTGTTGTTGTTTTTTTAGACATAGCCTGTGTAGCCCTGGCTAGCCTGGAACAGAGGTCTACCTGCCTCTGCCTTCCAAAATCTGGGATTAAAACATTTATCACTTCACCCAGCCTATTTTAGGAGTTCTGAAAGGAAACCCAGTGTCCCAAATGTTCCATTTCTGTGACATGAGAGGGAAGCAGAAGCTGTACAAGGGAAGGAACAGGTTCTGCAGGCCGGGGGGTTCACAGTCTGACTTTACATGTGAGTCTATTGTCATTTTCTGTAAAGGGGCATCTGGATATGAGAGTGAAGACGGCTCACAGAGTGATATTTTAACCACTCAGGTAAGAAGCTTGCACACGTTTGATGTCCTTTGTATATGGTGTTGTGAACCCTGCATTCTCATACATGCTAATTTCATCTGTGGGTTAATGATCTAACATACATGATCCCTTGTTTGCTCGCGTGAGTGTTCTAAAGCATTTAGATGGAACTCTACTTTTTATATCCACAGTCTAGCTCACTGTAGAACACCAAATCTTAACTTTAGAACAAGCCAGATCTAGAAAATCCTACTTGCCCCATAGCTAAATTACATGAAAGCACTATTATATCAAAAGGGACATGTTTATTCTCAGAACCAAACTGAAACCTACAGGATTCTTTCCACTAGAGCCCATCTTACCTTTCAGTGTGTTATGGATATTTCTTTTCATCTTTGTCTTTTATAATCTACTTGCTTCTTAGTATCTATATGTCATCTCTTTCTGCTTGGAAAAGAATGTACAGGTATTCATTCCTGCACCTAGTACTTGCTACAGGTGATTAGCTACATTTGGAAGGGGCTAAATGCGTGTACTCAAGGCAGAAGAGTCTCCTGGAAAAAACATTATCTTTTCACAGCTAGAACTTAGTCCTATCACCTTTCTTTTTGATTAAAAAGAAAGTCCCAAACTTCTTTTTAAACCTTAGATTTGTCTAGGTCTTTCTTTCCTGTCTCTCACTAACTGAGCAACTTCTGAAGGCCCCTCTATTCCTCTACAAAGTCTTGGGCAGAGTACACAGCAAGTCGGAGTGAGCATTGGTTAGAGTTCTCTGCCTGACTGTGATCTTAATTAATTGGCTCATTTTCTCTGAATTAAAATAGTTATATTCTTTTTCTTTTAAACATACATATTTGTATGTGTGTAAATGGATAATGCCACTAGGGTAAATGTGTAGAGACCAGGTGACACCTTATATGAGTGAGTTCTGGGGATCACATCAGGTCTTGTTTGGTAGCAAGTGCTTCTATGCTCTGAGCCAACTCACTGGTCCCATGGTATGATTTGGAACCTTCTGAGTCATCCTGCTATAGCTTTTGTTTCTCTCCTAAAGCATAAATGTGCTTTTAGCTGTAGCATGTGAGTGACTTTTCTTGTCTTTCTAAGAAGTACTGAATTAAGTGAAATTGGGAATTCTTGGTATTCCTGAGGTCATTTTGTTGTCACCAAAGACAGCATCACCTATTGGTTCCAGCATTGCAATGGTAGAAGTAGGTGCATCTCTGTGAGTTCCAGGCCAGGCTGGTTTATATGGTGAATACAAGGCCAGACCTGGCTACAAAGTGACACCCTGTCTCAAAAAATAAAACAAAAATTGATTAAAAGGCTTAAGCTTTCTCACAGCGTTCCACTCCTGATCTTTTCCGGATTTAGATTTGGGGCTCTGTCAATATGTCTGTCACCTAATTCTGTCCCTTAGCTGCTTGTTTTTTACGTTCCAACTTTTTATTCCATCTGTCTTAGCCATACTGTATTAAATCTGACATTCAATACACTATGTTGTTTCTTGTGTCTCTGATCCTATTCCCAGAAATATGTTCATTATTTAATCGGGATTCGTTTTTTTCAAAGTGTTTTTATATCAAGTATCTATTCAAAACAGGTAACTTGGATCTGGATTAGCACAAACAAGCAAAATGATTACAATGGGATCTTTCCTCTACGTTTATATAGAACTGAGGGTAACATGATACAGAATGCCTTATGTGAAATCACTGATAAACCTCTGTGATGCTTATGAGATGTGTGCTTACATGTGCCATCTCAGCCAGGTGAAGATGCAAGATTGTCTCCTCTCACTACGTAGGTCCCAAGGATTGACCTCAAGTCATTAGGCTTGGTGCCAAGTACCTTTACCCACTGAACCATCTCTCCATTTTATAACCCAAAGATTTCATTCGTTTGTTCATTTCTATATTGAGTACCTCCTGGGAAATGACTCTGATAGGCAGTGAGATGGGCTTGGTGTTGCATACCTGGCATGCACGTAACCTTGGCATTCCCAGCGTGAGGGAAGCATAGTCAGGAGAATCTCAGCTTTGAAGGTAGCCTGGGATACATAGACCAGTCTTCAAAACACAAAGAAAACAAACAAGGGACGATTCCTCCCATTGGGGCGTGTGTGTTCCCCCTGAATATACTGATGCATTGGCAGCCTGAGCCAAGTAATGAGGCATGTCCTGATAGACAGTTATTGCTGGGCTTTGAAAGATTAGAAGAGGTTACCAAATGGGAAAAGAGGGGATGTAGGAACTGAAGCAAAAATACAGATGTACTGAATGCATAGGAATCACTGAGCAGTCAGTCTAGTGTTTCTAGAAAACTGGGCTTATGGGAAATAAGGAGACATAAAAACTGAAAAAAAAAGGAGAAATAAAAACTGGGCTGGGGACAAATAGGAGATGGGATCAAGGTGTCCTCAGACTTCCTAATGGTATCTCTAGGAATCTGAACTTTGACCTGACGGGTATAATGACTAGGTTCTCTCATGTTCAAAAATACTGACTTATTAACTGAGCTGTATTATGCCACTTGAGGCTCTTTTGGAAAGAGGAGTCTTAATAAATGCGGCTTTCAGAGAACTTGGGCAGTATTGCAGCCATATTAAAGTGTCAGTGTATCATCGTGGGAATAAAACTGAAGAAGAGAGCGCTATAAAGAGATATTTCAGAATTAGAGTCAAGCAAACATGGCAACCTGTCTGACTGTGTCCTCCCTGCTGTGTTTGAACAGTTTACCTATAGAGTAATAAGTTTAAATTCCTTCCTATAGGAAAAGCCAGAAGAAAGTCACTGTAGCAGTGGTCCGTCACTTTTCCCTGATTTTCTGGTGTATTTAATGGCTATTCGGAGGTTAGATGTACTTGTGAGTGTTAAGAATTCAGCTTTTAAAGCATTGGTCTTGTATCCGTGTGGGGCCTTGGCTAGGGTTTGATCAGTGATGTCAGTACTCATGGATACCACGTGGTGGCATTGGTGGCGCTGCAGATGTTGGCAGCAATACAGACTCAGTAGCAGTGGGAACCTTAGTAAAGTTCAATTTTTTTTGTCATAAAATTATCCTGAGAACTATGAATTTAGTGTAACTTTTGGAAGAAAACAGCTTGATTTTAGTGGAAAGCAAAGTCATTTTCAAGGGTCAGAACAAAGAAGAGACAGTGAAACAGAATTTGTTCCCCTCCCACAGCTGAAAACCAGGCATCACCGTTTCTTCTAAAAGTGGTGAGGAGACATATATATATTTTAAGAAATTTTTATATGCCCACATTCTTTGCTTGTCAAATACCTTAAACTTGCTAGATTGTCTGTGATAGGGTCTCACTGTATAGACCAGGATGGCCTCAACTCAAACTCAACTGCTACTATTAATGCTACTTTGCCTGGTTTAGATCTCTCTCTCTCTCTCTCTCTCTCTCTCTCTCTCTCTCTCTCTCTCTCTCTCTCTCTCTCTCCCTCTCCCTCTCCCTCTCCCTCTCCCTCTCCCTCTCCCTCTCCCTCTCCCTCTCCCCCTCCCTCTCTCCCTCTTCCCCCCCTTTCAAGACAAGGTGTCTCTGTGTAACAACAGCTCTGGCCGTTCTGGAACTTAACTCTTCAGTCTAGCCTTGAACTCAGAGATCTGCCTCTACCTCCCAAGTACTGGGATTAAAGGTAGCTAGACTACTTCTTGAAATGGATCAGTAAACAATATGAGCCCATGTGCGAGAAGAGCTTATTTTGAATTTAAAACAGTAACTTGGGCTGGAGAGATGACTCAGTGATTAAGAGCAGTAACGGGTCTTCTAGAGGTCCTGAGTTCAATTCCCAGCAGCCACATAGTGGCTCACAATCATCTATAATGCAATCTGATGCCCTTTTCTGGTGTGTCTGAAGACAGCGACAGTGTACTCACACACATAAAATAAATAAATCATTAAAAAAGAAAATGGTAACTTGTTTACAGTCTTTCTAGAATGTCATAGGAAATTATTCAGTACTTCATTCATTTAAAAACTAGATATACTTGATCTAAGCACAGTGATGCATCTTTACACTCAGCTACAAATCTTTTAAAAATAATAAATAAATAAATTGCAGCTGGAGAGATGGCTCAGTGGTTAAGAGCACGGTCTACTCTTCTAGAGGTCCTGAGTTTGATTCCCAGCAACCACATGGTGACTCACAACCATCTGTAATAAGATCAGATGCTCTCTTCTAGTGTGTCTGAAGACAGCTACAGTATACATAAAATAAACAAATCTTTAAAAGAATAAATAAATCCGGCTTGAGAGAGGGCTAACAGCCACTCTTACAGAGGACCTGGATTCAGCTATTGGCACTCACATAATGGCTCCCAGCTGTTCTGATGGATCTAATGCCCTCTTGTGACCTCTGAGAGCATCAAGCATACATAATGTAGATAAAACATCCATAAACCTAAATTTTTTTAAAAATTTTTTTATCAGACTTTTTTTTGGGGGGGAGGACTAATTAAATGTCTTATCTCACAGTACCAAATCTTTGAAACCTCATTTATGTAGTTTGTGAACAGATTCTTGTGAATTTTAAGCTTATAGTACTGTTACAACCCCGCTCCACCCCCATCTTTAAAAAGAAAATAAGGAGCTACAATGAAGCAAATCTATTTGGGAGAGCTGGAAGGTGCCCTCTCCTCCAACATCATTTTGAAATAATTTCAAGGTCATTAACCACATGAGTATGCTTGGACTAAAGGGTATTTAACCAGAACTCATAACTCCATACGAGGTGATCTTAGTTCCCATGCTGAAATTAATTGGTGTGACATATTTCTACTTTATGACACATCTCTTGAAGTATGTAACTTTCTTAGTGTTCTTGTTTGGCTTTACAGCAGAGGGCAACCATGAAAGATAACCTGATAAAGCTCCAGCAGGAAATGGCTCACCTGGAAGCTGTGCTAGAGCAGCATGGGAACCAGCCTTCTGGCCACTCCCCTTCCCTCCTAGCTGACCATTGTGCCCTGGAAGACCTGCCAGATCCAGAACAAAATATATCAAGAACAGGTTTGTAATGCTGTACCAATGCAGTATCATAAGCAAAATTCTTCCCTCCCTCGGCCCTCTATTTTCTTTGAAAAATGAGGACTGAGTTCCAGCATTGTGTGGTCTTTGCTCAGCACATATTTACTGAGTTGCTCTGTGAGTAATTTGGGAACCTTATTCCTGGTCCTGCTCACAAGTGATGTACCACTGAGAGGGACCCAAACGAATCACTCACTCGTGTTCTCTGGGTGTTTACAAGGAGGTGCTGTGGACCCCATTGGAAATAGAAATAGTTCTTGCTCTTAGTTGTTGGAGATTGGTAATAGGTAGCCTCGTCATTTCAGAATGCCACGTGAAACTATGAACCATTCAGAATCACAAAGTGAAACCCAACTTCCTGTGTTTTCTGATTTAGAAGAAACATTTGTTTCAGGAGCTGCACCTTAGTTTTCAGGTGGAAAGTGGGCTTTGGTGGTCATGTTGGTAATCCCAGCACTTGGGGTGTGGTAGCAGAGGAATAGGAGTAAAAGAAGTTTTCCTTTAGAGAATCCTCGCACATGGCCACCCACAGGAGGAGTTGGTGCTTAGGAACAGATCAGGGTAGTGAGCCTTCACTGAGTTCCTTCACTCTGACATCAACAGTCCTGCATGACTTGCTGCTCAAGTTCCTCCTCCAGCACTTTCTCCTCAGTCCTCTGGGCCTTGAGGCCTTCCTTTGACTCTTAGGGACTCGGTCTGTTTATTATTCAGTATAGTGACCTTGGTCTCCACATGTGCCTTGTAATTTTTCTATGTTCAGAAAGAAACAGTAGCTCATGCAAGGGACACTAGGAACTGTTGCTATGACACTGCTTCAAAATCTCTCTCCTTAAATACTTTCTTTGTAACCACATCTTTATTTAGTTCATCACTAGATAATGAAGCCCAGAGTCCCATCCCCAATACAGTTATCTGTGGGGTACTGTCACTGTCATTACTGTGAAAATAGACAGGACTTTCAGTGCTCTTGCACAAGATAAAAATTGTTACTGTCTGGCTTGGAATATCTGCCTAAACCTACTACTTCATATTTGGCATGCATGCTAGAAGGGGGGTTGGTTGGGGTTTTTTTTCCTGTGTTTTTTATTTTGTTTTGTTTTGGCTTTTACTAAATGTCTGCAGATAAAATGTTTCGTTGTGGCTCATTTCTATAGTACTTGACTGTCTGGAGCAACTCCAGATTTGAGCCTGTCTCACCTTAGGCTGGTGCATTAAAAGAAACTCAGTTTCCTTTCTTTTTTAAAGGAAAGGCCTGATAGCACCGCACCTTTAATGACAGCACTAAGGAAGGCAGGTACAAGAGGATCTCTGTGAGTTAAGACCAGCCTGGCCTACATAGCAAGCTCTAGGATGGAACCATGGAGAGACCCTGTCTTTAAAAACAAAAAGATACTTTTAATATATATATAGACTTACACACTGGGCTTAATAAGGAATGGCACAGGTGCTCGGTGGGCCTGACAGCCACTGTAATTCCAGCCTAGGATGGCAGGGATCTCCAGATAAAGCTGGCTAGGGATACTTGCCAAACAGCAAACTCTGGGGTTGATTGAGAGACATTACCTCGATGAGTAAAGTCAAAGAGACATGGAGGGGGCTGGAGAGATGGCTCAGCAGTTAAGAGCACTTGCTGGTTTTTGGGGGTTTTGTTGTTGTTGTTGTTGTTTTCAGAAGACACAGGTTCAGTTCCCCACACTCACTACTGACTGTAGAGGCCCTTATTCCAGAAGCTCTGACACCCTCAGACAGATGCATGCAGGCAAAACACCAGTGCACACAAAAATAAATTAAAAAGCCATAGAGAATCATTTTTTACATCAGTATCTGGCCTTTAAACACTAATGTACATGTGTGATCACACACGTTACTTACAATATGCTGTGCATATCTGAGCAGGCGCTTTGATTACTGATCCCCAGCCCATGATCTTAAAGAGGATAAAGGCCCTTACCTGGGAATTTAACATGAATGTCCTGCTCCTTTGCATATAGATCTTCCTGTTTCTCTAAAGTTTATTTCACAAGTTGCATAATATTTGGGCAGAAATTTGTACACATACATTTTAAATTATCTTCCTCTAAAGATTTGCTTCAATCTCATTAGGTGTGCATATTCCCCATCATTCAGAAAGCAAATATTAACGTTCATGAGGTGATGGCTCACTGGTAAAAGTGATTTCAGATACATCTAAGCTTTTCTAGCTTTTCTAACTCAGTGTTTTATTCCTAGAAATACTTTTCAGTTTTTCTAGGATCCTCCCCTGTGAATTCTGAATGAGTTGCTATTAGTTAGCATAAACAGCTTATATAACCTGCTCTGTGTGTGTGGGGGGGGTGTTTACTCTTAGTAGCAGGATTTTGCTGAGTGATCCTGATTGACCTGGAACTCACTCTGGACTTTAGTGTCTCTCTGACACCAAGCCTGACCACCAGTCTTTTTAATAGGTTAAAAGATGTTTAATTTAAATATACGTATTTAAATTTTTAAATATTTTTTTGTTATCTGCATGTATATATGTATACTTGAGTGCCTGGTGTCCAGAGGTCAGAAGACAGGATTGGTGTCCCCTGGAGCGGGAGTTACAAGGTTGTAACTACATAAACATCATATGGTTCTGGGAACCAAATACAAGTCTTCATTTATGGACTGTTTTTGATGTTTAAATATAAAGTCAAGTGGATCTTTGTGAGTTCTATGCCAGCCTGGTCTACAGAATGAGTTCATTTCTTCCTTTAAGCCATTTCCTCAAAGGGACTAGCACGTGCGAGTCTTACCTTAGGTCTGTTATGATTTTCCCCTTCCTCTGCCTTTCACTATTATTTCCTATTACCCTAGATTCCTTATCCTATACCTTGAGGTAGGGATGTGTGTGTGTTCCCAGTAGTTGAAAGTATGAGGCAAATGTCCTCTCTGAATCTTCCCTGCACCCTACCTTCTCCCATTAAAGCTCCAGTGGCCCTGTGCCATCTCTGTTGAGCTCTGTGCTTTCGGTTCTTCTGCTTTCCTGGTAGCGGAGGAGATTTTGGTATAGATCAGTTTGCTTCCGGGATAAGAATACATTATATATCTTTGTTTTTTTATCATTATTGAATACTACCTGGTACTATCCTTTGTCTGCTGAACTACTTGTATCCATAAAATTCTGTCTACTACATTTGCTTAGATATCAGTTTCAGGGCTTGGGTCGTGCTTCAGTTGGTAGAGTGCCTGGCTAACAGTGAAGGGAAGCATTTGGTGATCTGGTACATCAAATCAGGTGTGATCACACGCAGCTGGCACCCTGCACTTGAGAGGTGGCAGCAGGGAGATCAGGAGTCCAGTGTTATCCTCAGCTGTGTGTTCTGCCACTGTCATTTGTGCTGGCACACGCTGCTAAAATGTGCTGAAAAGATGACAGTGCTGTTACATAGAAAAGAAAAAAGGGACCAGTTTGATTGTCATAGATTGCTGCTTTTAAAAAAATCAATATCCTCACCTGAATTAAGACCATCAGAACAAATAAGTAAAATAGATTTTTCTCATTCCATTTAAAGCAATTTTAACTTCAAAGAACATTAATGGAAATCCTGTAAGCCAGAATCCAAAGACCGCTTGTGATGACAAATTCCAACCACAACCTCCGGATGGTCTCAGCAGTGGAGTTAACAAGTCAGGGACTGGAAGGTAAGAGATGTCAGTTTGTGGCATCTGAGTGACATCTTTGTTACACTGAACTCCTGTCAACTTTCCTTCCATCCCTGAGTGGTGGCCATGACTCATGTGATTCCTGTGCAAACATGAGGACCCGAGTTTGGATCCCTTGACCCCATCTAAAAGTTACCAATAGCTGCACACCTGTAACCTTGTGCTGGGGTTCCTGGAGCAGGGCTAAGACAGGCAGATCCTGGGTGCAGTGAGTTCTAGATCAGTGAGAGATGGACATGTAGCCATATAGAATCCCAATGGGTAGATTTCCTCTAGCCTCCACACAACCCAACTAAGCAACCATGCTCACACACCTGAATGCAACCATAACAGGTGCCTACACCCATATTTAAGAAAAAAAACGCCAGGAGTAGTAACACAAACCTGTAGTGTCAGCTCTGGGGACACAAAGACAGGAAGCTCTTTAGTGCTGTTGGCCAGACAGTTTATCTAAATCGGTTCACTGGAAAGAGACCCTGCCTCGAAATAAGGTTGAGAACAATCAAATTGGATACTCAGTGTCAGTTTCTGGGTTCTACCTGCTCCCTTATACAGAAAATGTTTCTGCCATTCTCCCTGGGTTTGTTTTTTGTTTCTTTGTTGTTTTGTTTAGGGGTTATATTTGATTATTTGTTTGAGTTGAGTCACCATAGCTGGTTTGCAACTCTCTGTAGAACAACCTGGCTTCAAACTTGGAGTAGTCCTACTTCAGCATTCAGAATACTTAATGACTCTAGGTCACATTCCTTTCTTTATTTGGATACAGACTTTGTTAGGTATGTTCAGGCCTAAGCTACAACCTGAGAAATAAGCACTTAGACCTAACTTTGTCGTTTAGAGGTTAGAATGTAATGTAACTGAACTAAAACCAAAGCCTGCTGGCTGATGGTATTCTCCAGGCAGACCTTGTCCTAATTGAAAATTTTGCCTTCCTAGAAAAAGGGTATCTGTTAATTTACTCTGGGAATAGTGTATAGAATCTGGATTAACAATAGTGGGTATTTGGCAAAAGAAAATATGCTGATGTGCTTTTAAACAGCTCTGAGATTGGCCTCGGGGCCTCAGACCAGCCCTGAAGGGGGGTGTCATGTGTCAGGAGTGGTGTGTTAGCAGGCAGTTTGGATCCAGGCCTTTTTTTGCTGGTCATCCCTTATTTCTCTGACAGCCAACTGTTTCAGTCATGCTTTGGCTACTGAGGAGTCACAATTAGGCCTTTCTGAATTGGTGGTGATGGTTTTCTTCTTTCATCCGTCTTTCTAGGCCTTCCCCTTCTAAATCTCCATTGGCAGGCAGCAGGTGTTCTGCACATGCCCACTCTAGGGGTCTTCAAAATAGAAACTCCGCCTCTCAAGAGGAGCTCCTTCAGCCTGTTGAATCGGAGAAGTCAAATGAAACACAGAACTTAACAGGGCGGTCTTGCTTGCCAAGGCAAGATCCAGGTAATGCTTTTTTAATGAACAGGCAGTTTGTTTCACTGTATATCTTTTATAAAGCTGTTCTAGTAAGCTTATCATGGATGTTTGTTGTACTTACGTAAGCTCACCTTTGAAAAATTAACTAAAGTTGAAGTCTGAGCTGAAGTCTGTCCATGGTGAATTACCAATAGTTTTGAATATGGTAAACTCTGGTCATCGAAATGTTTCACTTCATCTGTTAGAACTTGAGACCCAGAATAAAGTTAGAAGCCTGCTATTTGATGGAAACTATGTCACATCCCAGAGTGATTTAAATATATATGTGTGTGTGTGTATATGTAAATAAATGTAAATGACGATCTTATGTTTCATAAATCACTTAGTAGATAGTGTATTTTATTACTTGTAAATCTAAGCATTAGTAAAAAAAGGTTTTAACTACTCATCAAAAATACATTATTATAAAAACCATCAGATTTAGCATCAGATGTAGTATTTAGCTGTGTTCTTACCTGGCTTCTTTTTTGTTTAAGATGTATTTATTTTATGCTATATATATGGGTATTTTGCTTACATGTATGTCTATGCACTGCATGTGTACTTGGTACCTGTTGCCGCCAGAAGAGGGTAATAGGTGTCCTGGATTTGAAGTTCCAGGCTGTTGTGAGCTGCCATATGGGAGCTGGGAATAAAACCCAGATCCTCTGGAAGTATGGCCAGTGCTCTTAGCTGCTGAGCCTTTGTTTTTCCCCTAGCTTAATTTTTGATCAAAGACATATTCCAAAATATTTTTAAATGTATCTACTGTTTTTTAACATTCTTATCACCTGTTGATTAAGTGAAAAATATAATGGTTTATTTATTATTTTAACCTTTCCTTTCTCATGAAAGTCCTATATATTGACTGTCCCCAAATTAGACAATGTAAGAGTACTTAAAATCACCTCCACTTCTGTTCAGTTATTAATAATAAAATATTGTTGTTTCAGCTGGGCATGGTGACACAGTACCTGATTGGCAGAGGCAGGAGGATCTCTGTGAGTTTGAGGGCAGCCAGGGCTACATAATGAGACCCTCTACCAAAATAATAGTAATAATAATAATAATTGCTGTTTCTTTAGTTATTTTCCTCAGTTTTATTTTTTAAATATAGTTCTAAACATAGTTGGACATGTCTATGGTCTCCGTTACTTGCGTTGCTATTTCAGGAGGACTGCTTCACCTACAGTTCAAGGCCAGTGACAGTGTGCAAACTCTATTTCAACCAATCAATTAAAATAAAACAAAAAATAGTTTTAAACTTTCTGTGTAGCCAGGTAAGCCTTGAACTTGTGATTCTCCTGCTTCAGCCTTGAGTAGCTGGGGTTATAGGCCTATGCCACCAGGCCTATGCAGTAAATATTTCTGCACTGGCAAGATGTTTATCAGATAAGAGCACTTGTGATTTTATTTTATTTTTTTTCATTTTAAACAAGTTTATTTAAACAACAAGACGCTTGACTTGAAGGGAAAACTATCTAGGATCATTTTGTTTAAGAGTAATTTATCCCTACTTAAAGACAGCTGGCCCTACACGTAACAGCTACGTACAAAAAAGTTATAAAATTGTCCTTGGTTTTACAATGATAAATGAAAAACATTAAAATTCTCCAATCGAACAAGGTATGCAAGGATTTTGTGTTGTTGGGTTCTTTTGTTAAAACAGTGAGAGCAAAATAACTTACTGGAATATAAAGAGAAGAGTTGAATGAGCCACTAATGGAGAAGGGGGTATTTTCACAGAACCAGTACTTTTTCCAGACCATCTTCATCTGATGTCAACCAAAAGAGAACACTGGCCATTTAGTTTAAAAAAAGGAAAAGAAAAAAAAAAAAAAGCAATATGCTTGTGCACATACACCAGTTACTTTATGTACAACAAAGAAATGGGGATAGGGAGATGGAAGAAGAGAGAAAACTATACTGTAGTAGTCAGGATGTGGCGGCACCAAATTGCGGTTCTAATTGAGAATGTATTCTTGGTCTATAACAAAATTCTGGAGTAAAGTAGCAGGCTTCCTTTTTAGTAGACACCTCCTGTCTGCTGCTGGAACACATCAATCGTATCTTCATCCTCCATTTCCAACTGTGCAGGTGTGTCTGTTTCATTGATTGGTTGTCCATCAAACCAGAACCTGATCTGCCTCATTGACAAATCTTGCCATTCACAATAGGCTTTCATTAGTTTACTAAGTGGTGTGTGCCTCTTAATCTTAAACTGCACCACAGAACCACCCTGTCTCACCACCTTCAAATTAATATGATCATTGTTCTCAGTCTTGACTCCTTCCTTCGGTTTCTCATCGGCCATGGCGAGCGCTAGAGTCTCCTCAGCTGCTGCTTCACAAAAGAGGCACCAGGTCCGCCGCACTTGTGATTTTAATCTCTGGTACTCACAGGATAGAAGGAGAGAGTCAACCCCTATAAATTGACCTCTGACAATTATATCACATGGATGGGGACAAAGTGTAAAATCTAATGGGTGGGCCAGAGAGATGTCTGAGCAAGTTGCCTTCTGAACTCAATGTGCAGAATAGGTAAATGTTAAAGAAAAATTATAATGAATGACCCCACTACTTTGTTAGCATAGACATAATTTCCTCAATCTCATTGGACATTAAGGTCATTTATAAAATTATGCCATTGTAAACAGTTGCACATATTCCATCACTAATCCTTCTTTAAAGATGTATTTATTTTTATTTTATGTGTATGGATATTATACCTACATGTGTGTCTGTGCACTGTGTACATGCATAATACTTATAGAGGCCAGAAGAAAGTGTTGGAGACCCTGGATCTGGAGTTAGAGGCAGTTTTGAGCTACTGTGTTGGTGTTGGGAACCAAACCTGGATCTTCTGGAAAAGCAGCCTTCTCTTCAGCCCCAAATGTTAAGGTTTTGGCATATAATGCCATATTATTCTTTAGAGAAGCTGAGGTGCCATGCTTTCACCAGTGTATCGTCCTCTTAACATAATTTAATGGGTCTTTTTCTTCATAGAAACCAGAACCTCGAATTCATCACTTATTGCCTCGTAAATTAAATTGTCTTCCCTGCAGAAGGAACCCCATACCTGGAATCTGGAATCAGCCTTTTCTCTAGTGGAGACCCAGAATCGGAGTCCCCGAAAGTGTCCTCCCGTGTTTGCACTTCACCAGCTTCATCCTCTGCGCTGAAAATATCCCAAGGTCAAGTTGCTTTCAGGAGTCCAGCTGCTGGTGGTGCTGATACTGCAGTGGTAGAAATTGTGAGCAAGATGAAGCCGGGACTGACCTCTTCAAAAGAGAGAGTGGATGGAGAGATATCCATGGTGGTGTCAGGCTTGACCCCCAAAGAAGTAGTGAGTGTGTCATCTGTTTTTCTCCATCGGGGACAAGTTAGGCCACCAAATATTACTACAATTACTGGCAGTGGTTAACCTGTAGGAAGAAAGTTATTTTAGGAAATTCTTAGTGAATACTAGGCACCCTGTGAGATGATAAAAGATTTTGAATTGTATTGAAATATCCTTTTTATCAAAACAAGCAAACAAAAAACAACTGGGTAACTAGAGAGCAGCTCTCTTCAGAAGGCATTGTTTTCCCCCCAGTTCACATCAAGTAAACTTGCCCACAGACTAACTCAGTGTAAGCTGGTTCCACAGCACTGCCAGACAGCGGCGTTTCCCCGGGGCTTGTCTTTATCTTACCTGGGAATGGCCTGTCTGTCCTTTCTGCCCTGTAGTACTTACTCCCTTGCTTATTAGGATTTGGGCCCCTGGGCCAGAAATGGAAATTGTTTCATACTAATAACATTAAGCCAACTGATCCCATGTTTCTCTTTAAGCTGTTTATAGATTCCAACCATTCTGGAAATTTTATTTCTCCTATAATTAACTGTGACAGTAATATATAATAACCCGTCAGACCATCGATTGGATTTAATAATAGATGCCATTTATTACATACTGAGAGGCAATGTTTAAGCAAGAAACTCTTGCTTAATAGAGCCTTCATAGGCGTGGCTCCATTCCCCATCCTAACAGTGCTACAGGTAGTGACTCAGCATAGATTCTCTATGGCCCCACGTGTCCCGCCGTGGAAAAGGCAAGGCAAGCTTTGTCTGCCCTGATAAGTACAATGCATACATACAGGATGGTAACTTTATGTTATCACTTTACAGTCCCATGTTCACCCAGCAGGTCGCTCTGAAAATTCTTTTTATTTTATGTATATGAGTACACTGCTGTCTTCAGACACACCAGAAGAGGGCATCAGATTCCATTACAGATGGTTGTGAGTCACCAAGTGGTTCCTGGGAACTGAACTCAGGACCTCTGGAAGAGTAGTCAACTGCTAAGCCATCTCTCCAGCCCTGCTCTGAAAATTTTTACCTGTACTTGTTTAAATATCTCCTAATGGACTTTCTTACACACCTAGAATTCCCGTTAATTCACTGAAATTTTTTATTACCTCATTTCTTCATTTTGTGAGTTCAGCTTTTTAGAGGTAGCTAGAGTGGTCTAATCATTTTCGCCTTGGGCAATTCTGAGCTGCAGATTAAACTACAAGTGCTTGGGTACATGTTTTCTTTAAACAAGCAAAGAGGAAAACTTTGAGCTCTATTCAGACTTGCTGAAGTGTGTTAAATTTATGATGAAAGCCACTGACTGTATATTACACATGATTAATTTTGAAGCCCATATTAGGATGATCTTTTCAGCAGTTGCTTGTCTAACCGAACACTGTTTTAAAGCTGGGATTTCAGCAATTAACCACTTCAGAATTGCCAGTGACACTGTCAGAGGGCAACTGCAGAGGTTGGAGGAGTGTGGAGGGTGATGCCAGCTTCCCAGCCTGATGTTTCCCAGTGCTCAGACATGCAGCATGAGGCAGCACAGGCTGGCTCCCACTGCAGTACTGAGGGGCACATGAATATTGGCACGGGTGGTGACAGCTAGAAAATGAAGCTTTTTGGTAAACAAATTTATTTACCAAACAGTAGCCACCAATTATAGCAACTGTGCCCATAATGGATCTGGTTAATTTCTTTTACTGCCCATTGATTTTTATTTGCTTGATAGATAATAGCTAAGGGACTCTAGATTTCTTTTGGAAAGAATGAGTCTCCTCCAATATTTTTTCTTAAGAGAGAATTGATATTTTTTTGCACTAAATCTACAAATACTTTTGCTTGAGTGCTTTGTAGCTATCAGAGTTGAATCTTGGATTTAAGCTATATATTATTTACAGCAGAACTTCTTATATAAGGCTAGTTACCACTCAGTTTTGTAGACTTAGAAATTTACTATAGGATAGTGGGCTGTCATTCTGTAAAGAAATTTTGAGGATCAAGCCATATGATCTTTGGTTATAATTCTATGGCTTCTAGTGTGACATAGACTACATTAGAATTCTTTTCTCTGATCCACGTATGGTTTGGGGTTTTTCGTTTGAAGGCATTGTTTACTTGTTTGAGAAATTGTCAATTTTGAGACTTAAGCCATGTTATATGTTTAAAAGTCAGGGTGTAGTGATCACGGTGACTCCACAGTGTTTGCTATGTAAGCATATCAACCTGGGTTCAGTCCCCAAAACACAATGTGGAGAGAAGCACCTCCACATTGTCTCTGACACCTCCAGGACCGCGAGAGAGCGCGCGCGTGCGCGCGCACACACACACACACACACACACACACACTCAATCAATCAACATTTTAAAAGTTTTTTAGAGATGTGCCTTTTATGAGAATGGAGACTCAGAATCAGAGTAATTAATAATTACTTAATTACTGTGTAATTAACTGTGTAGCAGAGATAACCGCATAATTCAATGTTTGATTTTTGTTTCAGGTGATTGTGCAAAAATTTGCTGAGAAATACGGCCTTACCTTAACTGATGCAATTACTGAGGGGACTACACATGTAATTATAAAAACAGGTATACTACAAACTTTTACAGACTATGTTATATTTACATCATAAGCCACACAAAGAGCTGTCTCAATCAAGTTAAGAATCCCTAACCCAAAAGTTCAAAATCTTCAACTATTTGAATATAGACCTAACATCTAGAAAATGGAGAATTTTACCCTTCATGTGATGATTCATAGCCAGGATGTAGGCATGTGAAACATGTTTCATAAAATTGCCTCCATGGTTTGCAGGTGAAGCTTATCGAAAGGGTACAACTTAGTTGACATGCACAAGGCCCTAGATCAGCGGTTCTCAGCCTATGAGTCATGACCCCTTTGGAGAGATTGGAACAACCCTTTCACAGGGGTCACCTAAGACCGTGTGAAAATGTAGGTGCTTATATTACCATTCATAACAGTAGCAACATTACAGTTATAAAAAGCAATGAGATTCTTTAATGGTTGGGGAGGTCACCACAACCTGAGGGAACGTATTAGAAGGTTGCAGCATTAGGAAGGTTGAGGACCACCACTCTAGGTACTATCTCTAGCACCATAAATAAGAAATTACCCTCAGATTGGCTGTGGAGACTCACCTATGATCTCAACATTCGGGAGACTGAAGCAGGAGATCAGAAATTTAAGGCCAGCCTAGGCTATGAAGCAAGGTTTTGTCTTTTTAAAAAAAAAAGAAGAAGAAGCAGCAACAACAAAATTTGAATTTTTGCTATGTTTGAAGATGTCTCGGTTTATATGCAAATTTGCTGAAAATACTTTTAGGCCTAGCATTCCAGAGTACTGAGCCTGTTTAAGCAAACCATGGACGAAGTCTCCTGATAGTCACTCATTGCTTTTTAAAGATAGCCATTTTGTTGACCTTATTTGGGTTAAAATTTGGGAAGTGGCCAGGCAAAGTGCTGAACCTATTTGGAGTTCGGTGTATATAGAACAGACCAAATCATGGAAAAGCAAGTGAGGCAGAGAAGAGAACAGGGGAGAAGTAAGTCTTCACACAAACTCTGGAGAGTAGCTACTAGCTACCTGTGGCCTCTGGCTTGAGTGTGACTAAGTCCTATAACCTTAACATGGAAAAGGGAAAGAGCAGCTCACTTGTGTGCTTGTATAAGACAGCTCTGGAGTTTTCACTGGCTGTAAAATTTGAGTAAACTAGTAGACATTTCAGGCTGCTGAAAAGCTTATCTGAAGTTGGCCTGCATCAATACAAGCCTGATACTTGTAGCAAGTGAAGTATGGATCTAGCCTTTGATGAGTCTTCTGGAGTGATTGTCTCGGTGATGCCCTCTGTGCTTAGCACCGTGCTTCTCACAGTGGCAACTAATAAGCTTAGAGAGTATCAAGGGATAGATGGAGAGACTCGGGTTCCAGGGCTGGAGCAAAGGCACAGTGGTTAAGAGCCCTTGTTCTTGCAGAGGACCCTGGTTTGATCCCTAGCACCCACATGGCAGCTCACAACCATCCAAAACTAGTTTTAGGGGATCCAATGCCCCTGTGACTTTAGACACAAGGCATGCATATGATATGTAGATGTACATAAAATCTAAAACTATTTTTAGTGAAAGTGATGTTTGACAGTGAAGGAATGAGAAGACTGAAGGGGCCAAGATAGATAGGTTTAAGTGGATGAAAAATTATTGTTAGGCTTCAGAAACTTTTTAAAAGTTCCTAGGGGTGTAGGAGGTATGAATTGTGGCTACACTCTAAAACCTAGCTATAGAATTGGTTTTCTAATGTACTCTTTTTTCCTCCTGAGATGTTCCTACCCATAGGGCCCTAGGGTTTTCCAAGGACTCCAATGCTCTTTGTCTTTTTGTCTTAAGAATGCTAAAATTTAGGTTCCTTGTTCAGGGGATCATCCCAGAGGGCAGTGCTCAGAGGAACAGGTGCCAGAACAAACTATAGCATGCAAAGTACTATTTGAAAGGGGAATGTCGTTGAATTTTAATATATATTTTAAGCAGGAAGTTTAGATCAAAGGTGATAAAGGCTGAAAAGAGAGCCTAAAAAAAATACGTATTAAATCTAAAGCAACTCTTTAAACTCAAAAGCAATACATTTGTTGTCTGTGAACAAAATCAGCTTTTATAGCATTTAAACAAAAAGCTTCAAAAAATTATGAGGAATTCTGTGAGGCAGAATGACCACTTCTGCCATTTGCAGATGCCTGCTGTGTTTGGGATCCAGTTGAATACTTTCTCCTGTTTAAATGTTTTTTTTTCTTCTCAGTTTGCTTAGTTCTTCAAAGAGGCGTTTGAAACACTAGGCAATAAACAGATTCTTCAGCCACTGCTTATTGAGAAAATAGCAGTGATAAGACTATTTTTCTGTCCCTCTCACGAGTGCAAGGGAGTAAGGTCCCCTGGGTAGACACTGCCTGGGTGAACTTTTGTCACGATGTCTTACATATTGCTGTCTAGTGAAGCAGATCTTCATCCATATCAATTACCATTACAACATGGGTAACTAACGCAGGACAGAACCCTCAGCTAACCTTGGCATCACTAAGTTGAGGCCAGCAGTCCTCTGCTCTTCACATGGCATCTCTCCCAAGCATCCGTACCCCACACCTGGTTATCTGTGATCAGAGGTGAATCACCATTCCAGACTGATCTCGAGAACAAGGGCTGGGGCTCCAGCTTTCCAGGGGCAGCGCCTCTTCTGTCTTCCTCAGCCTTTGTATGGTTTTCATTTTTGCAGATGCTGAGTTTGTGTGTGAACGGACACTGAAATATTTCCTGGGCATTGCAGGAGGAAAGTGGATAGTTAGCTATTCTTGTGAGTACAATGTGGGGGTGGGGGGCTGTGCTGTTCCCTTTAGCACCTTAGAGCTACATTTTACACCTAACATTAACACCTGAGGTTTCTGCTGATGCCAAGTCTGAGCCACCTAAGGGTCTCTAATGATAACACAAAGCTAGCTTTGTCTTTAGGTGCATGTTGCTTTGTTCAGATCTGCTGGTATTGCCAAGAAAGTGATTTCTTTTATAACTAGTACCACCTGATTTTTTCTTGGCAGAGTTAGCATATGAACAGGGATTTATTTAATAGTCGTCGGGAATCCATGTACAGCAGCGCTTTTATAATGTTTACATTAAGTATCAGCTGTCTCCAGGAGATCTCTGCCACGAGCCTTATGAATCTCCTCTCTTGTAAACCATTGAGCTTCCCGCCTTCACAAAAGGGAACATGTTCTGATCTCTGACTTACCTTTCCTGTATTCTCTTCAGGGGTGATCAGATCTATCCAAGAAAGAAAACTTCTGAATGTGGTAGGTACCTGATACAAACTAATCCAGGACACCTTGTGTGGGGGTGTTGGGGTCAGGTGGAGGAGGGTGTAGATCTATCTGCTTTCTTCTTCAGTACACATCTTTTCCTCAACAAGGGGGAACCATCAAGAGTGATGCCAGAGAGAATAGGCCAGGAAATATATTCTTAATCATTCTAGGTTTCAAAGGAAGGTCTTTTCTTTGGGGAAAGAGAAAGGACTTTACAGATTAAAGATTCACAGGTACAAATAATGAATCACCTCCAGAGAGAGATGAGGTGATGTGCCTCTGTGACCCTGTCACTTGGGAGTTTGACCCTGTCTTTGATGTGCCTCTGTGACCCTGTCACTTGGGAGTTTGAGGCCTGGCTAGACTACATAATAAGACCCTGTCTTTTGGTTGATTGGTTCCGTTTGTTGTTGTTAGCTCTGGCTGTTCTGGAACTTGTTCTTGAGACCAGGCTGGCCTCAAATTCAGAGAGATCTGGCTGCCTCTGCCTCCTGAGCATTGGGATTAATGGCTTGCACGACCACCGCCTGGTTTAAGAGCCTGTCTTCTTTTAAGATCAGTAACAGGCTCCACAATAATTGTTGTTGTTATAGGTAGCAACAGAAAACATAAAGATTTTGATGTAGGATTGAGCTTGGCTTATTAAGGAAAAGTAGACCATTGTAGTTGAAGACAGGGAATTAGTGGGCTGTGTACAGGGACCAGAGGTGAGCTAGGGGGAAAGAGTCAGCCAAGGACCAAGGCAGGTCAGATTTTGTGTTAACCATAGTCATAATTTCAGTTTTGTTTTTAGGATAATCAGAAGCATGGAGATAGTATCTATTTTAGGGTTCCTTTGCATTTTTAGTGTGGGGGAAGGTGTGTGATTTGGCACATGTGGAGATCAAAGGACAACTTGTGGGCATCAGATGTTGGTTCTTTCCTACTGTGTGGAGGCTGGGATCAAAAGTCAGCAAGATCAAACTTGGTGTCATATTTGGCAGCAAGAGTGTTGTCCACTGAATGAGAGATATCTCTAGCCCTTTGCCTGGGTTCCTGATACTCTAACAACACTTAGCAAGTCTTCCTTACCGTCTTAGAGTTTCACTCACAATGGCATCCAAGCATTCTTCCTGAAAACTCCAACCTCCCAAAATAGTTACTATGGAAAAAAAAAAAATCTAAGTTTCTTTAGTTTGGAGTGTGTGTCTCTGTGTCTGTGTGCACACGTATCAGAGACAACTTTGTAGACCCTCCTACCTTTCTATAGGTTCTAGGGTAGACTCAAGTTGTCAGGCTTCGTGGCAAGCACCTTAACCTACTGAGCCATCCCACTGGTCCCATTTTATCATTTTGACCTTTTTAACTATAAATCTCAACAAAACTCTGAAGAACCCTAATTTCTTCAGATGGCAAAATACAATTGATTTAAGTGATCAAGAATCCTCCAGTTACCTCACATGGTGTTAGCAGTTTAATCTAAATGCTAAGTGAATGTTGTGAGAAGATAGAAATGTTAGAAATTAAAGTGCATTTAAAAAAAGAAAACAAGTCCCAGTGGTGTGAAAGCCAACTGGTAATTTCAATAAAGATTCTCTTTGGGGTTGTTGGGATAGCTTAGGTGAAGTGAAGGCATGCAGACCTCAGGACCCACATGGAGATGGGGAGGGCCAGCCTCAGCAAATTGTCCTCTTAACTTCTACTTGTGTATCACACTAAATAGATAAAACGGTTGCTGTAATAAATTAACTTTCACAGCTGAAATCCTGGTCATTACATCTACTCCATAAAATAATTTCCTTACTTTTGGTCCAAACTTGTGATTCTGAATACCTAAAATAGATTTGCTGGTTCTGCTTCCAATAAATTTTCTCACTGTCTGTCTCTCCCTCCTCCCTCCCCCATAACAGTGTTTTGTGTTCGGGTTTATTGATCCTTTTCTCTGTGTGCATTGGTGTTCTGCCTGCATGCATGTCTGTGTGAAGATGATGGATCCCCTGAAACTGGAGTTACAGACAGCTGTGAGTTACCATGTGGGTGCTGGGAATTGAACCTGGGTCCTCAGGAAGAGCAGCCAGTAGTAAAGTGCACTTGCTACTCTTTCAAGGAACCAGGGTTTTATTCCAGCAGCCTCATGGAGTCTCACACTTATTTTTAACTCCAGTTCCAGGGCATCTGACATCTTTCAATCTTTCAATACTGGGCATGCATATGGTACATATAACATACATTTAGGCAGAATACTCATACGTATAAAATAAAAAGTAAGAATGAATTTTTAAAATAAAATTTCTAAGACAGGGTCCCACCTGGGTTTGGTATCTAGGTCTTTAATCTCAACTCTTGGGAGGAGGCAGAGTCAGGCAGATTTCTGAATCCCAGGCCAGCCAGGCTCCACTGACTTGTCTCCAGAAAATAAAGAGAAGGTTTCATTATGTAATCCTGGCTGGCCTGGGACTCATTAGTGCTTTGTTGCTGAGCCATCACCCACCCTAATGATCACAGAAGTTTGTGTTTGGTTTCAGCGTGAATTTGAAGTCAAAGGAGATGTTGTGACTGGGAGAAACCACCAAGGTCCAAGGCGAGCCAGAGAATCCCAGGAAAAGGTAAAGTCCCTCTTGATGTGACAGAACCCCAGCCTAAGGCTCTGCAGCCAGCTGGTACGGTGAGGTTAGTCTGTCCCTGGTAAGGCATTTTTCGTGATTACTATCGGAGCACGGGTGGCAGTGGAGACAGGCTTTTGTTTTGTTTTTTCTTCTAGCCAAGAAGGCAAACAGGGATTACTAGTACCCCATAAATAAGAGAACTTTAAGCTGAGAGTGCAGTTGTAATTTGGGTTCCAATCTGAGGTTTAGATCCTAGCTGATGATGACAGAGCTTAGACTTCGGAGATGTGAAGCCTTTTGTGCTTTCTGCACCATGGTGTCTTTCTGTAAGCAGCACAGTGGGTACTGAGTGGTTTGTAATCCAGTTTTACAATTCTGTGATGTGTGTGCTGTTGTGTGTGTGATGTGTGTACCTATATTTTACACTTGAGAAGATTGAGGGCCGGTAGCTTAGATTCCCCAACATCACTTAACCTGGGAGTGGTGGAAGAGGCGGAGCCTGTACACCTGAGCTCCAAGTCTAAATTCACAAGTGTCTTGGCTTTAGAAAGGTGTAGACAAGCTTCACAGGAGAAAAACAGATTATCCCAGCAACTTTGCAAGAGCAGGACACTCGATGACTTTCCCCAGCATGTTATAGCAGATGGTGCAGCCGGAACTCCATCTTCCTTGCAGGAAAAAGTCTTCCCAAGATTTCACACGTGCCTGGCAGGCCTGAGCCAGCTGCTGTCTGTTACTGGATTAGTGCTTATGATCCCGGGCTGCTTTTCTTCTTCAAGTGTGTGCCAGCAGGTGCTTGAGAACAGTCCCACACGGAGCACCTTCTGTTCTTCGCAGAAACTCGAGACTAGAAGAGGTGGTTTTTCTCAGGAGATCAGGCCTGGAGTTCTGAGCCCTGGGATCAGCCCATCCTCTCTCTGAGCCTATCATACCTGTTCCAGGTGCCAAGAACATAGCTCGCTCCGCTTCCACTTCTCCCTGTTCCTCAAAGAGTTCTCCATGAACCAGCCATGTGTTCTTAAACCCCTGGAAGCCTCACACAATCAGCAGTGGGTTCCTTCTCCCTCAAGATCCCTTAGGATTTCTCTTACACTCAGAATAGCAGGGATAGAAATGTCTTGGGCAAAGTAGTGACGTCCTGAAGATACTAAAATGTCTCTACAGTATTTTCACAAAGAAACCTGGTTGTAGAGGCGAGCTTCAGGTTTTGTGCCTGAAGACACTCATCATTGTCAGCCTAGATAAGAAGATGCTGAAGTTTTCTTCTCAAGGCAGCATTTGTCTCCAGCCGGGTGCCTGGGAACCTTTAGCTTTTCTGAGCATCAGGCCCTGCCAACATGCTGGGGATCTGTTTTATTCGTACAGATTGGGAGAGCGGCAGAGGCTCCAGAACCGTCATTCCCAACAATAACTGATTTGCCCGCTGTTCTCTTTCTCCTGCCTGCAGTGTCAATAGAGTCATCTGTGAGGTTTTAGCCCCTTGAACTTTCTATCTCAGCCTCTGTGCTTAGGTGATTTTTGGACCCAGACTAATTTTGTGTTAGTGTCATAAAAGGGTAGGAAGGAAAAAAGAAAAAGAGAGAGAGAGAGAGTTACTCAAATGATACATGAAAATATGTCCTAAGTCTGATGGCACTCCTGAAATGCTAACACTCAAGGCTAAAGCAGGAGGATTATGAATTGGAGGGTTAGACTACATATTGAAATCCTTTATCAAATCAAAAATATTAATAATTGGCGCAAATTTAGATTTCTTTAAAATAATAGCTTGAAAGCCTAAGAACTTATGCTAGTGTACACGTGAGCATTTGTGCTATCTGACATGCCGGTGTACACGTGAGCATTTGTGCTATCTGACAAGCCGGTGTACACGTGAGCATTTGTGCTATCTGACAAGCCGGTGTACACGTGAGCATTTGTGCTATCTGACATGCCGGTGTACACGTGAGCATTTGTACTGTCCAGCACAGTTGTTACTAGACACATTGAAAACAGTTAAAGCAGATAAGGTGGTTCAGGAGTCAGGCAGGTGTGTTTGTTTCCAGTGTGGCGTAGTGGCACATGCTCGAACTGCTCCAGCCTGAGGCTCTATGAAGTCCTGCCTTTAATTAAACCAGCTCCTTGACAGGTGGTGCACAGCTTCAGTCCTACTGTGTGTTAGAGGATAGGCAGGGCTACATGAAGAAACCCTGTATAGGGGAGGGGCGAGGTATGGGGGGCGCATCAAGGAGGACAGCTCCTCATTCCCACTGTGCATGGTGGCACATACCGTTAATTCCAAGTCACCTTTATCTACATAGAGAGTTCCAGGCTACCAGGACATAGTGAGATCTTTTCTCAAAAATTAAAATAACTCTAAAAGTTTACAAGTTCGGGCTAGGGGATAGTAGCACACAACTTTAATCTCAGCACTCAGGAGACAGAGTTTGGATCTCTGAGTTTGAGGACAGTGAGGACTAGACATACAGAGAAACCATTTCTTGAAAAAAAATTTTTTTTTTGATTGGAGAGATGGCTCAGTAGTTAGCAGCACTAACCGCTCTTCCAGAGGACCCAGGTTCAAATCCCAGCACCCACATGGCAGCTCACAACTTTCTATAACTCCAAGATCTGACACTCTCACATAGACATACATGCAGGCAAAACACCAATACACAAAAATTTTAAAGTAAATAATAAATTATAGAAGGCTGGAGAGATGGCTCAGTGGTTAGGAGCACTGGCTGCTCTTCAGAGGTCCTGAGGTCAGTTCCCAACAACCACATGGTGGCTCACAACCATCTGGAATGGGATCCAATGCCCTATTCCTCTGGTGTGCATGAAGATAGCACACTCATACATAAAATTAATAAATATTTTTTTAAAAGAAAGGGGAAGTTTAGAAATATGGTTCTTCACTAGCACCATATTTTAAATGTTTAACAACCACACACGACTGTGACCTCCTGCCTTATGAGACCAGATACAGGACATTTTCCGTATCACAGAAGTTCTTCAAATAGCACTGAGAAGCAATGTAATTACAGTTTCCCTTAGGATGTATCTGTGTGTATAAGAGGAGCGTGTCCACATGGTATAGGTGCTCTGCTGTCTGAGTTCATATTAGTTCTGATGTAACAAGCCTGAGTAATTGTCTAACTTTAGCCAGATAGCTCTGAATTGCTTGCTGTTAAACATAAAGAAGGACCAGAGGGGATTATCTGTTCCTTTGTCTTTAGTTTTGTTCTCTGACAAGGGTCACCCAGCATGGGCTTGGGCCTGATTAGTAACAAGGTGGGAAGTTCATCCCTTGAATAACAGAATGACTACAGGGACCAGAGAGATGACTCAGAGGTTTCGGCACCAGGAAATCTGACTCCTGGCCACTGCACTTGACATATATGATATATGTGCTTTTCTTTTAGAATGACTAGAATGTAGATCACTTGTATACAAATATCAAAAAAAAATCTAAATCAGTTCAGAGTCTTGAACTGATTGTCCCTGGGAAAGGAGACAAATTGTCAGGGGATGAAGGTTCTTCCATTGCATGGGGAGAATGTCCCTTTCTTTTCTAAAAGACCCACACTCTGAGCTTAGAGGTACTATTTCTAGCATTTGTGAGGTGGGAAGGAGAGTCAGGAGTTCAAGGCCAACCTACATTATAAGTTTGAAGCCACCTGGCCTATGTAAAATCTTGTCTCACAAAAAAGGGAAACTGGAAATGTAGTTCATTGGTTGGTGCTTGCTACTCACTAAGATCTGATTTTGATTCCCAGCACCCATAATTCACAACTGCTAGTAACCTCAGCTCCAGAGGATGTGCTGCATTCTTCTGGCCTTCTTGGAATACATATGTGTGGCGTATACTCTCTGTTCTCTGTCTGTCTCTGTTTCTTTCTCACACGTGCACACAGTTAAAAATTATAGCTTTCTCTCCACCCTATCACTTACTCTCCTCTTTTTGCAGCTCTTCAAGGGCCTGCAGGTCTATTGTTGTGAGCCTTTCACCAATATGCCCAAAGGTAAGGCTACAGAGTATTTCAAAGTGAAGGTTCCTCACCTTTTCCTCTGCTTACCCTTCAGCTCCAGGGGCTGGAGTTCTGTGACTTAGGGGGGGGGGGTCTAGAAGCAGTGGTCCTCACACCTATTTCCTCATGCTTTGCTGACCCTTCCCCCAACGATAAAATATTTCATTGTTACTTCATAACTCATTTTGCTAATGTTACAAGTCATAATGTAATAACCCAATATGCAGAATATTCAATATACAATTCCCAAAGGGGTCGTGACCCACAGGTTGAGAACCGCCACCTTGGCGTCTGGCCATGAGCAAATGTGTGGTAGCAAGGGAGCCTAGAAGTGTAACTTTGCTTTCTTCTGTGCTAGTTATTGATTGGATTTTTAGGAGGTTTCAAGTGTCATTCATAGTCTTTAATGTAGTGAAAGCCAGAGCCACTAGTGGGTATCACTGTGGGAGGGGTAAACTAGCAACTTCAGTTCAGGCAGCACTTCCACAGTTCCCAGGAATAAGCAGATGTTCCTTCTAGAACAGTACAGGATGCTTTGAGCATCTCCAAAGAAGCCTTGCAGGTTGGTCAATCAGTGCTGCTGATTCTTAGGCCCATCCTCTTAAGAGATTCATTCCCTAGATGTGTGGATCCTAGCTCAGCATGCCATCTTTCCTAACGACATGCTGGATCTCTGACCAGGGTGACTTGTATTTCTCCCCCACTGGACAAAATGCCTTCCAGTCTTTCACACTTAGAGTAATTACCATCAAGAAAGGTGCTCTCAGTAGCCGTAATTATCGATTACCAGCAACAAACTAGGATGGAGGAGCAAAGAAGAAAGACGGGGCTTTTCACATAGCATCTAGCAATTTAGCAAATTACAAGAAATTCAGTTCTCTCTTTTCAACATGTTTCATTTGGGAGACTATGAAGCCTTATCTACTGCGTGAATTCATGGAGACTGATAACCGAGAGTGGGCAGCAACCATATCAGTGTCTGACTGACTTAGAAGCCGTACTAATGTTAGGGTCTTTCTATTCTTTAAAACAAAACAACAACAACAAAAAACAGCTGAGCTTAGGTGGGGAAAGACTCATTGAGGTTTGCTCGGGAGACTTGTAGAGGGCCCAGGAGTAGATGTGGTCGCTATGGTGATTTTACATCTGTGCTCTGTAGAGGAGCTGGAGAGGATGCTGCAGCTGTGTGGGGCTTCCGTGATAAAGGAGCTTACATCGCTCACCAATGACACAGTGAGTATTTGGGGTCTTCAAAAGGAGAAGAAAACACTCTTCTTCCATTAAGCAAGTCCCATAAAGTACCCCAGAGTGCTTTCTCTACCCATGACTGTATTAGAAGACCCGTCTGTGAGTAAGGGCTTGGGAACTGTAAACATTGACTATATTGAAGGAGGTCTTTTCCTTCTAGCCCTTTTAACCATGTGGAAGTGAGCACGTGACTTTCCCAGAAGCCTTGCTTTGACACTAAATGTTTTTTCCTTTCTGGGGATGCAGGGAGCTCATCCAGTTGTGATTGTGCAGCCAAGTGCCTGGACAGAAGACAAGGACTGCCCTGGTAAGGTTCCTCTGTGTGCTTACGTCCATGTGTGCACTTAGATCACATGAGGTTCTGTTGGATGGGTTTATTTCCTAGCAGTTCTACCTGGTGATTACCTGACTAATACAATTCTCCGCTGCTTTTGTTTCTTTCATTTGTTTTGGGGGTTTTGTTTGTTTTGGGGGGCTTGTTGTTTTGGTTTGGTTTTGAGGCAAGGTCATGTCTTAGAACTCAGAAATCTACCAGCCTCTGCTTCCTGAGTACTGGTATTAAAGGTATTGTCACTATGAGCAGCCTATTTTGTTTTTGTTTTTGTTTGTTTGTTTTGTTTTTGTTTTTTGGTTGGCCTGCTATCCTGATCTCAAATACTTGGCAATCTTTCTGCCTCAGCCTTGAAAGTGCTGAGATTATAGGTGTGCCCCAACTACACTCAGTGTTTTTATGGGGTTTTGTTGTTTGGTTTGGGGTTTTGGTTTTTCAAGACTGGATTTCTCTGTTTATCCCTGACTGTCCCTGGAACTCACTCTGTAGATCAGGTTGACCTCAAACTTACTAATTCATCTGCCTCTTCCTCCTGATTGCTGGGATCAAAGATATGTGCTACCACTACCTTACTTTCAGCCTATTTTTAATGTTTGTGTGAATGAACAACTAAAATGTCTACTAAAAAGCTTTATTATGGGAGTGGAGAGGTGGCTCAGTAGTTAAGAGCTCTGATTTCTCTTCAGAGTTCCTGGGTTCAGTTCCCAACACCACATGGCAGTTCATAACTGTCTGTAAATCCAGTATCTGACATTCTCATATAGACATACATACAGGCAAAACACCAATGCATATAAAATAAAAATAAATAAATTCAGAAGAGGGGACAGGCTGGAGAGATGGGTCTGTGATTAAGAGCACTGACTGCTCTTCCAGAGGACCTAGGTTTAATTCCCAGCAACCATATAGCAGCTCACAACTGTCTGTAATTCAGTTCCAGGGAATTAAGTGCCCTTAAGCGGGCTTACATAAATAAACACTGTTGTACATAAAATAGCTAAATAAATATTTTTAAAAATATCTTCTGGTGGTTCCTCAGAAAAATGGACATAGTACTACCTGAAGACCCAGTTATTCCACTTCTGGGCATTTACCCCAGAGACGCTCCAACATACAACAAAGATACATGCACCACAATGTTCATTGCAGCTCTATTTATAATAGCCAGAAGCTGGAAAGAACCCAGATGTCCTTCAGTAGATGAATGGATACAAAAATTGTGGTACATTTACACAATGGAGTACTACTCAGCTATCAGAAACAATGACTTAACAAAATTCTTAAGAAAATGGATGCATCTAGAGAATATCCTGAGTGAGGTAACCCAGTCACAAAAGAACAGATATAATATGCAGTCACTGATAATGGGATACTAACCCCAGAAAGCTCAGAACACCCCAGAAACAACTCACAGACTGTGTGAAGTTCAACAACAACAACAACAACAAAAAAAAAAAAAGAATATATTTTAATTAAAATAGAACTGTATCACATCCCCCTTTCCTCCCTATGGCCCCTCTTAGTCTCTCTCCTATCCCCTCAAATTAATAGCCTCTTTTCCTATATTATTGTTACATATATACATATGTGTATGTATATGTACCCACAAATACTTAATTACAACCTTAAAAAATGAAGGAAAAAAAAAGAAAATATCCAATAAAGAGTAGAAAATCCAGTGGGGGAAAAATACATATATTTTTAGTGTATGTGTGCCAATATGTGTTTACTTTTATAAGATTTTATTTATTTTATGTATGTGAGTACACTGTCGCTGTCTTTAGAAACACCAGAAGAGGGCATCAGATCCCATTAGAGATGGTTGTGAGCCACCATGTGGTTGCTGGGATTTGAACTCAGGACCTCTAGAAGAACAGTCAGTGTTCTTAACCACTGAACCATCTCTCCAGCCCCATGTGTTTACTTTTAAGTGTACATTTGTGCGGGTTAAAGGATAACTTAACAGAGTTGATATTCTCTGTCCACCGTGTAGATCCTAGGGATCAATCAGCTCAGCTTGTCAAACTCTAGAAGGGTTTTTGATGTTCTTGCTGTTTTGAATTATAAAGGTAATATATGAGGCCAGATGTGCTGGTCCACACTGTTAATCTCAGCATTTGGGGGGCAAGACAGTTGGATCTCTGCCAGTTCAAGTACAGCCTGGTAACAGGTCAAGTTCAAAGCCTACAAGAGATACACAGTGATAACACACTTGAGTGTGTGTACAAACATGCACATTTACACACAGATGATCTGCTGCTTATGGTATTTTGTCTTTTCACTTAAGATATTCCTCCATACCATCTGCTCTCTCTGGTGGCTTTTCTTTAAACATGTTGGAACTTGTGTTATTTCAGTTTACAGAGGCTGGGCTTTTACTGTGATTGCTCCCCTGGCTTCTGAATAAGTGTTGCTTCAGAGCACCTGATTAGCCCTAAGAACTTATATACTCAGATCTTAGGGTGGGTTGGTTAAAGTCTGGTCTGGGGGACTGGAGAGATGGTTCACAACCATCTGTCATGGGGTCCGATGCCCTCTTCTGATGTGTCTGAAGAGAGCAACAGTGTGCTCACATACATTAAATAAATAAATCTTTTGAGTGTTGTCTGGAAGGATGACTTGACACCAGTCTCTGCTTGTGTTCTGTCTGCAGATATTGGGCAGCTGTGCAAGGCACGTCTAGTGATGTGGGACTGGGTGTTGGACAGTATATCTGTCTACCAGTGTCGGGATCTGGATGCCTACCTGGTCCAGAATATCACCTGTGGCCATGACAGTGAGCCTCAAGACTCCAATGATTAATGGTCTTTCCGTGCCAGGAGAGCATCTCAGTCTCCAGTACATCAGCCTGGACAAAAAAACAGCTTCTACCTATGTAAGGGTGCCTTAAATATTTTCTAATTAAGTCCCCCTTTGAAATCTGTCTTGAGCACAAAAGTTTTCACCTGAGAAGACTCCAAGACTATTTAAACCTTGACAATTGAGCAAGATGCTAATCCGTTATATATGGTTCTTGGAGAGATTCGCTCATCTGAGCTGGGCATGGTGGTGCCCATAATCACAGCACTTGGTGTAAAAAGTTGGGAATGTCATAAAGTCAAGGCTAGCCTGGGCTATATACGACTGAAGAACAAGTAGCTAGTGGTCCTGATTTGTTCCTTATGAAATGGCATGTTCAGAATGGCCAAGAGTCAAGTCCTTCAAGGAGATGGCATGAGAGCTGTGATTTGACTTAGAATCAGTGCTCCTCAAGGCTCCAGGCTTAATACCAAAGCACCAAATAACACCCATTTCCCTCCCCAACAACACCTAGAGTAGGGCTTGTGCAGGTCTTAGATGTCAAAGACACTGAGGAAATTCAGATGCAGATTATGTATTTGATGTGCATGTGAAGTTTTTCAAGTGCCAGTGTCAAGGAGAGCCTTCTAATTCCCTATAATTGATGAGCAGAGTATCTGTTGTAGTAGCTCTAAGTAACCCATTCCTCTTTAAATACAAGGTCTCCGATATGAATATTTTATGTCTATAAAATGATGGATTCCACCAGTAAAGGAGCTGTTGCTTTCTTTGAAGTAATTTTTTCCCTTTTCCTCCCTGTTGCTCAACCATACTACTTCATAAATAATTTTGCTTGCTGAAGGAAGAGAACATATTTTTCATGAACTCAATCTTGAACTATTACAGATATTGGGGAAATGGGTCTTCCCTGGCCTCCCAGTGTGCAAGGGCAGTGGAGACCTAATTATATAAAGTATGTTTATAAATGCTGTGCTGTTAATACTGCAAATAAACTGAATAGCAAACATTTTGACAAAGAATGATTATTTGGGGGCCTTGTAAGATGGTTCAGTGGGTAAGGTCCTGTTGCCACACCTAACAGCCCGAGTTCAACCAACCCCTGGGATCCACATGGTAGACAGAGACCTGAAACCTATAAGATGTCTCTGGCATGTCCAAGGTCCTAGGAACCCAAGTGTTTCAGGTTTCATGAAACCAAGAGCAAGGTGGCAGCAGGCCTCTCTCTGCCCTGAGGATGAACCTGCTTTAAATTCCTTCAAGTTAGCTGGGCAGTGGTAGCCCACAATTTTAATCCCAGCACTCAAGAGTCAGAAGCAGGAAAACCCCTGTCTTGGGAGTGGATTTCTTTCAAGTTAGACCAGGCATTTTTAATGCCAGCACTGAGGAGGCAGAGACAGGTAGATCTCCATGAGTATAGAACCAGCCTGTCTACAGAGGGAATTCCAAGCCAGCCAAAACTACATAAGAAGTCCCAGTCTCAGATAAGTAAATAAGTTGATATTGACTCAATTGTGACTGGGGACTGAGTCCTCTGTCCTGCTGATCTACTGCCTCTCATCAAAGTTGGTTTTCTCTACTATATCTGCATCTGGCTGCACTGTCTCCTAACCCTTTGGAGGCACTTTTGTTGTAGGGACTCAAGTAATCAGGTTGTACTCGCTGGATAATTCGTGGTGTTCTGTCTTAAGACCTATCATGGCAGTTACAAATCCCCTCACAATGGTGTCTGGATTCCTGTTGGGTTGAATTGAGACAACTGTCAAGGAAAGACAGGGCCTCGTGTCTCCTTGGCTAGTCTGGAACCTCCTGCACTGACAGGCTAGCCTCAGACACAAGAGACTCACCTGCCTCTGCCTCCTGAGCACTAAGGTTACAACAGTGTGCTGCCATAACCGACCTGTGTGTCCTTTCATAATCCATATGCTGTTGGGAGAATAGAATCTCCTTCAAGACAGAGATGAAATCATCACACATCAATAATGACAGGACAGACGGGGAAGGAGAAAAACGGAGTGAAGCGCACTTTATTCTCAGTCTTCATCATTTTATCTGAAAAGTGGGAACAAATTTCCTATTTATGAGGCATTCCCTAGCCGCCAAATGACTGAGGGAAACCTGGGCCTGCCTTCTGGCCCCTCCTTTGTCCCATTTGCATCAGTCATGACCCCAGGAAAGAAAGCAATTTAGGTTTTAGAACTTTACAAAAAGTCTTCCTTCACTGGCCATGGTGGGCAGACAACAAAGGAAACCTGCCTGGCAGAGACAGCTCATGGATCATGGCTCTCATTCATACTCATTCAGCCTCCCAGTTTGTTTTTCAACTATCAGAAAATACTAGTTCAGATTGGGAGGTGGAAACTGAGGGGTCTGTTCCTGGTCAGACTGGACCACTTGAGACTCTATCTCAAAACAAAAAGGCTTTCCAATTCAGCCTTATCAAAGCAGAACCCTCCCCAGACCTATTACTTTGCTAAATACTTATCAAGAAATTGATGGGTCTCCTTGTTAGTGGTTATCTTACTTTGGGTTGTATTGCTATGAAGAGACACCAAGCCCACAGCAACTCTTATAGAGGGAAACATTGAATTGGGGCTGGCTTATAGTCTCAGAGGCTCAGTCTATAATGGATGGGAAGCATGGCAGTGTGCAGCCAGACAAGGTACCTAGAGGAGCTGAGAGTTCTACACCCTGATGCAAAGGTAGCAGATGGGGACTGTCTTCCAGATTGGGCAGAGCTTGAGCATAGGAGACCTCAGAGCCCACCCCTACAGTGACACATTTCCTCCAACAAGGCCATATCTTCTAATAAGTTCCACTGCCCAAGGGCCAAACATTTGAGTCTTACGTGTTTGTGCAACCTGCTGTCCCTAAACACTGATGTTAGTAGAAAAAGACATGGCCGTCTAGAGCACCCCTGCTTTCATGGATCCTGGGTAAAAAGCAGATTTAACTGAAATACACTTAAAAGTCATGTAATTGATTCAGTCTCTGCACACATACACCCCATTTGACTGGAGCTCTGTTTGCCTTTCCTAGAAGTCCACTTCTGGCCACGCCCTCTGTTGCTTGCCCTAGTTTAAGAGTTCTATGGGGGGAGAGGGTGAGGGGAAAAAAATCTGAAGATGGTGTGAATCTTGATCCTTCGACCTCCAACTGATCCCTTCCCACTCTTCCACCTTGCAGTCTCTAACCCTCTCTGGGCAAAGCAACACTTTCCAACTTGTTCCTAGATTGCCTGTTATCTCACTCTGCAAAGAAGCTGGAAAGGGAAGAGGATTATCATGCAGGCTTAGGGAGGGGGCTCAAGAGGAGAGCTCTGGCTGATTATCTCCCTCCTTAAAAAAAAAAAAAAAATGTAACCAGAATCCACAAAGTATCTGCACAAAAACATGCAAGAGTATAAGAAAGGAATCAGTGTTGGGACGGTTGGAGCGGAAGGAGTCAAGATGCCCAGAAAATGTATCCTGTGAAGGCTGCTAGGAGCTGATAAGAACGGCTTGGGAGGCAATCAGCACCAAAAAGGGCAGAGTGAGGGAGACTGCACATGTGCCCAAGGGAAGCTGGACAGAAGGGAGGCTGCTGCTCAACAAATGTGAGGTTCACTCACGGATGGCTTAAACTGACTGAGGCCTCTGCATCCTGCTTCCAAGATGCCTGGTGCCTGCAAATAGCCTAAAAATTTGCTAAAACAAAGGACCGTCAAAGAGATGAGTCGGCATGGGAAAGGTTAAAGAGAACTGGAAACAGTTTCTACAAAGAGCATGCCTTGAGGGATCTAAGCTAGTTCTCAGCAGAGGTGGTGCACACCTATTACTGGAAACTGAGGCACGATTGGATTGGCTAAGCTTAAACTGGGCGTGAATGGTATGGAGCTCACACTTAGGCAGAAAGATCACTCTCCCAGGCCTGTTTGAGCTACAGGAGATCCTGTCTCAAAGAAACAAGAAACTGAGCTGGTGAAATGACTCAGCAGGTGAACGTGTTTCAGTCCCCAAACCCCCGGGGTGAAAGGAGACAGGACACCTGACTCAATTGTCTTCTGATCACTTGAGCCCTAAGGCCCACTTGTCTGCACGTAGAGACACAAAAGCCAACACCGTAAAATGTAACACAAATTTGAAAACACTGATCCTGGACAGTAATGTGGCTGAAGGATGTGACCTTTGAACACCTGGTTTCAGAGACCAAAAGATATGACATGTACCTTAGCAGCGTGGTTTCAAAACATGTCCCCTTGATAGAGGCCTTGGTGTGGAGCAACTCCATTCTAGATTCCTAGACCTGCCCTAGACCCACTGAACCAGCAACTGGCAAGTAAGGCCCACCCAGTGACCTGGAACTCTGCATCAGACTCAAGGCTAAATAAGCAAAAAAAAGGGGGAGGGGGTGGAATTAGGTCTTGTAAAATGTCCCCTGCATATCCTCCTTTTGTCTCAAAGAAAGGTAAATCTTTGAGTCTGAAAAGAATAAACAAGGTTGGGGGGCTTGTAAGAGGTTCTTATCTCCAAGGTTGCAGCAGCTGACTTGCCGTTAACTCCACAATGGCCCCTTAAAAATAAACAAAGCCAAGGACAAAGATTATATTATATTAGCAACCTAGGAACAGAAGGCCAGACTAGTTAAAAAAAAAAAAAATACAGCTAGAGGTTTAGGAGTTTTTATTAATATTTAAATTGCAGCAGTGAAACCACAGCTGCAGCCTTTGACTTCAGCGTGGAGATATGCAAATGTGGCTTTCAAAAGCAAGGCAATTTCACACAGCCCTCAAGGTAAAAGAACAAATAAAACAAATGATTTTGTAATTTATCTCCATTGACTGATGGAGAGCAAGGCCCGGGCAGCCCTGAGAGAGTCAGCAACTACTTGCTCTGTAAGGGGAGCAGAGAAAGCCTGCCTGGAGAGAGGGACACAAGCAGCTCCACAGACCAGGGACAGAAAAGACCAAGGAGATTAGGAGGCTTCTGGGAGGAGAAGATGACTACAGCAAAGTGGACAATGTCAGAGACCCAGCCTTGGGTTCTGTGAACCACTTGATCCTGACAACTTACGGGAGCAGCAGCAATAATCATCCATTACTACCGTTTGCCACACTCCTGGGTACCATGCATCGCTCCCTACAGACAAAGAAAATAAAGTTTTGAGAGGTCAAGTCACTTGCCCTAGGTCACACTATGAAAAAAAAGTGACAAAGCTCAGATTCAAAGCTGTGTCAGGCTCAACAGCCCATACTTTCTCCAGTGCATTTCTCTGGGAACCAATAATAAGATTTAGTGATCAAAGCCAGCTGTGGTGGCACACACCTTCCTTTAATTCCAGCATTCAAGAGGCAGAGGCAGACCTCACAGAGCATCTCTGAGTTCGAGGCCAGCTTGGTCTACAGAGGGAGTTCTAGGACAGCCAGAGCTGCACAGAGAAACCCTGTCTCAAACAAACTTGGTGATTGAAGGGGGTCTATAGTTGTGAAAGTGGGTGACAGGTCCTTCAGGCTTTCAGGTTTCTTACCATCCAGGGGAGACAAGCTATAGAAGAATTCTAGTTCATCGGTTCTTTGGAAACGATGTGGTGGGCCAGGACTCAGAAAGACTTATAAAAGAGATCTTGGCACCATTTAGCCAAGTAAAGAGGAGGCCAAGAGTTTCTGGCAGGGCCCAGTAAAATCCCTCAGGCTCTGGAATTAGAGCCTGAAGTGCCAGTGTAGAGGAGACATGACAGAAACATCATTGGTCATTTCCCAGTTTCCTGAATTCTTACACCTTAAGCACAACTCTCGTGTCATCCGACGATCCCTTCCAGATGCCCTGGCTTACCACATGTAGGAACTCATAGACTTCACTCAGGCTGTATTGAGCGCCGATTTGACACCTCTGCAGGGCCCAAATCCTCTTCAACCCCATCCTTCACAAAGCCTTCCCCCTGACTTCCCAGACTAGAATCCCTCCCCAGTTAAAATCCCCATCCTGGGGCTGGAGAGGACTCCATGGTTAAAAGCACTGCCTGCTCTGCCAGACAACCCAGGTTCGATTCCCAGCACTCACCTGGCAGCTCCCAACTGTCTGCAACTCCACTTTTAAGACATCTGATGTTCTCCTTTGGTCTCTGCTGAATACACATGGTGCAAATAATGCATGTGCAAGCAAAACACCCATACAATAATTTTTTTTGAAGTTTAAAATACCCATTCTGCTTCATTTGTATTTGATGTTGTTATGTAATCCTGCACGGCCTGGGACTCACTTATGTAGACCAGGTTGGCCTCAAACTGAATTCAGAGACCCACCTGCCTCTGCCTCCTGCATGCTAGAATTGAATGAGCCCCCACACCCAGCTTTTTTTTTTTTTTTTTCTCTTAATGTAGCTAATCTTTATCATTCTTAGTAACACTTCAGTGTGCTACTGCAGGGGTATGCTTATGAGTGCAGGTCCCCCGGAGTGGGAATTACAGACATGAGCTGCTTGGACACATTGGTGCTGGAGACTGCACTGAGTCTTCTACAAGAGCAGAAGTATAGTCACCACGGAGCCATCTCTCCAGCCCAGTTTGTGTCCTTTGCTTTTTGTTTTCTTCTGTTTTGGCAACAGGATTTCACCTAACCCAGGCGGCTGGTGTCAAACTCACTAAGACCAGGGGTGACCTTGAATTCCTGATCCTCCTGCCTCTAACCTCCCAAGTACGAGATTTTTCCATCTGTCAGCCACGTGTGTCTACCTCCGGTCTTCCCTGTGTGCTTAGAAGGTGCTTATGCTCCCAAATGGGTTGGTTAGTGGGTTTTTGTTTTGTTTTTCCACCTTTATTATTACACAGTTTGCCCTTGGCAGCTGCCTTGTTAGGCTAGGCATCCAGTGAATATTTGCTAAATGGGTTACAGGGGACCCAGGAACTCAAGGGCTTCTCCTGCTGTCAGCCCCACCTTTAGAACCTTGGAAAGCAAGCCACTGTACTGCCTCTCAACAGGCTCCACAACCCAAGGCATCTACACATCTGACATCTTTTCCAGAGCCTCTTTGTCTTCTGCCCACCATGAAGCCTATCCCTTTGTCATTAGTCAGAACAGCACCGACCCATCAGCCTGCCCTGCTCACCAGAGAGCCTGCTGCTGCCAGGACCAGAGGGCATAATTGCAATGTCCCTAGGAATGCCTCTGCAAGTTCAGAGAACTAGCACCGCCATTATCTCTCCTCACTCGGGCAACAGTGGCTTCGCAGATGATAAGACTGAAGTTCAGGCACTTGTCAAAGGTCATTGTATGAGTTGGTGGCAGAACTGGACCCAACCAGTTCAGGAGCGTCCCTATTCATTAGGGGCACAGATAGAATGCTTTCATTAAGGTGTCTGGTCGGTGTCTGGGGAAGTGAGCTTTGACTGGAATTTGGAGGCTGATGAAGGTCAAGGAAAGTTTGCAACTAAAGGCTTTTCCCTCACTGGAATCCCTGCTACTCTCATGAGTTAATTCCAGAACAGGGAAAGGTATGTGTTCCTGTGTGTGCGTGTGTGCTGGGCATGTGGAGGCCACAGGTCAACATCAGGTGGCCTTTCTCAGAACCCAAACACCTTGGCATGTTTGGTTTCGTTTAGTTTGGTTTCCTTGGCTGGCCTGGAACCCATCGTAGAGACCAGATTGGCCTTGAAATGACACAAATCTGCTTGCCTCTGCCTCACAAATACTGGAATTAAAGGTGTATATCATTATACCTGACAGATGTCTTTTTTTGTGACAGGGTCCCTCACTCAGGACCTTTAGCTGGACTTGCCAGTAAGCCCACAATTCCTTTTTTTTTTTTAAGATTTACTTATGGGCTGGAGAGATGGCTCAGCGGTTAAGAGCACTGACTGTTCTTCCAGAAGTCATGAGTTCAAATTCCAGAAACCATATGATGGCTCACAACCATCTGTAATGGGATCGGATGCCCTCTTCTGGTGTGTCTGAGGACAGCTAGAGTATATTCATATAAAATAAAACAAATAAATGTAAAAAAAAATTACTTATATTTTATACAAGTACGTTGCTGCTGTCTTCAGATATACCAGAAAAGAGTGCCAGATCTCATTACAGATGGTTGTGAGCCACCATGTGGTTGCTGGGAATTGAACTCAGGACCTCTGGAAGAGTAGTCAGTGCTCTTAACCGATGAGCCATCTCTCCAGACCCCCACCCATACCACCACCACCACCACCACCACCATTACCACCACCACCACCACCACCACCACCACCACCACCACCACCACCCCACTTTTTCATGACTACAAGTTCACAGTTAAATCCTTCACCAACCGAGCCCCTTCCGGACTTTGAAGCATTCCCAAGGTCATTCAGGAGGAAAGGGACTGGGTAACTACAGAGACTGCAGGTAAGCAGGTGTCTTGCCGCTTCCCTTGAAAACTTCATAGAACAAAATGACTGTCAGTAAGTGACATTCCAGGGACACCTGGGGGTCCTCCCAGCTCCTAGTTGATAAGGCTCTAGAATAGAATAGACTATGGACCAAGTTAGAAAATGTTGCCTTGGCAAGCCTTGTCCCTGGAACCTGGGGAGGGGGAGAGCTTTCCTGGAACTAAGAATTTTTAGGGACTATCTTTGGAGTCTCCCCGAGGCTTCTAAGCTTGCTGGTGGGATCATCCCAAACAAGTAGGATCAGAATGTCATGAAACCTGAGCCAACTCTGGTTCCTCATCAAAAGCTAAAACACCAAGAGGAACTGTGTAGCCCAAGCATTGAGCACTCCCTCACCAAAGGCCAAGCACAGGACTAGGCCCTCCCCTCCTCAAGAGCTGTAGAGTTTTCTCCAACACCAGGCTCCACAGCTCCTCCATTGTGCTAAGGTGTCAGCGGTGTCCTGTAAAGACTGAGGTCCCCAGATAGGGGATATAAAGTCTAAGACCAGAAGGGTGATCAGTATACCACCTTGGGAATGCACAAAATGCCACAGAACTGTACACTTTGCAAAGAGGAGTTGTATGTGCTATGAATTTTATGTACACCCCAGATCAAACAAAACAAAGCAAATTCTATATCCCGGGAAGGGAGAACTGAGCCCCCAGCTCTGAGGCTTTGAAAGGGTCAAGGCTCCTCGCAGGGAGTGGCAATGCCAAACAATGTGAGGGCCAGGCTGAGCCTCCCCCTCCTCCTCCTCCACCAGATGGGAACTGGGACTCCGGGAGAAAGGCCCAACTGGGGCACTTAGGGCTACAGCCCAAAAGAGTCACCCAGCGAATGCACGGGCCACAGCCGTCGGCTCATTTGCATCATAAGCGACTGGCTTTCTCTGCTCGTCCCTCATTAGGACACAATGGACAGTTGTTTGCTGGCGCAGCAGATCATTTACCAAGGGAGAGAGGGGACAAGTGACTGATAGGCTGTGGTGTTGGGGGCGCGCAGCACCCCTCCACCCCTGCGTTCCACCAGCCACGGGAACTTTTGTTTTCGTGCTGAGAGTGGACCTTACAACGCCAACCAATCCCCTCCTTTGGCAGAGGTGCTGAGAGGATGTGAGACTTAAAGTCAAACAGCTAGAGCTGGGGCTTCCAGTACCAGGAGCTGACTCCAGATTCTTGTTCCCGGGCTCAGCCCACTTCAGCCCTGCAGTCTCTTCCCCCTTCCTCTTTCTCATCCGGGGTTCTAGTTCTCCAACTCCTGTTCCCGTCTTTGTTGCCCAGGGTGCTCACTCCCTATCTCATCTCCTCGCCCTGCCTTACCTCTAATTAACCCTTGGAAGGGTGGATCTGGGAGGAGTGCTGTGGAAACTTGTGATGTGGAAACGTGTCTGTGTTTTGGGGACAGGTGAGAACAGAACATGTCATGTCTAGGGGTCATGTTTTGGTTTTGCTTTTGTTTTCTCTCCTCCGATCTGAGAAGCTCTAACTTATGAATGAGTGCTGGGTTACAGGCATACACTACCAAACCTGCCTTGGAGCCTATTTTATAAACCAGGCACGAAGACAGCCGTGTTTTATTTCTTACCATCTTTCAAGGTAAAGCGGAGCTCAGAGAGGTTGAGTAACTTGGGCAGGGATACTCAGCTGTCCGGTGATAGTTGTTTGATTAAAAAACCTAGGTGGACATTTAAAAGAGTTGACCTAGTCTCTGACTGTGAGATCAAGCAGCCAGAAGCTGAGAGAAGCAAATTCCTTAGTTCCAGGGGACCTAGTGCTAAAGCCTACAACCATGGTCTGGAACCTGAAGGTGAAGATGCTGGGGGGGGGGGGTGATGAGTTCCAGGTGTCTCTGACCAACTCCATGACAGTGTCAGAACTGAAGATCGGTGGGCCAGCTTTCCAGCAGCGTCTTGCCAACCTAAGTGGTGAAATGCTACAGGGGGGTGTTAGCCTTTCCAGGCTGGGCCTGGGTCCTCACAGCACAGTCATGCCAGTGGTTCAGAACTGCAGCGATTCTCTGAGCATCCTGGTGAGGAATGAAAAGGGCCACAGCAATATCTACAAGGTCCAGCTGACACAGCCTGTGGAAGTGCTTAAAAAGCAGATGTTCCAGCAGGAGCAAGTCCATGAAGACCAGTTCTGGCTGAGCTTTGACGGAAGGCCCGTGGAGAACAAAAAGCTACTGGGGACGTGTGGCCTAAAGCCCCAGTGCACAGTAATCATGAATTTGTGCCTAAGGGGGGGGAGGGGACTACTGTGCCTAAGGCCCCTATCCAGAAAGTTAAAAACTAGCTGTGGTGGCGTACACATTTAATTTTGGCACTTGGGAGGCAGAGCCATTTAATCTGAGTTCGAAGCAAGCCTGGTCTTCACTGAGTTTAAGAACAACAAGATCTACATAAAGAGACCCTGTCTTACAAACAAACAAACAAAGCAAAAGAAAACCCCTCTGTTCTTCCCCCAGACAGCCTCTCACAGTCTAACATTGGGTGGTAGAGGCTCATGGCATGTACAGCCTCACAGAAGGCAGCCACTGCTCTGTTCTCCAGTGACAGCCTCCTTGAGGACCTTCGCTGACTCCCACCTTTCTCTGGGCCCCCTTTGCAGGATGGTAGAACAGCACAGATGCAAGGCTTTGCACCACCCCCCACTGGGGGTCACGGGGGGGGGGGGGCAGTGATCCAGACAGAGCAACCTGGCAAACCAGACCATGGGGGTCTCCCTCCCACTAACACCCCTCCCTACTCCCATCTGCCCCTCCCTTTTGTGGGTCAAAGCTGCCAGCTTCTAAGTCTGTTTCATTATGCTCTGTGGGTGGGGGGAAGGGAGAATCAGGGTGATGGGTGTCAGGGTGTCTGTGTGCATGAACATAAGGCCTCCGGGTTCATTCTGACACTGAATGAAAAACTCGCCAATTATTCGTCCAATCTCATTAATATGCAGACAGACATCTGTTATTTAGGAGTCAACAGCAGAGGCATTTTCTTGGGGGGGAGGGGTACTTATGTACACCTCTCATCTCTGGCTACTATGGGATAGCTGCTTGGAACTCACCTCAGCCCCCAGAATCTGGAACGCCCTGTCTCTGACTTCATCGTAGCCTTGAGGAAGGGGGGTAGGGGTTTGCTAAAGATGGAGGGTAACCTAGAACTTAGATGAAAGGAGGGAGGCAGAGGGGAACCAAAATTATAGAGGAAACTGCTAGAACAAAGAGCTGAGCTCTTGCTTGGGGAAGAGGGTGGAGCAGAGAGAGCGGCAGTGGGAAGGCCTGCCAGGGTCCTGATGTCCACTGGGAAATTAGAGACATGACAACTTGCCCTCCTCCTCAGGCCACTGGACAAATCTGAGTGGATCTGCGAAGGTTGCTCTAGCAACGTGGGTCCTTAGAGACTTCAGAGAGCTGGGCCCGATGATAGGATATGCCTATAATCCAAGTGCTGTTATGGTTGAGGCAGGAGGATTACAAGTTCAAGGCCAATCCGAGTTATATAGTAAGATCCTGACTGGGGGAAAAAAAAAAAAAAAAACAGCTTGGCATTGTGTCCCAAGCCTGTATCCCTCAAAAGAACCATTTTCTGATGTTCTTAGGAGCTGGGCCTGGTGGTGTAGACTGAGACGTTGAGAGATATGTATCTGTATAGAAAGGTGTGTGTGTGTGTGTGTGTGTGTGTGTGTGTGTGTGTGTGTGTGTGTTTCCTTCTGAGTCAGGGTCTCACTATGTAGCCCTGGCTAGCCCCTATCTCCCAAGTGGTGGGATAAAAGGCGTGTTCCACCATGTCTATCTGGAGAAGATTCCTATATTAAAGGCCAGCCTGGGTAACTTTGTGAAACCCTGTTTTAAAACGATAAAAAGGGTATCCCCAGGGAAATGGTCAGTCCAGAAAGCATACGTATGGGTGACATTATCCTGACTGAGCTGGTTGTCTGTCTGTACTTAGAACTGTAATGGTGCTTTAAAAAGAGACCATGAATGTGAATGAGAGCAGGGTGGGAGGGTACAAGGGAAAGGCTGAGAAGGGAAGGAGGGGAATTATGGAATTACAATCTCAAAAGAAGTTGAAATATAGAAGGGGGCATGGATACAGATATCACAGCAAACATAAAAGCCTAGGATCACTCCAAATAGAGAGAGGGTGGAGGGGAAGGGAGGAAGAGAAAAGAAAAGTGAAGAAGGAAAAACCTGATTCTTCATACCTTATTCAAAAGCACCGCCATATTGGTTATAAATGTTGACACCAGGCCATGCATGGTAGCTCATTGATCCCAGCACTTGGGAGGCAGAGGCAGACAGATCTCTGTGAGTTCAAGGCCAGCCTGGTCAACTACATGAGTTCCAGAACAGCCAGAGCTGTTACACAGAAAAACCTTTTCTCAAAAACAAGACAACAAAAGATTGACACCAGCTGAGACCCTGTCAAAGAGTCAAACAATGTTCTCAAATTCTTTCAGCTCTCAGGAGAGTCCTCTCAAGGTGATAGCTATGATCAGCCCCTTTTCCTAGGTATCAAATCCAAGGGTCAAGCAGGGGCTGAGGCTAGGGCTGGGGTTGGGGAAAGCTGCAAAGCTGGACACAGCCCTAGGGCTCTTTCCGTGCCTGACTCTCCAGGGATGCCTGGAGTCACTGTTGTGATTGGGGCTTCATAAGCTGAAGTGTTTGAGAAATTAGCCCAGGAATCTCTCACCCACCCCTGGCTGAGGTTAAAGTACATGGACAGCACCACAGCACAACCGGTTATTCCATTAAATGATTATCGATGCTGCATTGGTGTCTAAATTGAGGGGTGGAGAACAACTGCAGAGGAAGTCAACTCTAGCACACTGGGCCAGGGAGTGGATGTAAGGTCCCCTATAGCCTGCAAGGACCTTTGTGGACTTATGGACAGCCCCATTGCCTCTTCCTACCCTTTGGGATCCTAGGCCCTGAAATAGGTCTGGCAATACAGCCCTGAAGAGGAAACTGAATTCCCTCCACACTGGTTTCTATTAAACTTTGGGGGTTGTTCCCGCTGATTTATCTTCCTAATTAGGTTTGCTTTGGGCCGTTATTGAGATGTTTTTGTGTTCTCTAAGCACAAATGGTACAGGAGGAGGACTGGGAGAAGTGAACGGGTGCAAACCTTGTGCTGTGGTGGCTACAGGCTTGAGCCTGCTTTGTCGCTTTGTATCAGACAGTCCAAGAACATCTCAATTGTTGTGAAGATGAGGAGAGTCTCATTCTGAACCCAGGCTGGCCTTGAACTCTTAGCAGTCCTCCTGCCTCAGCCTCCCTAGTACTGTGATTACGGGCACTACACCAGGCCCACTTCCATTTTTATGGTGAATCCCTACTGGGAAAAAATATCAGTCTTCTCACAGAGACAGAACCCCACCCCCTCCAACACCTCTTGACTCAGGACTTGGGAGTCCCTGAGGAAGGTCTTAGAGTAGTCCCTAAACAGTGGAGGGATGATGTAATGGCTGGTATCTAGATTCCCTTAGATTGGCAGCAATGGCTTTGGGATAGGAACCCCGCAGCCCCCAGGTGGTGAGAAGGAGGGTCCAGTAAGCCAGAAAATGGGGGAAATTCCTCCCTAGAGAATTAGAATGGGGTCTGGCAGAGGGAAAGGAAGAGATATTTTGTTGTCTTTCAGAAGAGCCCAAACCTTCAATCTCCACCACGCCATCCATCCAAAAACCCAAATTCAACCGCCTCTGCCTGAAATCCCTGGTGGCTCCTCATGAGATGGTGCTGACTCCCTGTGGACTCTTCAGTGGCCTCACAGGACCTGTCCAGCCTCGTCCTCCCTCCTCGCTGTGGAGCCGGCCCAGGCCACACTTACTCTTTCCTTTGTACATCTGCACTTGCTGCACCTATGCCAATGGCTCCTCTCCCTCAGGACTGGCTCAGGGAGCCCCACGGCAGCCTGTGTGTGTATAGGGTCCCTCAGCCAAGGTACCATCTATGCCAGTTCTCAACCTGTGGGCCACCACCCCTTGAGAAGTCAAATGACTTCTTCACAGGGGTCACCTCAGACATTCAGAAAACAGATTGTTTACATTACAATCCATAACAGTAGCAAGTTTGCAGTTATGAAGTTGCAATGGAAACTATCTTATGGTGTAGGGAGGATCCCCACCCACAACATGAGGAACTGTGTTAAAGGGTTACAACATTAGGAAAGTTGAGAATAACTGGTGTACACTTAGGGTTCCTAACTCCCCTACTGAGCTAGGCTCCAGTTCAGGGACTGTCTTCATCTTTCAATCCAGAATATGGCACCATTAGCACAGCACATACTTAGTGAGTGCAGGGAAGGACAGTCTGTAAGGGGTCCCAGCAGATGGGAGGGTAAGGCCTGCCTTCCCTCTCTCTGGTCTGGGAGGATGGAGTTGGGGGAGGGGAGAGCCAATGATGGTTCCTGGGGGAGAATGTCACCAAAAAGAGGCCAGTGGGACCAGAGCCAGGGAGGGAATACAGGACAGTCTGAAACCAGACTCCCAAGAAAACAGACCAGTACTGTCCTTGCTGACAAGTACTCCAGCCATCCCCTCTACCAGCTTTCATTCCACAGGGGCTGGGGGGGGGGGTGACTCTCAATTACAGATGATGTTCCCCCCACCAATCATAACAGAGCTCAAGACAGAACTGAGGGAGAGCCCCTGTTTGGACCCCTTCAGAGACCCCAGGGGTTACCATCCCCTTAGGAAACTTCACCTTATACATGGTTCAGATTCAGTGATGTGGAGGCTTTCAATGCCTTCCTGTCTCCATAATCTCTAGAGCATCGCAGGCTCCAAGCCAGGGCAGAGATGGTGAACAAGGGGCTTGTGCCACTTCAGCAGGCCCTCTGCCATGCTAGCAGGACACCCAGCCAGGCTCAGGAATGCCGAGCAGTTGTATATCATTGGCTTGCTCCAAGTCCCCCTCTCCCAGGGCTGTCCACTCGCATTAACTGAAGAGCCCCAAGGTATTTTACTCCCCCCCCCCCGGGGGGGGGGCTCCTAAATTTTATCCTTCCGTGTATGGCTTTTTTTCCTGTGTTTTCTCTGGGGGAGAGGGCATTGGTCGATTGCTTTTCTTTGGTGGGGAGGGAAAGAAGGAAAAAAAAAACTAAGTCCATAGTTATTTTCTATGGTCATGGGCTTTATTTGCGGACTGCTGGGGAAGGGGGAAGCTCGAACTGGTTGGTGGGTTGGTGGGAGGAAAGAGCTTCTTGCTTTAAAATTTAGTGCATGTTGCCTGAAGGTTAGCGTGTACGAGAACAGATGTGGAAGTGAGAGGAGAGACAAAGAGAAGGTCATCAAATGGACACTTTCCTTAGGGAAGGCAGACGGGATATGGGGACCAGGGTGAGCAAGGAAGATATAACTTTATATAGGAGACTCAACCAAAGTCATTGCCTGGTTTCCTGAACACCCACCTGCCCTCTCCAAGTTCATGCCCCAGATGCCTACCCTGTTAGCAGCAGGGAAGGAGATAAGGATGTAGAAAATGGGGTGAGGGGTTGTACCCTTCTAGCTCCTCCAACCAGAATTGCTCCTCTGCCTGCCCTGCCCTTCCAGCCAGGGTCAGGAAGTCAGAAAGTCCAAGAGCACACAGGGAAACCTTCCATGTCTCTCACCCAGCCCTCTTCCCTCTCTGCCCCACCGTAACCCCTCACATGAGGTTACAGCTCTTGGCTCGATCCTTATGCATCTCGTCCTCATTGCCCCGGTCTGGCCGTCCTGACAGCTGAGTGGATCGCTGCAGCCCCCGGCGAGAGTCGGTACGGCGCAGCTGCCTATGGCCACGGCCAAGAGAAGCCACTGTGGCCACATGGAAGACATCCCTGACGCTGCGCTCCGAAGATCGGGAGGAGCATTCAACGTAGGACACAGCTCCCACCTGCTTGGCCAGCACAGTACCCTGGAAAAGCAGCAGATGGGTGGAAATTATAGGCCTTCATCTGGGTTTGGGAAGGAGCGTGAAGGCTGTGGGCTGGGGTTGAAGGTCATGCAGAACTGAGGAAGAATTAAAGGTTAGGGTCAGGGGTTAGGGCAAAAATCAGGGAGCAAAAGGAACAGGCATGGGTGTGAAGTCTAGGTCAGAATTCAGCTGGAGTGAAGGGGTCTCACCTGCTCATGTGTAACAGGGATAAGTCTCTGCTTGGATAGTTCCCTCAGTGTGGCCAGGTCAGTCCGCATGTCCAGCTTACAGCCAACTAGAACCACCTTGGCATTGGGGCAAAACTCCTGAGTCTCTCCTTGCCACTGGTTGGGGGTGGAAAATAGAGTTATGGAGGGGTGGAGGAAGATTTAGGGAAAAGCTTTGCTCCATGAACACAGAAATCACTTATCCTTCTAGACCTTCCCAGGGAAGAACGGTGGTAGTAGGCTGGTCTTGGGTAGAGACCAGGGCAGTGTGGAAGGCAAGGAGAAGAGAAGAGGGTTTCGGTGAGAGCTCTAGGCTTGTTTGTCAGCCTGCACACTGCACATTTCTACTCCCCTTTCCCATACTTTGTCCTGAGAACAGACCAACTACACCCTCCCCCGCCTGGGAACTAAGGACAACCTGGCTGACTCGATTGCTTTCACCAGGGACTTTTCTGATGGAAACAATGGCCTGGACAGCCAGCCACTGGGCTTTCCAAAGCCCCAGAATCAGCATTCACTGCCCTTTCATGGCCGAGGAGATGGGGAAGGCAGATAAGCGGACCCAAGGCCCCAGGACCATTTCAGGTGGGAGGCATGGGGCTGGGGCAGAGAGATGACAGCTTCAGTCACTGCTGAGGATCATGCCTTGGGTGCCTAATCTCCTGAGTAGTTCCCCCAGACGCCCACCTTCTTGAGGACACTGTCCAGTGTTTCTGGCCGGCTAATGTCAAAGCAGATAAGCACAGCATCAGAATCTGGGTAGGCCAGAGGCCGGACATTGTCATAGTAGGAAGAACCTGGAGGAAGAAAGAAAGGAGATAAAGCCACCTGAGTGGGTGGCAGGCCTGGAAGGGAATAAGGGACTCAAGTGACCCTGGTTAAGGTATACTGGTGACAAAAAGTGAAGCAGTGGTCTTTGCGGTCTTTAGCACCCATCACAAAGTGTGTCTTGAGGAGAGCAGGCAGGAGAGAAGCAGAAACAGTGGGAAATGGCTTATGGGTTCCTCTGCTCTAACAGTGATGATTTGTAAGAATCTCAGGAAATCTACCACAATTCTAACAAATTTTGTTTTTGCGTTCTGGGCTTTGATGACACATCTTCTAAAGTCCTCCGGGGAACCAAGTAAAAATAAAAAAAAAAAAAAACCCTTCCCATGAGGTTGGAGCAAGGACAGGCAGGGAACGAGTGTTCCTGTTCTTCTGGGACTCTAATTCAGCCGGGTGGGGGCAACTTTTCACCACCGTCCCCCACCCCAGAAATTCTAAATAGCTTATTTAAACCCAGTCCCATTTCCTAAGAAACATGTACCAAAATAAGTCATTTCTTTCCAAGTTCCTTGGATAAGCAGGAACCAGCTGCAGGGCTGATATTAGTTTGGTTTCTGTCAGACATAAGAAACTCTGCCTCAGTTTCCTTGGCTCAAAACAGAAATTGATGTTCTGTTCTGAAACTGGGTAGATATCTGAGCTGACCCGGAATCTAAGGCTCTGGCCATGGGAGGGGCTAGAGTAAGGGACCTTGGCAGTCAGGGTGACCCCGAGGGACTTGGCTACCTGAAGTATCCCACATGTTGAGCTCGATGCGGCGCTTGTCGATCTCGAAGCTGGCGGTGTAGTTCTCAAACACCGTGGGGACATAACTCTGCAGACACCGATGGGTCAAAATGAGAGCTTCCCTCCAGCACTCACCCTGACAACTGCCCTCCTCCCTCGACACCCGGTCCAGCTCAGTCCCTAGACAGAAGTTGGTCTGCGGCTGGGCTAAGGGAAGATACGGGGAGCTACTGCCTCCACCTCCATAGAATCCTAGCTAGACTCTCAGACCCCACCTCGGGGTCCCTTTAGCCCCTAGTTCTTTCCCTGTCGGATGGCCCGGACCACCGACAATTCTCCCAGAGCGCCCTCCCGGATCCTCTGATGCTCCTAAGCCCCATCCATTTCACCGCGTTCCTTGATTCTTTCCACTCCAATCCTCTGCAGTCCATTCAGAGCCCCCAACGCCTCCTTCCCCTCCTCCGAGCCTCTTTCTCTCGTCCCTGGTTACCCTGGTACCGGCTTCCAGCGGCCCCCGGGGCCCCTATTACCCACTCCCCGCAGCCTCGGTGCCCCTCTCTCCAGACGCCAATTCCTCACCCCGGGGTAGGCGTCCTTGGCGAACACCTGCAGCAGCGCTGTCTTGCCGCACTCCGCGTCCCCCACCACTACGATTTTGCAGCGGCCACTCTGTCCCTCCATAGTCCCGGCTACGCGCCGGCCCCCCACGCCGCCCCCCTCGCGGGCACAGCCGCCGCCTCTGCCGCCTCCTCCCCCGCCGCCGCAGCTGCAGCCTCTCGGGCCGCCGACACCGGCATCTCGCGGGCCCGCGCCGAGCCCCCGCCCGGGGCTGCGGGCCCCCTCCGCCCCGCCCCTAGCCCGCGGGCCGCACCTCTGGCCCCGCCTCCCACCCGCACCGCCGAGGGGCGGGGCCCTGCGTGGGGCGGGGCCTGGGAGGAGGGGTGCGAGTCAGACTCAAGCGCGCAGCTGTGACCCCAGGAGTGCCCGAGGGATTGTGGCTAGCGAGCTCCGTTTATTTGAGTTTCTCGGGAGTGGAGGTGGGGCGGACCTAGGGAGGACCGGGGGCGAAGTTCTGAGGGGTCGGCTGCAAAGCTACAGGCACAAGCGCAAGGCCTGAGCCTTCTGTGTGCCCACGCGTGCACGCAGGTGTGCTAGTGCGGCGGACACGCGCGGCGACAGCGATCTATTTCCCGAACACAGGGGGGCGTAAGATGTTAGGAAAGGGAGGATTTTTTTGATTTGTGTCTCCTTCCTCCACTCTCGGGTCCAGGCAGAGCTTGGGGAAATGGAAGTACAGACCCTAGCACTCCCACCCTACATTAGTGACATCATAGCTTTCCATCTTCATAACGACCGGTGGCGGGATCTAGGCCTGTGACCAACCTAGAAGCGTGGACTTAGCTCCTCTAGCCAAGTACTGAGTGGAAAGTTTTAGAGACGCGTTTGCGTCCTCTGGTGGACGTTGTGGTAGAAAGAGCAAAGGGAAGGCTAAGGAAGCTAGAACCCACTGACAGTCGGCTCTGCTGGGGCCAGAGCTAAGCCCCTAAAGCCAATTTCAGCCTCATCTCAGACTAACAGTAATCAAACCGCCATTTGCATGACATACTTTGCCTAGAGGAGGATGAAAAGATGGGCTTGGGGGCTGAGAGGAGGGGAGCTGCGATCGGGATGTAAAATGAATGAATGAATGAAAGAAAGAACGAATGAAAAAAAAATCCTGGGCTGGAAAGATGGCTCATTGGTTTTGCCAGAGGTCCTGAGTTCAATTCCCAGCAACCACATGGTGGCTCACAACCATCTGTAATGGGATCCAGTGTCCTCTTCTGGTGGGTTTGAAGAGAGCTACTGCATACTCACATATATAAAATAAATAATTTAAAAAATACTCCTTCCTTAGCCGGGCAGGATGCTGCACACCTTCAATCTCAGCACTCAGGAGGCAGAGGCAGGCAGATCTCTCAGAGTTTGAGGCCAACCTGGTCTACATACTACATAAAACTCAGGACAACCAGGTCTAAATAGAGAAATCCTGTTTCAAAACAAACAAAACTTTTCCTTAAGTCTAGGATGTTGGTTTTAATTTTATCTCGTTTTGAGTAACCGTGTAATGGTAACCAAAGCACGAAATATCATCACTATGTTACAGGAAGTAAAAAGACAAACAGCACTAACAATCAAAACTGTTAAGTTTGAAGTTAAGATGTAACTCAGGAGTACAGCTACATTCATGAGGCTCTGGGTTCTATCCTCAACAAAAGGAAAAGAGAATGAGAAAAAAAAAGGTGGGGGGAGGGTGGTGGCGCATGCCTTCAATCACAGCACTCGGGAGGCAGAGGTAGGCAGATCTCCGGGAGTTCAAGGCTCGCTTTGTATTCATGGCAAGTTGCAGGTTCCAGGCTCCAGGCCAGACGTGGCTACGTGGTGAAATCCTGTCTTAGGGGTTCACATGCTTGTAGCTTGCCACTGAAAGAATACAGTGAACGAGAAGACTGCTTATTACTAAACGGTAGAGTTAAAACCTGAGGCACGATGTCACTGGGTTCTGATCCACAGGTGACTAGCTCCCCAAATGTGACCTAAACTCAGATTTTTAAGTTATCCTTCAGACTGTGCCACGACAACTTTTAATTCTCATAGGGCTTCCTATGAATAAATCAAGTCTTAGAGTCGGCATGCCCCAGAAGCTTCTCATGCTTATCAGCCACACGCGCAAACACCACCACCCGCCACCTGCACCGCTAGTCTTTTCGCGCCCTCGCAGCTCGGTCAGCAGAGGGCCTAGCCCTTTAAGTCCGCCCGCGAAGCTCCACCCCCGAGCAAGGGCCCCGCCCCACCCACTGGTGTCCGCAGCCTGCGCTCTTCCTGACGCGTGTCCCGCCCTCCCCAGCTGTGCACCGGCTCCGTACAGCTGGGAACGCACGTCGGGAGTCTAGCCATGTCCGCGGAGAGGGAGGCAACCGAGGCGGCCACTGTGGCGGCGGCGGCCGAGGCCGGGGCGGAGACCGGGACCGGAGCCGGGGAGGGCGAGCCTTCGCAGCCCCCGACAGTCGAGGTGGCGAGCGACCCGCAGCCGCCACCGGCCCCCGAAGCGTCAGCATCCGCCACGGCGCCGCCGCTGCGCTGCCTGGTACTCACCGGCTTCGGTGGCTATGATAAGGTGAAGCTGCAGAGCCGGCCGGCGGTGCCCCCGGCCCCGGGTCCCGGTCAGCTGACGCTGCGCGTGCGAGCCTGCGGGCTCAACTTCGCCGACCTCATGGGCCGCCAGGGGCTGTACGACCGGCTGCCGCCTCTGCCCGTCACCCCGGGCATGGAGGGCGCGGGCGTAGTGGTGGCCGTGGGCGAGGGTGTCGGCGACCGTAAGGTGAGCAGCAGCGAGGCAGGAGTGGGCGCGTGCCGGGGGTGTGGCCGGGCCGGGAAGCCAGCAGGGACGCGGGTGGACTAAACACGGAACACATGGAAAGCAATTTATGTCTTGAGGCTCCTGAGAAAAGGATTTACTGGCCACAATGTTATTGCCCCTTACCAAGGCTTTTGCTTTTTTTTTTTTTTTTTTTTTTTAAAGTAGTGGCCGCCGCCCCAAGCGGAGTTGGGGGGGGGGGGAGACAATAAGGCGCCCAGGCGCATGCGCAGGATGACCTACTCGTCTCCTCCCCCCACTCCCCTAAAACCACACCTGTACCCCTGCCCACTAAACACTCCCGGGGCACTTGTGTTCTGTAACTCTAAGTGGTGGCTAGCTCCCACTTTCCCTCCCGACGGAGCTTTGAGAAGCTATGTAGATGGGGTTAGGCGGGGGCGCAGAGGCCTTGCCAGAGCGCTAGTCACATGCAGCCCCGTGGTGTATGGGGGCGTATGACGGCCCCTCCCCGTACTGGGCCAAAGGGGACACACCCATCATGGAGCCGAGAAAGCCTGGCTTTCCCCACCGCCAAGGGCCTTACGCTACTACTCCGGTATTTGCCGTGAGGGAGGCGGGATCAGTCTCCCATCTTTGTCTTGGGCTTGCTCTCGTGACTGCAATTCCATCTCTTCAGTGACTCAGCGGGCAGGCCACGACCCAGGGCTACCCTTGGGAACTTTCTGGCCCAAACTGCTCCTCCCTTTCAAAGGACCCCAGCCTCCGAAATCTAGGCAGAGCCCATTTGGACTAGGGTAGGGAGGTGTGGCACCTTGAGCAGGTTGGCCCAGCTTTGCCAGTCTGTTTCTCGTTTATCATTAATCACAGCCATAACCTTGGCCACATGAGACTTACAGATGACCAGCTTTCTGAGAGATCTCGATTGAGGCCTCTTTATATCATGTATTTAGGAGTTTTTTTTTTTTTTTTTTCAAATCCAGCACCTTCATGAGAAACTGCTCCAAAGCAGCCTGAGTCTTGTCTTTGCTAACCTACTGGTTTTGCTGAATTTGCTGAACATGAAAACCGATCCTCCTTAAAGTCATAAATCCAGCTGTGGTCACACCCTTGCCCTGACTTAGAAATAATCCTACTCTTTGATAGTGCTAAAAGGACTTCTAGAGGGTAGGGGGTAGAAGGGGAAGTTAACAGTTCGTGTTACTGCTAAAGGCCACCCATCTATCCACTCCTCCCCACACTTTCCGCCTGGTAAATACAGGATTTCCTGCCTAGGGCAAGAATCTGCTGCAAGAGCCTGGATTCTTTGGGGAGGGCTTTCCCACCCTCCTGGTGGCTGAGTTGGGGAGGGGTCATGGCCCTGAGTTGGGAAGGCTAAAGGTTAGGTATGAGCAAGATTGATACTTGTTCTAGATTCCATCTGGGACTGGCCGGTTGTCCTACCGGCTTATTGCTCTGTCGTTAGCTCTCTTGGGTTGTTGCTACTGTGTCTTTTAGACTTTCCGTTTTGGGGCTTCCTTCCCCAGGCCAGAACTCAAAGAAAAGGCGTCCTCTCCAGTGGTGTGTGAGGACAGATGACATGTAAAAGGACCTGTGTAGGGGTCTCATTCTCCTACCCTGTGGATCCTAAACGTCCCTGTAAGGAGTTAAAATAAGCCCCGATTGCCTAGGACAGTACCCACATTTCTCTCTGTGTGGTCTTCAGAGAGCCAGGACTCATGGCTGACGGAAGCTCCCCCTCCTCCTGCCTAGTTGCTAAACTGGAGAGATCCTTCTGTCTTTGTCCCCTTGCCTCCTGCAGAGAGACCCTCATGCCATCGACTAGGAATGGAAGACAACGCCTTTTTTCCTTGTGACTGGAATGGGTTGCCCTCTTTGAGCATTAGGCTTGTGTACCAGGTCTGGTTCCTGTTTTTTTCTAGGGCTGCCAATGTGAGCCTATAGACAACTGCAGAAGACCCCTGAGGTGGTCACACCCAAGCATTTGCTGTTTACAACTCAGGCACATTTACCTGCCCGTGCCTTGGCCCCTGCCCTGTGCAGCCCTCACAGTTATTTGCTGACTTCTCCTTGCTGTTACTGTCATCATTATTGTTAGCTAACATTACTAAGTGTTAGCGATTGTACATTACACTATCACTGAATGTTGTTTTTTCCTAATTGGAGATCTTTCGAGTCCCCTCTTGCAGATGAGGAAACTGGTTAAGCGGATTTTTATTTGCTCGTGGCTGCGCTGTCATTAAAATGGAGGCAGAGCCCACTTTTAGAATCAAAAGCAGCTCCAGCTCCTTAACAGTAGTTACGCTTGCCCTAACTGTTAAGTTTCTTGCATTCAGGGATCTTATGAAATAATGAAGTATGAGATCTGTTATGTGGGGATAAGGGCAGCCTGAAGCTGATGTGAGGATTGATTAGATGCTGCCCTATGAAGCACTAGATAGACACTCAGTGACCACCATCAGTCCTGTGTCTCCAAGGGCCTGGGCCTGGCAAAAGCTAGTAGACACCTGTGGAAAAATGGATAAGTAATCAAATGACATTTTCCCCTTTTTTCAGGCTGGGGATCGGGTGATGGTGTTGAACCGGTCAGGGATGTGGCAGGAGGAAGTGACTGTGCCCTCAGCCCAGACTTTCCTGATGCCTGAGGCCATGACCTTTGAGGAAGCTGCCGCCTTGCTGGTCAATTATATCACCGCCTACATGGTTCTCTTTGACTTCGGCAACCTAAGACCTGGCCACAGCGTCTTGGTACACATGGCTGCAGGTGACAGGTCCCTTTCTTTTTTTTTCACCCGACCTGATTTCCCTTCCAGGCCCCTGTCTGTAGCCTATCTGGTTAGTTGTCATGGCAACACCAGACTGCCTGGCCTGTGGAGCCCAGAGGCCTCTGCAGTATAGTTGCCGTGGTAACATTTAGACACCAGGTCCAGCCGGCTGTTCTTAGCAGCATGCTCTCACCCTCACACCACACACCAGCTCCTGTCCGGTCTCTGTCCCTCTGGTCCTCAATTATGGAATTTGAACATGGGCCCCAAAATGAACTAAGGCACAAAATGAAAGTGATGGGCTGACTGTACTCCAGCTTCCCAAAGGAAGTACCTAAGTGACTCTGTGCCCGTTTCATGCTGCAGGTGGTGTGGGCATGGCAGCCCTGCAGTTATGCCGCACCGTGGAGAATGTGACAGTGTTTGGAACGGCCTCAGCCAGCAAACACGAGGTGCTGAAGGAGAACGGGGTCACACACCCCATCGACTACCACACGACTGACTATGTGGATGAGATCAAAAAGATCTCCCCCAAAGGTGGGGGCAGGACCTGGGAGGTGGGCACAGCACAGGGAGATGGGGCGAGGGGTGTCTAGATCTGTGGATATTAATGGGTCTTCCCCCTGGGTCTCACTCTTTGACAGGAGTAGACATCGTCATGGACCCTCTGGGTGGATCGGACACTGCCAAGGGCTACCACCTCCTCAAACCCATGGGCAAAGTTGTCACTTATGGTAAGTTGTACCAAATGCAGAGAAGTTGCGTGGGACAGGAGAATGGGACTAATTAATAATAATCAATAAATAGAAAATCCCACCAAGGGGGTGGGATCCAGGGGCCTGAACTTTTGAATAAGGAAGCAATGGGCTGTCTGTCCTCTACGGTGAGGTCAGGTTTGGAAGGGTCCTGGATATTTGAATGGATTGCTGCCCCTGGGTGACAGCCACTTATTCTTCATGCGCCTCAGTGAGTCATAGTCATTCTGTATCCCTATTTGGGGATTATTTCTGATTCGAAACCAACCAGTCTGCCTGCTTCCCGCACCTGGGCTGCTTCGGCAAGCTGGATATTTATTTTAAAACCTACTTTACACACACAAAAAAGTAAATATAAAAATAAGAGCAATTTTGGGAGAGAGCATGTGCTCTCTCTCTCTCTGCCAAGGGCTCCTGACTCTTCCCTCCACATGTCCTGAATGCTGAGGTGACAGCAGTGTGGTGCAGGGCGCAGTCTTCATCTCCTTTTCTTCCTTTTTTGGGGTAGGGAGAGACAAAATCTCACTATGCAGCTCTCTGGTAGCTCTGGCTAGCCTGGAACTTGTAGAGATCCCCCTGCCTCTGTCTCCTGAATACTAGAATTGAAACTGTTTATGACTACATCTGGCTTTCTGGTTCTGTTTGTTTTCTGAGGTAAGGTTTCAGTATAGAAAGCTGGCTTCAAACCCACTTATATAGTCAGGGATGAGCTCAAACTTCTCATCTTGCCTCTGCTTCCCAAATGCTGAGTTTCAGGGTCACAACGCATACCCACCTGACTTACATAGTTCAAGGTAGGCAGCCATTCCAACTTGACTACGTCCCCAGCCCTTGTGTGTATAATTTTGTTGTTGTTTTTGCTTTGTTTTCCTTTCTTGAGACAGGGTTTCTCTGTGTAGCCTTAGCTGTGCTGCAACTTAATCTGTAGACCAGGCTGGCCTCGAACTCAGAGTTTGCCTGGGATTAAAGATGTGATCCATCAACCGCCCGGCTGTATGTTATTTTTTTTAATGTTTGTTTATTGTGTGTGTACACAGAGGTACCATGGTGCACATGTGGAGTTCAGAAGTCAGCTGGCAGGAGACAGTTCTGTTCTTTTCTTCTACCATGTGGGTCCCAAGGCAACTCTGGTTGCCCGGCTTGGCTTAAAGTCATCTCAGTGTGTGTGTGTGTGTGTCTGTGTCTGTGTATGTGTATACAAAGAATTAGTTTGGGCCTAAGCCTGGAATTTCCAGGATTGTCCTTCTGTTGAGTATTAATAAGGAGATCAAGAAGCTAGGCAGACCTGTACTCAGACACACAGAGATTTACCTGACAGCTGGATCATAAGACCTGTCACTCTGTCCCTTAGGAATGGCCAACCTGCTGACAGGCCCCAAGCGGAACCTGATGGCCATGGCCCGCACCTGGTGGAATCAGTTCAGTGTGACAGCCCTGCAGCTGCTGCAGGCCAACCGAGCTGTGTGTGGCTTCCACCTGGGCTACCTGGACGGTGAGGTGGAGCTCATTAACAAAGTAGTTACCCGCCTCCTGGCTCTGTACAATCAGGGCCACATCAAACCCCGAATTGACTCAGTCTGGCCCTTCGAGAAGGTGAGCATAAGATGGTCCCAGTCAAGACGCACAGAGCCCAGGTCCTCAGGAGAGGATGCAGGGGCAGATGGACCTGCCTTCTTTAGCCTGACTCTGAGGTGGGGCAGAAGGCATCAGGAATGATTTTCTCTTTTCCTCCAGGTGGCTGACGCCATGAAGCAGATGCAGGAGAAGAAAAACATAGGCAAAGTCCTCCTGGTCCCTGGACCTGAGAAGGAGACCTAGGGCCAGCGGCTAAGGGCCCTGGAGAGCCGGGAAGGGAGAAGATGGGAAGCCCTATTGTGTTGCCCACCAGCCTCTCACATTTCATCTTATCATGATGCTCTACCCTCCCTCCCCCCAGAAAAGGCCTCTGTGCTGAGGACTGCTTCCCTGCTCTGAGCTTATTCTTTGACCAGGGCTCTCCCTTCCCCCTTCCTGCCTCAGGAGAGGTTGGGAAGTGACCACTTGGATGTCTGGGCCCTGCCAAGGGGACAGAGAGGGTCAGCAGGAGGCTGGCTGCTTCCTGCCCCCCACCCTGTCCCTGGGCCTGCCATGCAGCTTTTGTGCCAAGGTTAGCCAGTCCCTCCCTTCCCTATCTTGTGTGCTTCCACCTCAGCCTCATCTTCCCTCCTGCCCCACCCCCACCCAAAGAATCTGTGTGTCAGCTCAGGATGTGGGGCTAATCTGTGAGTCCAGCATGTACCTGTGTCTCCGTTGTGTCTGTGCAATCCAGGCCGACAAGGCCCACCCCTGGACATAATCAGTATCTAGCCCTGTCTCCTGTCCCCAATGTCGCAAGCACAATTAGACTTCTTCCACCTCCAGTTTGCTGCCTCCTACAACAAGGGCAGGAATCAGACTGACACCCTAGCTCACCACTCTGGGAGGGGTACTGGGTACCCCACCCTTCACTGAGGTCTCTGGATTTGTCTCAGTGCCTTAGCATCGGAAAACCTGTGCTTGTGTGTTTGTGTGTAGCGAGCAGCCCTATCTCTGGCTCCTTTTCCACCCTTCTCCCCAGTGCCTTCCTCATCCTGGTGGAGCTGAGGCCTACTCCTCCCCAGTCCAACACTGCCAAAAATCTGTGTATGTGCCAGGGGTCGGGGTAGGGGGCAGCTCTAGTCTCTGGGGATCAATTGCTTTCACTGTGGTCTGTGGCCTGTCCTGTCTCTGTCAGTGGTGAATAAAGAGGCAGTAAGCTGGATCAGCCAGAGTTCTGGGAGACACTGCTGGGTCTTATTCTGGGACCAAAGTGAGAATCCAAGCACATTTCCTTTGCTATCTAGGGAGGCTGCTACCTTCCCAGAGTCTGGATACAGCTCTGGCCATTCAGCCCCAGACTTTGTTTACACTGGTGGGGGAGAAGGAGCTTGGGCAAGGGAATTACTGGGCTGGTTAAAAGGAACGGGGCTACTGGAGCCAAAGTGGGGACCTTTGAGGCTAGGTGGGGGTCACCTGCTACTTCTGAGCTTGGATTAGAGAAAGCTGTTACTCCAGCCACTGTCAGAGGGAATATGGAGGAAGGGACCCAGCCTCTCTGTTGTCTTAATTGAGGCCTCTATATAGGAAGTGTGATTTCTGCTTTTGTGTCCCCCCCACCCCATTACCACAGCTGCCTTTGTGTTTGTGTCAATAAAAAGCCAAACCCTGAGTCCTGACCAGATGTTGTATCTGAGAGTCGCTGGAGGGTGGTGGCACAAACCTTTAATCTCAGCAGTTGGAGGCAGAGACAGGCAGCTCTGAGTTCGAGGCCAGCCTGGTTTACAGAAGGATTGCCAGGGATATACAGAGAAATCTTGTCTCAAATGAAAAAAAAAAAAAAAAAAAAGTGAGAGAAAGTGAGCCAGTCCAGCGTCAAGGTCTCGGTTCTCTCTCCCTCAGGTATCTTGAGGTAAAGACTGTCACACTAGGTTGGCCCTTTCACTGTTCTTGGTAGAACTAGACAATAAGTGGTCCCAGTTCCCAGCAGGTGGATGCAGACCTAACCTGACACAGAAGTGAAGACAGCCAGGCCCTGCTGCCCTGGGGGCACAACTGCCAGGGCCTCCACCTCCCCACCCCCACGGGTGGGCTTCTGGAAGTGGATCTCCAGGATGTCATGCAGCTCCTGGGCATCCAGGACATCAGGAATATTTGTCACCAGCACTGAATGAGATGCTTGCTGGAATTTGATCTAGAAAGAGGAAGTGAATTGTAAGGGCTCGTGGGAATGCAGGGCAGTGGGGAGCAGAGGTTAGAACAAGGAACATCCCACAAAAAAAAACATGGAAGCTAAGGCTCCTGTATAAGCCGGAGAGGTTGGGGGGCCCTGAGCCCTCCGGCAGGTAGACACTTCCCTGGCCCCACCTTCACTTACCTCAGCTTTCTGGATCTCCCCGCTCACATAAGGAGAGACCCTCAGAAGGACCTGCTGTCGGCCCAGTGGGACTATGAACTGGCCGATCTGGCATAAGTTCTGGGCCACTATGAGAAACGGAGAGATGGTCTTTGGCATTTGAGGCTTCTCTTCCCCCAGTCTCATGCACCCTGGCCCCTTAGGTACCTCCCCTGAAGGACCTTTACCTTCTTCATTAGCAAATCCCAGCATGACAGTCCCTTGCAGCATCTCGCGGGTCTCTACATCCCCACCTCCATTCTTGGCTTTGCCAAAGAAGATCTCCAACTTGTCTAGTAGCTCCTCTTCACTCAGCCTAAGTCCAGCAGGAAAGCCACTGACTAGCACCCTGTGGCTATCTGGCTGGCTGGACACCTAGCAGGAGACAGGACAGGCTCAGCTGGCCCCACTCATTTGTAGGACCCAAATGCTGAATCCCACCTATTGCATGGAGGACCCTGCCATTCTGGCACCTGGATGTTGGTCACCATGGGCAGCTCCAAGGGCTGGATCTGCACCCGCAGTCGGCAGTCCTCTATGTCAACTTTATGTTCCTTTTGTTGTAGCAACCGCTCAACCACTGGAGGTGAAGGGACAGGATCAGTACTGGGAAACCTTATGACCTCCCTTCTGAGCCTCCCCAAGACATCCCCTGCACCAAGGCTAACCTTTGGGGTCATCAAAGGTGACCAGAGCAGAACCTCCAGGCAGAGGACAGCAGATCTTCAAGTTAGAAACTAGATTCTTGGGTACTTGCCCACCCTGTGTAGTTAGGCCTTGGAATACCAGGGGGACTTCGGGCACTGGGAATGGGATCTAGAGGTTGGGAAAGGGAGGCAAGTAATAACCTTGAAAAGTAGGAGAGGTCCCCACCACTCCCTTCTGGACAGGATGTGTCCCCCAATTCTGTTTGATTGATGGTTCAGTTCAGACAGCCTTCACAGAAGAGCTGGGCTGTGTGGGTACAGGTCTGTCACAACTGCCACTTTTCAGACAAGCTCTTGGCTTGTCCTCACTGAAGCCTGGGAGGTAGGTAACTTGATCTCACAGATGAGAAAACAGATCAAAAATTCAAACAATGTAGTGTGTGTGTGTCTAGGTATTTGTCCAGGCCAGAAGAGGGCGTTGTTTCTCCTGCAACTGGAGTTACAGGTAGTTATGAGCTGCCCCCAGGTAGGGGCCAGGAACTGAACCTGTGTCCTCTGCCAGAGCTGCAAAGTGCTCTTCGCCACTGAGCCATCTCTTCAGCCTCTTTCTACCATGAATACTTCAGTTCCCACCTGACCTTGTCTCTGGGAGAGTCTATGCGCTCCCTTTTCAGCTGCTGTAGCTCCTGCAGCCTCGTCTTGAGTCTGGATTGCTCCTCCTGAAGACTGTAGAGGACCTGTTGGAGCAGAGAGGAATAAGAAGATAACCATCAGTCTGTCTAGAACCTGGAGGAGGCAGGGTGGGAATGGGGCTGGTCTGGACTCTCCAGAGCAGAGACGTTCAAATCTCTGAACATTCCCAACCTCTTTTCCCTCGCCTGGTCCTAACCCAGTCCACCCAGGGGGCCTGCAGCAACTACAGTTGATTCACAAGCCAGGTCCAGAGTTTAACACTAGCTTAGCTCTTGCTACAAGACCCTGGGCAGCACAATCCTCACACAAAGAAATGAAAGTAGCTGAATCCTCTAGAAGGAGCCAGGGCTTGAAGTAGCAAGGTTTCACACTACTTTGCTAACTTTTGTTGTTCTGGGGGATTGAACCCTGGTCCTTCAACCTGGCATTCAAGGTGTACACAATCACTGAACTACGCTCCCCAGCCTATTAGTTAATATTTACTGAGCTAGATCTGTTTGCTTTCTTTCTACCTTTATTTGTGTGAGGAGCCCTGAGGACTCAAACTTTGTGGAGTTTGTTCTTTCCTCCCTCCCTGTGGGTTCTGAGGATTACACTCAGGTTGCCAGGCTTGCTCAGCGATCACCTTTACTCCCCTTTTTTTCTTCTCTTTTCCCCACCTCTTCTTCTTCCTCCTTCTTCTGATAATAAAAGTCTCAAGTAGCAAACTGGGCATGGTAGCATTTGCCCTTAGTCCTAACACCTAGGGCTACAGAGGAAAAAAAAATCCTCAGGTAGCCCAGGCTGGCCTCACACTCTTTACAAAGTCATGGATGATCTTGAACTCCAGTTTGCACCTCCTCAAAGCTGGAATTCCAGGGGTATACTACCATGCAGGGATTGAACTTCCCCAAGCACACATTCTACCCAACTAAGCTACATCTCCAGCCCTTCCTTCAGCTGTCTTGAGGCAGAGTAGTCAAACATAGTCCCAGTTGGATTTCTACTCATCACATAGCTCAGGCTGGCCTCAAACTCACGGCAATCTTACTTCGGCTGGCAGAGACCAGAGATTACAGGCATGAGCTACCTGACCCATAAACTAAACCTTTCAAAATGACTATACCCCTCAATTCTTGTTACCATGCTAGAGAGGTAACTGTCTTGTCCTGACTTTATAGATGAGGGGACAAACTGAAAAAGGTTAAAGGATTTGTCAAAAGCCATTTGGCCAGGCAGACTGATGCCGGAGGGAGGGCTCTGCCAATCAGTGCTTCCTAGTGAAGAAATGAAGTCCAGAGTGGAGAAGGAATTTGCATATCCCAGTTTTCCTCTTTCCACACACCAAGCCTCCTTTCAGGCTGGTGTGCGTTGGAGCGAGTCCAAATAGAACAGTGACAGGACAGAGAGGGAGAAATACCCATGAATGCACCTTTGTTTGTGGGAGAGCACCGACTTTGGCTGGCAGAGCTTAGGAGGACATTAGGAAACCTGATAAGTAAGACTGGCCCAGAGAATGTCATCTTGGAAGGATCCAACCCTGACTCGATCTCCTCTGTATCCTTAAGGTCTAGAGAAGCCTCTGGAACAAAACAGGCATTGGTAAACATGCGACAAATGAAGCTCGTGACAGGTCAGGAGCCTGTCACAGGTCTCACTGAAAACACTCTGTTTGGGTTTGCTCTGGAGCAAAGGAGAACTAGAGCTGGACCACATTATGCCGGCTCAGGAATGGCGAAAGGTCCCTGTTTATATCTGTGACTCAGAGGTTACAAATGCTATGTTTGAGGGCCAGTAAGATGACACCAGTCAGGATCCATGTAGGAGGATGAGGAGTGTTTTTAAATATTTTCCCCCATAAAGATGTAGTTCTTCCTTTAAAAAAAAAAAAGATTTATTTATTTATTTATTTAATGTATGAGTACACTGTCACTGTTTCATTACAGATGGTTGTGAGCCACCATGTGGTTGCTGGGAATTGAACTCAGGACCTCTGGAAGAGCAGCCACTGCTCTTAACCGCTGAGCCATCTCTCCAGCCTGAAGATATAGTTCTAATAATCTCTTTATCTTTTTTTTTTTATTTAGAAATAATTTTTGTTGTTGGTTTGGTTTGGGTTTTTGGGGGGGGTTGTTTGTTTGTTTGTTTTGTTTTGTTTTGTTTTGTTTGAGACAGGGTTTCTCTGTGTAGCCCTGGCTGCCCTGGCTCTCACTCTCTAGACCAAGCTGGGCTCAAACTCAGAGTTTTTTCCCTGCCTCTGCCTCCTGAGTTCTGGGATTAAAGGTGTGCACCACCAGTTGATCTGGTGAGTGAGTGTGTGTGTGTGTGTGTGTGTGTGTGTGTGTGTGTGTATACAGATATATGTACGTACATGGCACACAAGCAAGTGGAAGTCTAAGAACAAGGCAGATGTCAGTCCTCTCCTTCTACCTGTTTGAGACAGGGTCTCTCAAATGTCACCACTGTAGAGACTAGGCTAGCCCTGGACTTCTGGGGACTTCCTGTCTGTAGCTACCACTTAGATGTTGGAGCATTGGGGTTATAGATGCAGGATACTATGCCCAGCTTTATTTGGGTTCTAGGGATTCAAACTCAGGCCCTCATGTTTGCAGGGACCTTGTCCAGGGAGCCATATCCCTACTCTGTAACATTTTATCTTTTTAAACCTGTTGTTGGTCATGAATATTTTTATTTTTTTGTTTTGGTGTTTGGGATACAAGGTCTCTAGTTAGCCAGCTAACACTAAACTCAATCAATCCTCCTGCCTCAGCCTCTAGAGCACTTGACTGGAATTACAGAAATACACCATGCTTCTGCCCTTTCCCCTGTTATAAACGATGCTACAAGAGTAATGTCTGCACCCATGTTCTCTGTTCACAGTGGGGTAAGCCCATTGCAAGTAGAAAACACTGTTAAGTCCAAAATGCCTAAATTTTTGGGTCCTGGGTCTGGGATGACCAAAACTACAAGAACCAACACTGGAGGCAAAAAGGGCCAGAGCCACTTAATGCCCTGCTTGAACTACACCACAACAAAAGCCACTAAGAAGTTTGCTGTTTGAAACACAGTAGGGGTTTCTGCCACCAGGAACATTTCCGAAATAAGTGTCTTTGATGGTCCTGTGTTTGCCAGAGTTTCTGTGGAGCGCATTACTGCAAGAGCTGTTCCATTCATAGCAAGGTGGTCAGGAATCAATTTCCTGAAGACTAGGGGACTCAACACCTCCACCTGATTTAGATTTGCTACCAAAGCCCATCCCATGTGACAAAAGAAAGAAAACCAACATCTTCTGAGACCCTAAAATAAAATAAAAATTATACTTTTAAGAAATGCATTGAGGGGATGGGGAAATGGTTCAGTGGTTAAGAACACAGTGCTCTTCTAAGAGTCCTGAGTTCAATTCCCACAAACCACATGGTGGCTCCTAACCATCTGTAGTGGGACCTGATGCCCTCTTCTGGTGTGTCTGAAGACAGATACACAGATACATTGTACTCATATCTCATGTCCATAAAATGAATAAATCTAAAAAAAAAAAAAAAAAAAAAAAAAAAAAAAAGGAAATGCATTGAGGGCTGGGGAGATGGCTTGGCAGTTAAGAGCACTGACTGCTCTCCCAGAGGTCCTGAGTTCAAATCCCAGCAACCACATGGTGGCTCACAACCATCTGTAATAGGATTCGATGTCTTCTTCTGGTGTGCATGAAGAGAGTGACAGTGTACTCTAAATAAATAAATAAATAAATAATTTTCTTAAAAAAAAAGAGAGAGAGAAATGCATTGAATAAACCAGATATGTAGTGTAAACCTACAGTCCCAGCACTAGGGAGGCTGAAGCAGGAAAACTGAATTTGAAGCCAGCTTCGGTTACATATCTTGGCCCTGTCCCAAATAAATAAATAGAAAGATGTGGGAGAGACACACAGACGAACTCTGAATTCACTTGGCAGAGCATGGTTTAGTATGCCATCCCCATGACTCTGTGCCATAATTCAGAGATAACATCATATCACAAATGGAAAAGATCAAAATTCAAAGAGTACTTCCTCGCTAGGTGTGGTGGAGCAGGTCTTTAACCCCAGCACTGGAGAGGCAGGTGGAACTCGGAGAATTTGAGCCCAGTCTGATTCATGTTGGGACTTGAAAGCCAACCAAGTCTACATGGTGAGACTCTGCCTCAAAAGCTCAAAAGCGAAACAAAAGTAAAGAAACAGTGAAAGAAGACACTTCCTACTGAGTGTGCGTCACTTTTTGTGAAGTCAGACCACTGCGAGTTGAAGACTTACCTGCACGTGAACTTCTGATTATTGTCTTATGGTAAGTATAACTGTTAATTGCTTAACCCAAATGCCCAAGTCGCTACACTTCTTTAGTCAGCCTCCCCTCCCATACCCTCCCCCACCCCTAATCCCCGTGCTGGGGACAGAAGCAAGGACTTAAGGACTTATTTATGTTAAGCACATGCTCTATCCCAGCTTGGAGGTGATTTTGTGACACTTGACTGAGCCCCACTGTACTTGACACATAAGAACGTCCTCAGAAGCCGCTGGTCTACTTCCCCTGCCTGCTGGGTAAATGGCATTAGGCTAAAATGAGGTATGTGGGGGGGGGTGCTGGTGAGATGGCTCTGTGATATAAGCACATGACACCCAAGACTGATGACTTGAATTTGACCTCAGATCCCATGGTAGGAGGAGAGAAACTTCCAGAAAGTTGTCCTGTGACTGGCACATGCTGACCTTGGCAAGTGTGCTCACACACTCACACACACTCTCCCTCCCGAAACTCCCCCCCCCACACTACCAACAATAATAAAGATTATAAAGTGATTAAAAGACGAATTATTGGCAGGCTGGAGAGATGACTCGGCATTTAAGAGCATTGACTGCTCTTGCAGAGAACTCAGGTTTGGCTTCCACCACCCACACCACCATCTTTAACTTCCCTGAAGGGAATCCAGTATCTTCTTCTGACCTCTGAGGGTTCCAGTCATGCACGTGGTGCACATATATGCATTTAGGCAAAACACCCATACATAAAATAAGATAAATAAATCTGGGGCTGGAGGAGCTGGAGAGATGGCCCAATGGTTAAGGACTGTTCTTCCAGAGGTCCTGAGTTCAATTCCTAGCAACCACATGGTGGCTCACAACCATCTGTAATGAGATCTGATGCCCTCTTCTGGTGTGTCTGAGGACAGCTACAGTGTACTTACATATAATAAATAAATCTTTAAAGAGAATTCTGGGGCTGGAGACATGGCTCAGCAGTGAAGAACACTGGCTGATCTTGTAGAGGGCCTAAATGTATGCAAGAGGCCCCGCAGACATACACATAGGCAAGACACCCATATAATGATAAAAGATAAAAATAAATCTTTCAGAAAAGATAAATTAATCTAAGACAAATTTAATGTTATTCTTTATTATTATTATTATTTTTTTTGGTTGAAACAGGGTTTTTCTGTGGAGCCTTGGCTGTCCTGGGACTCACTCTATAGATCAGGCTGGCCTAGAACTCAGAGATCCACCTACCTCAGGCTCCTGAATGCTGGGAATAAAGGTGTGCGCCACTACTACCTGGCTTTAAAGCAACTAAAAATAATAATAATAATGCGGCTGCAGAGATGGCTCAGCCGTTAAAAACATTTGCTGTGGGGGCTGGAGAGATGGCTCAGTGGTTAGGAGCACCGACTGCTCTTCCAGAGGTCCTGAGTTCAATTCCCAGCAACCACATGGTGGCTCACAAGCACCTAAAATGAGATATGATGCCTTCTTCTGGTGTGTCTGAAGACAGCTACAGTGTACTCACATACACAAAATAAATAAATCTTAAAAAAAAAAAATAGGCAGGAACTTTCCATTCTTTAAAAAAATTTTTTTTTCTGTTCTTACAGAGGACCTATGTCAGTTCCCAGAACTATGTGTATGTCTGAGTACCATGTGCATGCAGTACTAGAGGCCAGAAGAGGGTACCAGGTCCCCTAGAAGGTTGCTGGGCTCCAGGTGAGTGCTGGGAATGAAACACTGTTCCTCTGGAAGAACAATCAGTGTTGTTAACCACTGAGCCATCTCTCTAGCAGAGTTGCCAGGATTTCTTTTAAAAATGTATATTTTGCAATTGTTTATATTTATAGGTATTTTGCTGGTATGTATTTCAGTGTACTACATGTGTGCCTGGTGCCTGGAGAGGCCAGAAGAGGGCATTGGATCCCCAGGAAGTAGAACTAGAGTTATGGATGGTCCTTAGACAGGCTGGTGGTGGGAACTGAAGCTGGGTTCTCTGCAGGAGCAACACATACTCTTAACTGCTGAGCCATCTGTCCAAGCCACGACTTTAATTTTCAGGACAGGGTCTCTCACTCACTGACCTGGAGCTGTCCCTTGTCTCTTCTCCCCACTGCTGGGATTACAAGCGCATGCCATGGTGCTATTTTGTTATCTGGTGGTTCTAAAAAATATTTATTTATGTATGTGAGTACACTGTAGCTGTCTTCAGACACACCAGAAGAGGGCATCAGATCCCATTACAGATGGTTATGCGCCACCATGTGGTTGCTGGGAATTGAACTCTGGAAGAGCAGTCAGTGCTCTTAACTGCTGAGCCATCTCTCCGGCCCTCTTTATCTCTGTTCTTAAGGTCTAAATTTCTTCTCATACCTTTTATTAAAAAGATTTATTTGTTTATGTATGCGAATACACTGTGGCTCTCCTCAGACATACCAGAGGAGGGCATTGGATCCCATTATATGTGGTTGCTTGGAATTGAACTCAGGATCTCTGGAAGAGCAATCATGCTCTTAATGGCTGAGCCATCTTTCCTGTCCCTGCTCCCTCATATTTTTAAGGTAGGCAGTTTACAGACTGAGCTAGTTCCCTAGCCCTCCTCTGGGTATCCTTGTGAAGAAATTTAATATTCTTACACAGTAAGTGAAGAAATGGGGATTAGACTGTAAACTTTAGAAGGGCTAATGTTTGGTCCAGTGCACCATGTTTGAAGAAACTAAGATCTGAAACCAGGCAGGGTTGCTCTTCATTGCTCCTTTTCCTTATTTAGCTCCTGAGAGCTTCCCCCTCCCCCCCCCTTTTTTTTTAATGTATCTGGGAGGCAAATGGAAGTTTCCATGTCAGAGAACAAGGGGAAGACTGAGAGCTGTTGGGGACAAGCTGCATTGGCTCTCTCCTCACAGGTGGCTGCCCACTGTAGGACTCTGTGCATGCTCCTGAGGACTGTTGGCAGGCAGACTTCACAGCTCAACCTAGCATATCAGAGGTGGCTTCAGTCAGAGGCACTTAGAGAGGAGACCACCTGTGCCAGAGAGGACCAATCAATGGTCAGGTTGATGTGGCAATCTGAGGGGAGGAGTTTTTGGCTGGGAAGTACCTCAGAGTATTTCCTTTGCTGTTAGAACAGTGAGGAGCCGTTGACATTTACAGTTCTCTACAAACCCAAAATATACATCCACAAAAAGAATTACTAAGGTCAGTTGAGGTGTCAGAGTCCTGGTTTTGAAGCAATAGGTAAATGACCAGCTCCACAGGCCAAGGTATCCTAAGCTCTTTAGGTCTCTCCAGGCCTTAAAGCAGTTCTCAGCCTACAACACTCTATTCCCCCCTCACACACGCAAACACTCCTGCTCCCTTACTCACAGCTTGCAGGGTCGCAGACATGGTCCTCAAGTCTGGCTGACAGAAGCTGAGGCTTCAGAGCAGGGCTCAAAGGGTAGAGTTCTGAAGGACTAAACCCTTTATTTGAACCCTCAGAGGTGGTTTCAGACCTCCTTAGCCTCCAGCAGTGTCTGAAATACACTTCCACTTTCGTTTCTGTGAATTCTCCCACTGATCATACAGCCCCACCCCTGGGAGGAGCCTCCCATGTCTTCAAATCTAACTACCCGCTCAAGCATGTGCTCCTGGGACTTCAAAGGGCAGACTGGCCCCAACTTTTTCAGGCAGCCAATTCTAGCATAATCCGATTGGTAGGATTCCCTAGCCGCTTTCTTTCTCTCTCCTTTAAAAAAAGATTTATTATATATAAATACACTGTAGCTGTCCTCAGACACACCAGAAGAGGGCATCAGATCTCATTACAGATGATTGTGACACACCATGTGGTTGCTGGGATTTGAACTCAGGACCTTTGAAAGAGCAGTCAGTGCTCTTAACCAGAGCCATCTCTTCAGCCCCCACCCCCAGCCTTTCTTAAGACTTCAAGAGACAGGCTCTCAGTGTATAGCTTTAAGTGGCTTTCAAACTCAGATCTGACTCCTTTTGTCTCCAAAAGGCTGCAGTTAAATGAGTCAGGTGGATCTCTGACCAGGCAAGCCTAGTCTAGGGCAGCCCCAGCTACATAGAGAAAAACTGTGTCCAAAAACCAAAACCAAAGGGCTCAGCAGTGGAGTACTAACCAGAGGACCTAGGTTCAACTCCTAGTATCCACTTGACCATTCACAACTCTAACTCCAAGATTTGAAAACCTGAAACATACATGCAGGCCGAAACATAACATCACAAAAAAAAAAAAAAAAAAAAAAAAGCCCAAGACAGCACATTCAGCAGATCTTTAATGTTTATTGTGTAGGTACCCATGTACCATTGTGTAGGCACGGGAGTAATAGGACTAGCTAGCATTCTGCTATCCCTTTTAAAATCAGTGGGCTTGTGTGTATGTGATGTATGTGACACAGGTGCCGGGAAAATCAAAATCCAAAGAACACAGTTCCTAACTGTTGAGCCATTGGTGCATCCAGCCCCAGGATCTCTTAATGGATCTTTCTCTAGAGTCAGTTAGCACTTTGGCAGTGCAGAAAAGTACCCTGGACAGATCTTAACCCTGCACTAGCCAGCACCCAGTGCTCCCTCATGCTTTTGAGATTGTGCCACAATCAACCCCGGCTGGCCTCAGCCTCAGAATCCACCTGCCCATCTGAGTACTGTCCACATGCCTGTTATTTTCTGTGTACATGTAGTAAGGACTGAGTGGTTTCAAAACAGGGTCTCACTGCTATCCTGGTTGTCTGGAACTTACCATACCATGCAGACCAGACTGGCCACATTCACAAAGTTTGCCAGCATCAGCCTTTAGTGTTGGGGTTAAGAGAAGCCCCACTCCCCAGCAGTATGGCTTTAATCTCTGCTTTACTTTTCCTGTAGTGCTGTCAAGGAACCTGTGTTACTAGAATGAGGCTCCTAATGGGAGGCAGGGCTGGGCCTCACCTCTCCCTGCTTCTGAAGACCCTTGTGTTTCTCATTTAAAATGCAAGGAACAGCTCTTGGGCAAAGGCTGTCAAACCATCATCAGATGTTTACCAAGTCTTGTGGTTTGAGACTTACAAACACACCTGTTTCGTTTCATTTCCCCAGTCTCTTTCCCACAAAATTTAATAGGCAGACTCATATATTTTTTAATTTTTAATGACGAAAACAAAAATACATCTAAAAGCGAAGCTTCTGGAAAAACCATTTGTTCTTCCCTGTCTTGTATCTAGAAAAGAAAAAAATAAAACAAATGATACACAGGAAAAAAATAAACAGGAAAACAAATTCTTTGACAGGAAGCAGTAGCTGTATTCAACAAACAGGACCCACTTACCGCTCCTCAAACTTGACCTTGGCCTCCCGCCTAGCCTTGCGTTTCAATGCTGGGTCTCTGAACACATCCTTGTTGACAACAGTTTTGTCCAAGGGGATATCCACAGAGTACCTGGATTAACAGTGCAGAGGCAAAAATTAGCTAGGGACACCAGGAAGCCAATTCTTGTAGAGGTCTGGTATGGTCAGGATATAAGCCCTCAGTAGCATAGCTAGGAATGTCTACTGAAATTTGCCATACCCTCATGAAATTCTTTGGAAATTCTCATTTTGTCCCTAAATTTCTGAAATTCCTTTTAAGGGGTGAGATTTCATCACACCAGACTTTACTTTCAATACAACACCTGGCTATCTGTCCAGCTGGATTCTCCTTAGCCAGATGTGGTACACACCTGTAACCAGAGAGACTGAGGCAAGATCTCAGACTAGCCTGAGTTGAGCAAACTAGTTTGAGCCAAAGAGTAAGACAGCCCCAGCAACAAATGTTAAAGACCCATGCTGCTGGGTCCCTAGGACCCCTCAATTCCCCAAGTCTCTTTATTACTCATGGACCAAGAGACCTGTCACTATACAGGTCTGGCCGGAAGGTGGATTAGCTAGTTCAAGCTAGCCCAGAACTTACGTGGGGAAAAATTCCTAATTATGTGTTTCTGCACATGAGTGCAGGTTCACCTGGAGACCAGAAAAGTGTGATTTCCTTCATGGAGTTTAGCCAGCTTGGAGCTATGTAACACCGTCAGGTTCTGGAAGTCAATCTCAACTGCTTCCACAAAAAATAAATAACCATTCCAATTACTAGGCTGTCTCTATCCTGGCTACAGAAGAAGAGCCCTCTCCCTTCCACTCTTACATGGGTCCAGGGACTAAACTCTGATCACAAACAGCAGGTCCTGAGTGTCTCGCAGCCCAAAGGGGGGGGGGGGGGGACCGTACAGAATCTATCAAGCCCCCTCCCCCCCAGCACTGTGAACAGGGTCTTGCACCTGCTGGGCAGTGCAGGATCATATAAGCTCAGAGGCTTAGCATTCTCCAGCCCGAGAGAAGGGGGTCCAGAGGCAGGAGAGGGGAAAGGGAATGTGATGGCCTTTCCCTTTCCTGTACCACAGCAACCACAAGGCTGCCCCTTCTTCAGTGGAAGATATGAACTTCCACTTCCATTTCTGGAAAGCTCACCTTGTGGGCATGAGGTGGTTGTAGTTATAAACTTTCACAAAGGACTTGATCTTGGATCGCTTGGCGATCTTCTTCTTGCCCATGGCAGCTGTCACTTTTCGGGGATAGCGGTCAATTCCAGCCACCAGGGCATGGCTGTAAGGGCGGTCTGATGTGCCATCATCAATGTTCTTCATGAGAAAAGGGGAAAAACAACACTTCTTTGACCCTATCTTATTATTGAATACACCCCCCATGCCCAACGCCTCTAGACTGTGGTAGACCATTTAATGCTAAGAGTCAACAGGACAAAAAAAATAGTCCACCAAAAGCTAACACTCAAGTGATGCTAGGTGCCTTCTAACACCTTCCTCCATGAGGTTAATTAAGATAGAGCCGAGACTGCAAAGACGAGGAGGCCAGTGTCCTCAACTGCAAAGTCAAGACCACAAGGGTTATAAAACTGGGTAAGAGGCAAGTAACTAAGGTTTTAAATAAATAACCAGGGGATGCTATCTAAGTGGAAGTAGTCTTTCCCAACCTACACTCTCAGCCGCAGCACAATCACTACGATCTTAAGTAACTTAACACCTCTAACCCTTAGCATCTGAACTAAGTTACTTAGGATTAGGTTACTGCAAGCATTACACACCACAGCTGTAATATGTTCAATGCACAATAGTCACCATTAATATCTCCTGTCTACTGCTAGAACAGGCCTTAAATTCTGATCCGGTTCATCTAATACAGCAGCCGAAATCCCCACATGCAAGCAGTCAAGAGCCCCGAAGGTCTATTACCTTCACGATGACGGCTTTGCGTCCTGAATAGCGTCCAGCTAGGACCAGCACCACTTTCCCGGGTTTCATGAACTTGCCCATTTCTGCAGAGAACAAAGACAAGGAGCCGCTCAGAAGTTTGTAAAGCGGAAGGCCCAGGAGCCGACTTCTACATGCGAGCTTCGGTCGTTGCCGACTAGGCTACGCGCTTGGAGGTTCTGTTCGAGGGACGCAACTCGCCGTGAAGCCGCCAGAGGCTTAGAATCTGAACGAGCCCAGAAACCCGACCCCAAGGCCGGGATGGCGGCGGATTGGAAGACCCTCTCCAGGCCTCTACTCACCGACAGCAAGCAGCCGGCACCCAGCGGAAAAGAAAGAAAGACACTTCCGCTAACCTTTCACCTTGCGGAGAGGTGGCTTTACTTCCCGTCCCGCCTCTCAGGCCCAGCCGTGACACGCGGTTGGTGGTCAAAGCTGCTGGCGGAAGAAGCTCGTGAGGGCGGGTCGGGCTGAGCATTCGTTTGAATCAAGCTTTATTAGCAGCACCAAGCAGCAGGCAGGAACAGAGAGTTCTGGTTCCGGCCTGTGGGAGGGAGGGACAAGGAGGACACGTGAGCCTGCACTCTGTTCTAGCGCCTTCATTGTAGTCCCCTGCTCTGCCACTAGGAGGGGGACAGAGTCTGAAATTTACAGCTTTGCTTTGGAAGACAGAGCCAGGATTTGCGAGGATGGGGCTTGGGGGGATGAGGCACAAGCCTGTAATCCCAACATTTGAGGGCCTGAGACAGGAGTTCCAGTTCCAGTCCAACGTTACATAGACCCTGTCTTTAATACGTAAATCAATTAAATGTTATTTTAATTTACATAATAATTTGAAATTACCATTCATAGGAAACAAAATGACCTCGTGTACTGTTAAATGGGGAAAGATCAGACAGCGTCCTTATCTCCAACATTTAACCCGACAATTTCGGATATTATTGACCACAATATGCACGTGGTACCCCTAGCTTTTAAAATATATCTTATATATTTTTTCATGTATATGTATATATACATATATTAAAACTTATCTTTACCTTTTGTGTATGAGTATTTTGCCTTTTTGCCTACGTGTATGTACGTGCACCAGGGTAAGTGCCTATTGTCAGAGGAGGCCAGAGGAAGGTGTTGCATGCCCTGGAACAGGTGTTCCAAATGATTGTGAGTCACTATGTGGGTGCTGGGAATTGGCCCTGGGTTCTCTGCAGAAAGTGCTCTAAGCACAGAGCCATCTCTCCAACCCGTTTATTATTCTTTCAATATTTTCAATTCAACTTAAAAGATTTAAGTTATGTGTATATGGGCATCAACATGTGGGTGTGCGTGAGAATATGGTGCTCTCAGAGGCCACAAACATTGGATCTCCCGCAGCTGGAGTTACTGGCTGTGGTGTATCATTTGATGTGGGTACTATAGGAAAAGAACTGAGCTTTGCTGGAAGAGCAGTATGTGGTCTATGCCTCTAAGCCATTTGGCTAGCACTTACTAATCTCTGAGACAAGGTCCTACTCTGTAGCTAAAACTGGCCTGAAGTCACATTGCAGCTTCGGCTGGAATCCCGCTTTCAGTGATCCTCCTGCCTTAGTCTTATGAGTCCTGGAATTACAGGTGTGAACCACCACTCCTAGCTTAGACTTACATTTCTATACCCAACTAAAATGGTTTAAGATATATATATATATATCTTAAACCGTGTACCCCAAGCTGCACTTAGACTCATAGCAGTCCTCCTGCCTCAGCCTCTTCCATCTGTGATTCCAGGCATGGGCCACCATGCCTGGCTGCAAGGAAAATATTTTCTGAAGCAGAAGGAAGCATAGGTGATGAACAGATCAGCCTCCCTTTCGCACTAATTCTAGAATACATTTCACCAGGCTCTCTCCTACCTACTACTAGTTTTTAAAAACATTTTAAAACTTTTTTTTTTTTAAGGCTGGAGATATGGCTCAGTAGTTAAGAACGCTGACTGCTCTTCCTGAGTTCAATTCCCAGCAACCACATGGTGTCTCATAACCATCTGTAATGGGATTTGATGCCCTCTTTCTGGTGTGTCTGAAGACAGCTGCAGTGCACTCACATACATGAAATAAAAAAATCTTTAAAAAAACTTTTAATTTCATGTATATCGTGTTTTGCCTAAATGTATGCCTGTGTACCTCATTCATGTCTACATGCAGGTCAGAAAAGGGCATCAGATTCCGACCCTGCAGTTACATACGGTTGGTAGCCACTATGTGGGTGTTGGGAATTGAACTCAGATATCTCTGGAAGAGCAGCCAATGCTCTTAAGCACTGTGTTATCTCCCCAGCCGCCACCCAGCAGTTTTGATGAATGAACTGTTTATCAAGGAGCAGCTGACTACAAGGCTCGGCCTCTTCCTCCTGCCTGGCTTGATGTCTGTCTGCACATCAACTTCCCTGTACATCATGGCTTCCATGGTGTGAGCCTGCAGGTTCATACTGAGATCCCCAGAAGGCTGCCTTCTGACTGACAAGTGTCACACCAGGCCTACTGCATTGGAGAACACCAAGTGTGAAGCACTAGAGAGAGCCAAAAGGAGATGTCTTTGACTCACTATTATGTAGCTCAGCAAAAGGATCCGTGTTGAGTTGTGGTCCATGACTATAATCCTAGCAGGAGGCGGTAAAAGGAGGATCAGAGAAGTCCAAGGTCATCTTCAGCTACAAAATGAGTTTAAGACCAGCAGAGGCTACAGAAGACTGCCTCAAAAACACAAGGCCTCTCCTAGTGGCACAAACCTCCTGCATACAGAGGCAGGAGGATCACTGAGTTCAAGGCCAGCCTGGTCTACATATGGAGCTCTACGACAACATAGTTTCTGTCTCAAAAACACACACACACACAAAAAAAAAAAAAACCCTAAGAGGCTGGAGTACTATGGAGTGCTACAGTTAAGAACACTCGTTTCTCTTCCAGAGGATTTAAGAATATGCTTTCTGTTTGTTTTGTTTTTTCTTGAGTTAGGGTTTTTAAGACTGGGTTTCTCTGTGTAACCTTGGCTGTCCTAGAACGCACACTCTGTAGACCAGGCTGGTCTTGAACTCAGAGTTCTGCCTGCTTCTGCCTCCCAAGTGCTGGGATTAAAGGTGTACACCATCACAGCCCAGTGGCAGTCCACTCTGAACGCTGTCAGTTCCAGAGTCCATTCTTTGCACAGAGAGCTGTCCACTCATGGGAGCCTGCTGTGTCCACATCCCACAGTGTAGTGATGTGAGTTCAGTTCCTGGAGCCCACAGAACGATGGAGAAACTAACCGCATAGGAGCCATGGAACTCACGATCCCTGCCCCCACCATACACATGCAAACTTAAGTTAAAAGACAATACAGAGGTATATGCTGGATGGCCATTCTAGTTCTTATCCACCCAAACACTGACAGCCTCACGAGTGGACCTAACAGTACCAATTATGAGAAACAGCATGTATAACGCTGTTCACTGCAGTGCTGGTACTATATAGCTGCAAAAGATGGACAAAGATGACCAAGACCAGACAAAAACAATACATACTCAAAATGTATACCAGACTGCCACCAAGTCCTGACCCAATCCAGGGCAGAGAGGAAGTAGACAGTTTCTAAATAAATATCTAGATTACATGGTTGATAGGACTAGAGAGACCTAGAAAGTGGGGAGGAGCTATGGGCTTTGCAAAGAAGCTACACAAAATACTGAAACTACACAAAATGCTGAAACTTTATTACCAATCACAGATAATATCATTATTCATTTTCTCCTAGGGTTGGTGCTAAGGATTACCGGGCAAACTCTCTACCACTGAGCTGCATTCCAAGCCCCAACATTGTCCTGCTTCTTGGGAAACACTAAGTGTCAATGATGCATCTTAACTGACACACTGCTAAACAAGGTAAAGTGAGGGAGTCACCTTCAGTGTTGCAGGCCCTGCCACTGTGCACACTGCAAGACCAAACCTCCAGCCACTGTGGCACTCATCACGAGTGCTGTGTGCTCTTGACTGACAGGGAGAGACAGTCAGTCCCGAAATAGCACAGGGCATCAGCTACCATTCTTTATAACTAGAGGAGTGCTGACTGAATGTGAGAATTACCTCAGCAGGGAGACTTCCATTCTCATCTTAGACTCATATTAAAACTCCCTCAGAACAAAGGGGAATCAGAATTCATAATTGAATTACAGTTCTACCCCCTAGGGCTTTCAAAGCTGCTTCTGATAAAAGGAAGACTGTTCCTAACTTGACTAGCAGGAGCCTCAAGGTCAGTGTCTTCCAGAACCCCTCATACAGCAAGTTGCTGCCATGAAGAGAAGGGTGTGCACAACCTACATTTTCTAAAAATCAGGCATGGCACGGGGAGTTGGGCATTAGCTGTGTGGTAACTGAATTCGTTACCACAGGCTCCAACAGTGGGCCAGGCATACTGTGTTAGGCTAGGATCAGCTTCTGATTGCTTTTTATATCTGCAGAGCAGCTGTGCATACTTTGCCTGCACCGTACCATGGAGCCACACCTCTAGTCCTGATACGGTTTACTTTTTGGATTTTATTATTACATTTACTTGTGTTTGGGCAGGGAGTCACATGTTCCTCAGGTCTGTGTGGAGGTAAGAGACAGTTAGTGGGAAGTCTGTTCTCTCCTTGTACCACCCAGATCGCCAGGTGTGGTAGCACCTTTACCTGGCGAACCTTCTCTCTGGCCCCACACTATCTCTGATGAGAGACTCTGGCACCTCTTTCTAAAATTCTAAGAGAAAAGCAGCCTTTGCTTCCATTAGCTGACCACCTGAAAAGGGTCAAAAAACGGTCTCTGACTCCCTGGCTTTTAATCTACAATGCTAGGACATCTACCTCTTCAGAGCAAGGTGTTTGGGGTCTAAGGCTAGGCATTCTTATCAAAAGGCATCTTTGATGTTCTTGAGCTGGCGCACGGCCAAATCTACAGGGAGACTGAACTTGAGGCTGCTGAGGCGGCTGAGCAGGTTGAGGGCACTCTCAAAACCTGTGTGGGCCATGTAGCTCCAGGGCTGGTAATGGGGCTCGATGAGTGACCCTGACTTGCAGATGAGGTTCACCCAGGACACCAGGCGCTGCTCATTCAGTGCCATGCACACCAGCGCCTTCAGCTCCGAGTCGGCGCTGCGCTTGAAGGGGTCATGCTCTGTCAGCACCAGGTGGATGGCTGTCAGAAGGCTCTGTTTGGGGTTCACAGCAGCATCACCCACTATAGGCAGAGCGAAGGACTGTGAGAGCTTCCGGGCTGGGGATTCCACATACGCACGGCCATTCTTGGCATGATAGTACTTTACAAAGAGCTCCCAGGGGTGCATGGTCTCAGGGGCTGAGGAGAAAACTGGCAACAAACAAGCAATGGGGGCCATGACAAGGCTCATCCCAGAGGAGGAGGCATATAGTCCGTGGGCCAACAGGTCCCTCACAGCCACTGTCAGCTCCTTCCGCACAGCCATGGTCAGCTCGTCCTTGCCTCCCAGAGAGAGGTCCTGGAGGTTGGCCGAAGTGATGACATGGTCATGTGGTTGATGTCTCAAGGCCAGCTGCTTTACTCTGTCCACCGACACTTCCAGTCTCTTCAGTAAGGGGGAGTAGTCTCTGTCTGCCTGGCCCCTCTGCCACAGGGTTTGGGGGATCTGGCCAGTGGCACAGCCCAGCTGGCTAACAGCGAAGATCTGGAGCACAGCCAGCGCTCGGCGCATCAGGTGCAGCCCCGTCTCCCGGGCTCTCTTGGTGTCTTCTGCCTTCGCTGCTTAGAAAACAGTGACTCATTAGAAAGAGGTCAAAATGACACAGGACATTCAACAAATCACAAGCTGTGAGCAAGCCCTGCCTCTGAGCCACAGTACAGGTGTCACGTGGAGGCAAGGGTGTAGCTTATTTTCAGCTGGTAATAGCAGCTATAACTGAGATGCCGTGTAGCTCATCCATTTGTGATGTACAGTTCAGGCTGCTGACTGTTCAAACAGGAGCTTGCTACCATGGCACTCCTCATCCCTCAGCTTCTCTATTGCTGGGACTTCAGCCAGGCACACCATGTCCAGATTGGCCTCAAACTATCCTCTGCCTCCTCCCGCCTCACTTTCTGAAGTGGTAAGATCACAGGTGAATGCCAACAAGCTCAGCTGCTGCTGCTTCTTTTTTTTTTTTTTTTTTTAGCTCAGGATTAAACCCAGGGCTCTAGGGACCCATTTACACTAGGTGTGTACTAGCCACATCTCCTAGATCTGGTCATTTCTTCTCTCCCATTTCTCCCCAAGACCCAAGCAATCATTAATTTTAATATTTGTGTGTGTGTACATGCATGTGTGCAAATGTTCATAAGGTCAGAGGAAAACCAGAGGGAGTCAGTTCTCTCCTTCTTCCATGTAGGTCCTGAGGCTCCAACTCCCATCCCCAGGCTTGGCAGCAAGTACCAACACCTGCTGAGCCAATCTCACTATCCGCTCTCTTTGCCACACAGGCTCTCGGTATGTAGTCTAGATTGGCTTTGAACTCTCAATTCTCCCGCTTCCACCTTCCCCCCTTCTGCTTTTGTAGCCTGTGCATTCTAGGAGGTGTACTTACCTTTGCCGGGTCCTGGGGGCAGTGTGTTGCTGCCTGCTCCGGCGCCCATTCCTGCCTTCCCGCTGGCTTTGCACTCACAATGCCCACCAGTCTGCAGAGGGCTTCCCACCTCATCTATCATCAGAAGTTACAAAAACAAGACATGCATTTATCCCCTTCACAGTAGACTTTTAAAGGGAAAAGAGTAGTTAATAGTGTCTACTATATGATCAGAATTTTATAAATTATTGCGATTTACTCTATGATGTCTGGTACAGCATAGTTGGCTCAGTAATATTTGCTTAGTAAATGAGAAATGAATCATCCCCAGTAAGACTAAGCAGGTAGGAATCTGTGCAAGGCCATGACCAGCAGTGGACCTGAAAGACCTTCAGATCATGTTCTTTCCATCCTACCATGGCATACATGAGAGGTCTCACTCCGTAGGCCGCCTGGAACTCATGCTATATAACAGGCTGGCCTATAACTCAGATCTGCAAGCCTCTGCCTCTCGAAATTCAAGGATTAAAGGCATGCACCATCATACCCATTTCAAGTCTCTTAAACAATGTGGGAACTGGCCCCTTAGATATGAGTTCTCAGGCCACACAGAACTACCACACTGTCTTCAATTCTTCCTCCCAGATGCTCTCTGACCTTGGATGAAGCTGATGAACATCTCAAGGTCCCGGATCTGGGTTTTCAGCTGTTCGACCAACTGTTCCTTCACCCGAGCTGGGTTAACAATCTGAGCAACTGCTGCATCTACTCGTTGACGAAGCTCCTCGGTGGACAGGGAACTGATGTCCTCATTCAGATTCATGTCCAGTTTCTTTATTAACTCATCGATGATCACCTATCAAGACACAGCAATGATTGTACCCTTCAAGGTTCTCAGGCAGAGGACAAGGGAGGAAAATCTTGACAAGGCTACTGTGCTCAAAGATAAATAAAACCCGCACAGACCTCCCCTTTCAGAAGAAACTCATGCTGCTGCTGATTACGACACGGCCTGAGAGATGGCTCAGCAGATAAAGTGTCTGCTATGTAAGCCTAGAGACCTAAGTTAGACCCCAGAGCCCACATAAAGGTCAAGAGAATGTGTGCTGTGCACATGTGCATACACACTCACACAATAATTTAATAAGAAAGAAGATGGGGACACAGATTCTCTTCTCCTTCCAGAGTAACAAGAATCCTCAGTTCAGGGCTAGGAATGAAGTTGTTTTCAGAGTGCTTGCCTAGCATGAATAAAAACCTGGGTACATGCTCTCTGGTACCATATAAACCAGGTGGGAAGATGAACACCTGTCGTCTAAACAATTGGCCGGAGGATCACAAGTTCAAGGTCATGCTTGATTACATAACAAGAGGCCAGCCTAGGCTATATGAGGCCTGTTTCAAAAACAAAACAAAATAAAACAACAACAACAAAAAAAGAACATCTAATTCCTTTGGGTCAGAAATGGTACCTCTCATGCACTGTGAATTTAACAGGCCAGTAAGCTTTCACCCAGTAGAAGTGCAAACGATCCAAAGTGTCTAAAGATCCAATAGCCTCAGATTTGGGCTGGAGAGAGGACTCAGCAGTTAAGAACTCTGGCACTGTCACAGGACCAGAAATGGGTTCCCATGTGGGTGCTGGGTATCAGATCCCATTACAGATGGTTGTGAGCCACCATGTAGTTGCTGGGAATTGAACTCAGAACCTGTGGAGGAAGAGCAGTGTTCTTAAGCGCTGAGCCATCTCTCCAGCCCGATTTCTCATATTTTTTAATTGATGAAAACAAATGACAGAGGGGAACTTTGGAAGGAAGGGAGCAAGAGTGGTTTCAGGAAGTAGTAAACTTTCCCTTTGATTTGGACCCTGAGTTCCCGGAAAGGCTATAGAGAAGTGCACTGGGGAGAGGCTGTGCTGGAATACCACCAGCAGGGACATATTAAGATGAGAAATGGCTGAGTCTGAGGTCTGCTCACCCGCTGTCTTTCCAAGACCACAGATTGTGGCAAGGAGTCATAACTACCCTCCTGATAAGCAAATGTTTCCAGGTCATCAAGCTGGGTCTTGAGCTGCAGAATCAATTCTTTCTGCTTCTCCCTCTGGGTTTCTAGGCGCTCCCGTTTTTCCTGTTCACTCTGTGATGAGAAAAACGCTTGGGTTTATTTTACAGAAAAGAGAAACCTAAGGTACTTTAAGACTCTCAGGCCAATAATGACCAGGGAAATATATAAATAAACCTTCAACAAAACAACAGACAGACAAGGCAGGTTCAGCAGTAACAGTGTACTTCACCCAGGACAACTGATTATATCTGTGTTTTCATTTCCAGCACGATGCAAACACGACAAAGCCTTTTGCTAATATGTTTGTTGTTTTTCAAAGGTCTAGATAGGAGAGAGACAACTTTAGGTAAGATGGTCTCCAGGAGTCAAAGGCATCTAGCATGGCCAATCGACACAGCATAACTCCTCACTGCTCTGTGTAAACCAATTTTTGCACAACTGTCTTGGGGAATGAGTCAGGGATGGTGCCTTGTGAAGACCTGGGGATCAACATCACATCATGTCCAGCATGAGCTAGATAGCTAGTTTGAGGGTGAGTTTTACAAGGGACTCTGTCTCAAAAGGCAAGGCCTGGGGTCTCAGTATAAAGAAAGGCTTTACATATATAGAAATCAACTAGTTTTATGAAATTTCAAAGTTACTTGGAAAGGTTATAGCTATTTCTGTAAAATGGGAAACAATGAAATGTAAGTACCCAAGGTACAGAAATATAGAAGCCAAGTCACAGGGATGGAACATTAACAGTGTGGTGCGTGGGTGTATGTGTGGGGTAAATTTCTCTGAGAACAACCCCTTTCACACTGCCAGATACCTTCCTTTATGTTATTAAATGTTCTTTACAGGGATCAAGTCTTGCCAACAAATTCTTACATACTGGGTCTTCCTTCATCTTTTGAGTACAAAAACAAAACAAAAAGCAAGCCAGATGTGATGTGCACACTTGTACTCCTCAGTGAGTTTCAGGCTAGCCTGGCTATACATACAGACTCTATCTTAACAACCACCACTGACCAACCAACCAACCAACCAACCGACCGACCGACCAACCAACCGACCAACCAACCAACCAACCAACCAACCAACCAAAAAACAAAACAAAAAAGGAGCAGAAGCACTAAACCACTCACAGGCGTAAGGCTGCAGTTTTAATCTACACAGTATTAAAGTTAGCCTTAAAGTGGTACTTACCAAGCCCTCAAGAAGCAATGTAGGAGGAGAGAGAAAAGGCAAAAAACAAATAATTATGTTTTCATTTAACTTCTTAAAGAGCAATCCCCTTTAGCTTTGTTGAACATGAGTGGCCTCAGGATGTTCTTCTCCAGTCTTTCCTGGGTGCTGCCGCTCTCAGAACCCCATTCTTTGTCTCAGCTAGTAACTAGGCTGCCACTGAAAGCTTTCCCCGGTTTTCTCCAGGAAGAACAAGTCATTTCTTCCTTTCTGTGTACACTTAGTCATCATAGTGTTTGTTTAGGACCTGTCTCTGCTAATCTACAAACTCCTACAGGGCTCTGACTTTTGATCTGTACACCTGTGCTCAGTATGGGGTGAACTCTCAGGATGTATTTTTTTTCCTTATAAAATATCTCTAAAATTTTATCTTATGTTATGGATGATTTGCCCACATGCACATCTGTGCATGACATGAGTGCCTGGTGCCCACAGAGGCTAGAAGAGGGCTCCAATCATGTAAACAGGACATATAGACAGTTGTGAGCTGCCACGTAGATGCTGGGAATCAAACCTGGGACCTCTGCAAGAGCAGCCTGCTCTCAACCACTGAGCCATCTCTCCAGACCTCATTACATATGTCTTACATGTTTTTGGACTAAATTTGGTACAGAACAATAAATTCCAAATAATGAACTGGGAGAAATTGTCTAACTAGCCAAAACAGAAAGAAACAAAGACATAATCTATCTTTGTCATCCCTTTGTGAAGCCGAGGAAGAAACCACCTATAAATCCTGATTTGTTTCCATGACTACACCTGCCAAAGTCTGACACTCACTGTCATCATTACAGCATATTTACTGGAATTATGCAAACAAATTTATCAGCAAGACCAGTAAGTGCTGGGGCAAGGCAGAAAATAATAGGTTTAATGTCCAGTACACATTGAGATAAAGTTGAAGGTAATTGGTCTGGAGAGATGGCTCAGTGGTTAAGAGCACTGACTGCTCTTCCAGAGCAGTACTGAGTTCAAATCCCAGCAACCACATGGTGGCTCACAACCATCTGTAATGAGATCTGATGTCCTTTTCTGGTGTATCTGAAGACAGCTACCATGTACTCATAAATAATAAAATTATTTTTTTTTAAAGTTGAAGGTAATTTTGAGAGACTGGAGAGATAGCTAACTTGGTAGTGTGCCTGCCTAGCATGCTCTAGATGCTGGGTTCAAATCCAAGCACTGAATAACTGGGGATGGCCCATGTGCTTATAGTCCCAGCATCCAGAAGGTGGCGGCAGGAAGATGAGAAATCACACCAAGTCTGAAGGCTTATGTTTGATGTCTAGAACTCACATTCTAAGGAGAGAACTAACTCCTGAAAGTTGTCCTCTGACCTCCACATGCAGGCTGCGACACAAGCACTGTGCTTGTGTATACACACACACACACACACACACACAAACACACACACACATTCTATAGCAAGTTCTGGGCCAGAGAGCCTGACTTTAAAAAAATCAATAATGATAATTTTAAGGGCTGAGGGCATGGCTTAATCGGTGACAGAGTGTTTGCCTACAACATGCAAGTTCCTGGGTTCCACCCCCAAGACTGTCTATCCCGTTTGTCCTCCAAATCAGAAAAAGTACATTATTCTGCCCAAAGATGCCCTCCACTCAGGTACTGCCCGTTCAGATGTCAATGGTATGTACTTAACAATACAACTGCTTAATTGGCAGAGCACAGTTTTTTTGTCATTACCCTGACATTGTCTCTGAAAATGACAATAAACAATAGAGACTGTGCCACAAAAGAGACAATGTCACATCTGCACAGGACCTTCCATGTTGTTCACTCACTACTGGACAGAGCCTGGCCACTTTTTAAGTCTGGTGACTAGTGGTTGACTGCTCTTTGTGCAAGGATATATGGGTATGAGGAGGAAGGAACTGGAAACAGTTCAGATCAGCATAAGTCAATATCTCCTGCCAATAAGTTTTCTTGGCTAAGTCATTTTGAGTGGGAAGAAAGCCACATGTAGACTGCAAACTGCAGGAAGAAGAAAAGGTGGCCTGTCTCAAAACTTCCAGCTTCCAGAGATTCCAAGTTTGAAAGGAAACTTTTCAGAGCACCCTGTTAATAAGCAGGATGGCAGAGCAGTCTGAAGACATTGTTAGGACATCCTTACAATCAGATGTGTTTCTTTCCACTGCCAAGGTGATGGTGTCTGTTCACCAAGCCTCTCAGTAAGATTAAGACAGCATAAAGATTACAGCCTATCTATATGCCAAAAAAAAAAAAAAAAAAAAAAAAAAAAAAAAACAAGGGGGATCAATTAAACATTTTTATGGATTCCAATTCACTTCCCTTTCATTTACCATTTCTCCCGTTTCCAATGATCATTCTATCAACAAGTGCTCAGGGCTGGAGGTATACCTCAGGGTAGAGAGTGTGACACAAATACACTCAAGTACCTCAAGGCGTGGGCAAGGTAGGTAGAGGCAGCACAGCTTCCATTACCCACTGCCTTTTCAATATTCCTTTTCAATGCTCGTCAAATGTCTTTCTGCATCTTCCTATTTCCATTCCTCTATCTTGTATACACGTATCTATAATACTTTCAGCTCGGTCGCTCCTTACCCTCTCTACCTCGGTCCGTGTCAGCATCACCACCCACAAACTCCCTGCCTGCATCATCTTCATCTTCAGCCGGACCCAGCCACAGACACTCACCTGGTCCTCGCCCCGCACCCGTGGCCGGTCCCCCGGCAGCACATCGCTTTCGTCACCGCCACAAGGGTCTTCCAGCCCCTCATAACCTAGGACGTGAGGACAGCCGCGGAAGGCAAAGTCTTCAAGCTCGCGCAGGAGACGCTGCTGCTCCGCCGGCGCCCCGCGCACTACCTGGCGCAGGCGGAACTGCACTTGCGCGAAGTGCGAGGACAGCGCCAGCAGGGCCGAATCAAGCTGTCGCCGCTCGGCTTGCAGCCGCCTCAGCGTGCGGACAGTCGCGTCGGGAGGAGAGCCCGGAGCCGCTCCAGGATCTTCGGCTGCCGCCTCCTCCGAGAACGTCGCCGCCCCAGGACTGGCCTCGGCCACTGCCCCCACAGGAGCCCAGCGCACAGTCTCGCATGGTGGCAGCGGCTCCTCTTCTTCTTCCTCGTCCTTCGCCTTAGGCTCGACAGCGGTCACCACAGTTCCCAGCTCCGTAGCCACTTCCACCGTCGCCATCTTCCCGGAAACGCTGCCGCACGTCAGTTGCGCCCCCTTGCTGCCATGGCAACGGGCTCTGACAGGAAAGCTTGGACGAGCGGTGGGCGGGGCTCGCACGCCTCCAATCTCGGGAGGGCCCGCCCCCTCTGGACTTAAAAGCATTTTGTGAATTAGACACTGGAGTACTTCGCGTTGGAGGAACAAGTGAATGAAACAGAGAACAAGTAATGTCCTGCCTATAGTAGCCCTTTCCCTGGACAAAGAGGGTAGGTATTGTATTCCTGATCTGTTTATATCTGGAGACCCGAGATGTAGTAAGCGCTCCCAGAGTCCTTCTGGAGTGCAGATAGATCACTTGCCACCTTTGCCGCCCTCTCAACTCTTCCTCCTACCATATAAGGAGAGGCAGCTGCTAGGGGCCTCCTAGGATCTAAAGATAGAGGCCTTTGCTTGGGACTCCAAAAGCCACGGGGCAGCTGGAGCCATCATGGAACGGTGAGTTTCAGGCCATCATAGTACAGGTCCTATATAATTCCTGCCCGTTTTCCTGCAGATTTCCTCCTGCCCCACATCTTGTAGAAGTTGTTGATTCCCATCGGAGCCCCAGACTCCAGGTCTCTGACTGTGGGTGAATGAACTCCCTAACTCCTCACTTCCCTTGTCTCTCTGGGTTTACTCTCCACTCACTACCCCCCCCCCCCCCCCCCCCCCCCCCGTTCAGTGCGACTCTATTGTCTCCTCCCCCACCTTTCCATATTGCCTTTAGTCTTGCCCACCCCTACCAAGCCCCACCTCCAACCTCTTCAGGCAGCCTGCCCGGACTCTGTGGTATGACAGACCCAAATATGTTTTCATGGAGTTTTGCGTCGAGGACAGCACGGACGTCAGTGTACTCATTGAGGACCACCGCATCGTGTTCAGGTAGTAGACCGGTCTCCAAGACTGTTCCTATCTTCCTGGGGTCTCAAGAACTTGTCCCGTCACTTCCTATTTCTCTCTTTACTGTGTCTTTAGCTGCAGGAATGGTGATGGAGTGGAACTGTACAACGAGATTGAGTTCTATGCCAAGGTGAACTCCAAGGTGAGGGCAGGGTAAGGCCAGTCAAATCTGGACAGAAAGGCTGACCAAGCAAGGAAACTGGAAGTTTATTCTCTAAAAAAAAATGAGGCTGTCTGTCTGACAGGACTCCCAGGATAAGCGCTCTGGTCGCTCCATTACTTGCTTTGTGAGAAAATGGAAGGAGAAGGTGGCCTGGCCTCGGCTCACCAAGGAGGATATAAAGGTAAGTGTGTGGAGCGTGGTCTACTGCTGCGCTCCCTCTTCATCCGTGTGCTCTCTCTGGGCCCCCAGGCATCAGAGTTATATCTGGAATGGTATCTGCCTTCTTTTCAGTCACTACTGAAGGAGTCAGTCCTCTGGGTCCTGTGTATTTGGTCTCAAATCTTCTGGAATCTTATGTATTTCCTCCTAGTCTAGGCACCATCCATCAGGCTTTGTTGGGGGAAGTAGGCTTTTGTCTGCGTTTGCTTTTGCTTTTGAGTCAGGCTCTTTCTTTGTTACTCAGGCTGGCCTTGAACTCTCCCTCCTTCTGCCTGAGCCTCCGGAACACTGACATTACAGGCATTACCATGCCTGACTTGGTTGCATATTTTCTGTTTCATTTCTAAGCCACTCTTTCCATCATTCCCAGCATGCTCTGTCAAACATAACCTTGACTTTGTCTCTCAATCTTAGGACCCTTTGGTATCAACTGCTCCTCTAAAAGTTGGCCACCTGCTGGTTGAATCTCCCTTTTACATTTATTTAGTAGTTTGGGTTTTTTTTTGTTTCTTGGTTTTTGGTCCCCCCACCCCCACGGTTAAAAAATGATTCTGAGGGGCTGGACTTATGACTTTGTTAAGAGCATTGGTTGCTCTTGTAGAGAACCTGAGTTCAACGGGCAGTTCCCACAAATGGTGGCTCCCAACCATCAGTAACTCCAGTTCACAGTGGGCCAACACCTTCTGACTTCCATGGCCATGTGGTACACATACACACATGCAGGCAAAACATTCAAACACACAAGATGAAGTAAATAATTCTTAAAAATTATTCTGACTAGCTACTGGCGTTCATTATTTTTTTGTTTGTTGCTGACATTAAAAACATGTAGGTTATGGGGCAAGTGAGAAGGCCCGGAAGTGGAAGGTCCTTACTACTGATCTGAGTTTGAGGCCCAGGTCCCACATCCCGGAAGGAGAGAACTAACCCCACAAATGTGACGTTCATTTCTGTGTAAAGTGACATGCTCCTTCCAATAAATAAATATGATTTTAATATTTTTATTATAGACTATGAGACTGGAAAGATGACCCAGTTTTGTTGTTGTTGTTGTTGTTGTTTTTTGAGGAGGGGAGGGGAAGTTTCTCTCTCTCTTTGGTTTTTGGTTTCTCAAGATAGGGTTTCTCTGTGTAACAGGCCTGGCTGTCCTAGAACTCAACTTGGAAAGCCACCTACCTCTGCCATCTTGAGTACTGGGTTTAAAGGAATGTGCCACCACACCCGGCTAGAGAGACCCAAGTTTTTAAGAACAGTGGCTACTCTTCCATAGGACTCAGGTTCAATTCCCAGCTCACTGCAACTCAGAAGTCTTGCTTGGTTGAGTCCTTGCTTTGTGTCGACCATCAGCACTTGGAGGGCAGAACTCTGCTTTTTCAGACCCTGTATTCATGGCATTGTATTCAGCATCGTGTAGGTTCTGGTGAACATTTGTGGATGCAGCTTGGAGGGCAGGTTGGGAGCACTGTACCCCACTGACCTTTCCCTCAGAGGTCCCCATCTATGCACATGCCCCACTCTTGCCCTCCCTGCTGTGGCCATCTCTTACCTGTGCTTCCAATTACAGCCTGTGTGGCTCTCCGTGGACTTCGATAACTGGAGAGACTGGGAAGGAGATGATGAGGTGGAGCTGGCTCAGGTGGAGCATTATGCAGAGGTATGAAACACAGCACCTGCTGTCCATCTGACTCATTCTGTGTGTGTGCGCACATCCTCACTGCGGAGTTATCAAGGCCCAGTCAGGGACACTGGAGCTCCCTCAGCAGGCCACTGGCTGGTGTTTATTTGATTCACTGTGTATTTTTCAGAAACAAGAGTAATTAGTACTAGTGAAATGAAAAGGAAAAAATGAAAGACTTGTTATTTATTTATTTTTGAGACACGATCTTAGCTATGGAATGGTCTGGAACTCTGTAGACCAGACTGGCCTCAAACTCAGAGATTCACTTCTGCCTTCCTAGTGCTGGGATTAAAGGTGTGTTCCACCCTGCCTTGGATTATCTTTATTTATGTGTGTTGGACCCCTGGAGTTACAGGTGGTTGTGAATTGTCTGATGTGGGTGTTGGAGAAAAAACTTGAATCTGCTGGAAGACTAGAAGGTACTCTTATTTTTGAGCCATCTTAAAACAAACAAATAAGAAAACAAACAAACAAAACAGCTGGGCAGTGCTGGCACGCAGGAGACAGAGGCAGGCAGATCTCTGAGTTCAAGGCCAACCTTGACTACAGAGTGAGTTCTAGGACGGCCTGGGCTACCCAGTGAAACCCTGCCTTGGAAAACCAATAAACAAACAAACCCAACTTAAAACATTTTATTTGTTTGCTTGTTTGTTTATTGGGAGGGGCAGATGCACACAAGCCATAACACACACGTGGAGATCAGAAGACACGTCTTGGGAGTCTTTAATTTCATATATATATATTTTTAAATATATACTTGGGAGTATATATTTCCAACATATACGTCCCAGGAACTGAACTCATGTCATCAGGCTTGGCAGCAGCCGCCTCTTCTTATTGAGCCATCGTGACAGCCCATATTAGTAAAATTTCACACAGCCTATTTGCAGACTAGTGTCTGCATTCTATAAAAAAATGTGACAAAGGGCTAGAGAGATGGCTCAGTGGTTAAGAGCACTGACTGCTCTTCCAGAGGTCCTGAGTTCAATTCCCAGCAACCACATGGTGGCTCACAACCATTTGGAATGGGATCTGATGCCCTCTTCTGATGTGTCTGAAGACAGCTACAGAATACTTATAATAAATAAAATAAAATAATTAAAAAAAATGTAACAAAACCTCCCCAACACTCTATAATTCTTATTCTCATCTATAATTATTGGTGGTTTCCCTAAGGTAAAAAAGTTCATAGGAGTCTAACACTAACCAGTATAAAACTCACAAGTCACTGGTTCCCCATAAACAACACCTTTCTTGTGTGATTTGGTTTTAAAAGACCAGAAACTCCTTAATTCAAATGGTAAGACGATTCACAGACCCCAGACTTGTATTGACATGGAGGGTGAGTGTGTTTAAATTGATTTTTTTTTCTTTGTGAGACAAGGTCTTCCTATGTAGCATAAGCTGATCTTGAACTTGCTATCCTCCTGCCTCAGCCTTGTGAATGCTAGGATTATTAGTCTGTGACATCCACTTTTTTTTTAAAAGATGTATTTATTTACTTTATGTGAATACACTGTTGCTGTCTGAATACACTGGTTGCTGTTGCACCAGATCCCCTTAGAGATGGTTGTGAGCCACCATGTGGTTGTTGGGAATTGAACTCAAGACCTCTGGGAGAGCAGTCAGTGCTCTTAACCACTGAGCCATCTCTCCTGCCTGACACCCATTTTAAGTTAGGATTTTTTTAAAAGTTATTTCATCTTGGTTTGTTTGGTATCTTTTTGTCATGTGTCTATGTGTGCCTTAATGAGCTTCTGAGAGCCATGTTCATGAAGGTGAGGAAGTCTGAGAGCAGTAACTGTGGGTGCTGGGAACTGAACTTGGTTATAGTGTAAGAGCAGTAAGTGCTCTTAACCATTGAGCTGTCTCTCTAGGCTCTGCACTCCTTCCCCTTCTTTTGTTTTGTTTTGAGGCAGAGCTTCTCTGTGTGGCCCTGGTTGTCCTGGAACACTAGAGCAGGCTGGCCTCAAGCTCACAGAGCTCTGCCTGCCTCTGCCTCCTGAGTGTTGGGATTAAAGGCAAGTACCACCACACCCGGCTGGCCCTGGTGCTTTTGAGACAGGGTCTCATGAAGCCCAGGTTGATCTCAAAGAACTTCCTAGCTAGTGAGCTGAGTCTGGCCTTGAACTCCTGACCTTCCTGCCTCTATTTGTTAAATTCTAGTATTTGCAAGCAAGTACCAACATACATACCCAGTCCAAGGTTTTGTAAGCCACTAGGTGGGTTCTGGGAACCAAAGGCAGATCCTCTTAGAGAGCAGCAAGTGGTCATAACATCTCTACTAATCTTCAGACTGCTCCTTCCTCACCCCTCCTCTCTTGTGACTGTCTCTTTTCCTATCAGCTTCTGAACAAGGTCAGCACTAAGAGACCTCCCCCTGCCATGGATGATCTGGACGTAAGTACTACGTTTCCTAGATCTTTCAGTTTCCTTTTAGCCTTTACAAATAACACATTAGAGCTGGATACAGCTCAATGGAAGAGTGCTTTCCCACCACACCCAGGCTCCAAAAGGGAACAGGAGGAAAACCAAACACAAACATAAGAGTGTGTATTCCATTCTCTAGTGCACAGTGGTTCTCTGCATGGTAAACTAAGTCTGAGTTTGACACAAGGTCGAGTGTTCTCTCAGTCTCCCCCTTCTTCCTCCCCATCCTAGAACAGACCTGGCCCTGATGAGTACCTGCAGCTTTTTAGAGCAGCAACACCATCTGAAACCCTCAAAACAAATGACGCCCGCACAATAGAGCCCTGTTCGTTGAGGTGCTTTGCCTCGTTCCCCAAAGTTAGCCTCCCAAGGGATATGACTTAGGATTTTAGGAGAGCAGGGGGAATGAGCAGCGTCTGTGAGGGGTCACCATAGAAACCACAGGTGCTTTGTCTTCTCCTTCTAGGATGATTCTGACAACTGACTAGCTTTCTGTGACCACAGACCTGGGGAGGAGGCTGAGAAGCTAGGATGGGGTCTTCTTCAACCACTTCATAATGCATCAAGATCCACAGAGACCTCTGACCTCTTCCAGAAGCTCTTTCTGAAGGGTCCCTCTCCATGTGGGTCTTCCTCCTGGACGCCTGAGTGTGGCCCTGCATCAGATGGGGTGGGGAGCTGAATGGTGAGGCTGTTGACTTCCCACTGGTTTGACTTAGAATCTGTGCTTGGGATGCGTGGGTTTTCAGATGTGTTTATATGTGGTAAAGCAGAGGCCAAAGAAGAAAGAGATTATAATAGATTCTAGGAATGACCCTTCTCTTTCCTTCTTGTACTTTCCCCTCCCCGTGGAAAGTCCCTTCTTTCTCCAGAGCTTCTGGCCACTTTTGCAGTGGGAAGATGTTACACAGGCTTCATCTCACCCAGATAGGTCCCTGTCATCCCTGGACCTTTAGCTTCCTGTACCTCTGTGGTCTAGAGTATGTAGTGATGTTTTTTTGTTTGTTTGTTTTCAGAAAATGAGAGTTTGGTCCTCAGTGCCTATACCAGGTGACTCACAACCACCTGTAATTTGGTACACATACACATAATTCAAAAATAAAATATTTAAAACATCCAAATTATCATTGGGCAGTTGTGGCGAACGCATTTATTCCCAGCACTTCGAAGGCAGAGGCAGGAAGATCTCTGTGAGTTCGAGGCTAGCCTGGTCTAGCATGCAAGTTCCAAGACAGACAGTGAAACCCTGTCTCAAAAAACAGAACAAAACAACCCCCAAATCCAAATTATCATAAATCATAGGTTTCTGAGGTTTTGGGGTTGAATTTCTTCCCTTCAGTTTTGAAAAAGTTACATAATAAAATATTATGGGTATTGGTTTTAAATAAAATATTAACAAATATGCCTTGTGTCCAGCCTCTCATTTCCACCGCTGCCGGCCAAATCACAAGGCTCCAAGAGCTGAAGAACGTCTTAGTTCGAGCTTGAGTTTAGTTTTGTGGTCTTTCAGTCTCAAAACGGTGACAAAACGACACAGAACACCTACAATTCGCAGTTTTAGTAAGTTTGGTCAAATCATACCTCTTCAGGCTGAGCGCAGTAGCGCTTCAATAAATTTGTACCTCTTCGCTCTCCGTCCGCCGCCCAGCTTTCCTGCGCGCGCGGGTCTCTCTGGCCTAGGAGACTGCGATGGCGTTCCTGTGTCAGCGCGACAGCTACGCGCGGGAGGTGCGGACGGGTGGGCGAGGGTCCTGAGAGCGAGGGTGCCATCGGGAGGGAGGGTGGATGCAGGCTCCAGTCTCGGCGTAAGAGGAATAATGCTCACACTCCTCTGCACAGTTCACCACCACCGTGGTCTCCTGTCAACCTGCCGAGCTACGGACGGACGCCAGCGGCAAGAAAGAAGTGCTGAGCGGTTTCCAAGTGGTTCTGGAAGACACGCTGCTTTTCCCCGAGGGTGGGGGCCAGGTACTGGGAGCAGCCTCAGCCCGACCCTCTCCCAGGAACCCCCACATTCCAATTCGCTCCTGCAGAAAATGCGCTCGCCCTTTCTCAGCCTTAGTAAATCAGAGGGCCGTTAGTTCATTGCATTATTCATTCAGCACATGCTTCTGTAGATAAGACACATGCAGCATGTCATATTTCAGGCACTTAAGATCGACTGAACAAGATAGTGCTTCTAAATACACGTGGAGTGCTTATTGCAGACAACCCTGTATGCCAGGTATAAATGATAATGTCACCAGAAATAAGCTCGCTAAAGGGAAAGAGTGATGGAACGCTATCCTCAGTAAAGAGCCTTCTGGACTATTGGGTAGTTGTTTGTGAAGGGAAGGGGTGAACCAGTGCAGCTCTTCTGGGGCAAGAGAAATATTTCGGTTAGGTAGAATAGCTGTGCAAAGACCCTGAGATGGAAGTCAGCATGAAGCGTTTTTACAGGGACAAAGATGCTGCTCGGAGAGTTCAGAAGAGGGGCATTGCCTTTCAGAGCAGACCTCTCAGTGCTCTGATGGAGAGCCCAGCTACAGCTTACAAAAAGATAGTGACACCTAAAGTGGGCATTGTTGGAGGGGTCTTACCAGCCAGGTTGATAGCATAAGCAAGGGCAGTGAAGCCTGAAAGAATCACTGAATCTACCTAACTGTAAACAAAGCAGTGCTGTGTGTGCCGAGGACAAGCTAGAGAGCTTTGGAACAGTGATCCGTGCTAGTTAAGAGAGCTTTGAGGGGGTGTCTAGGAAGGTATAGACTCCATTCCGGAAATCAGTGTGCTGTGGAGGATCTGAGGCAAAGAAGAATTCCATGGGGGGAAAGTCCCAGTTTTTGTTTAATTTTTATCAGTTTATTTTCCCACACCAGACATCTAATCTGCTAAAGAAAACTCCTTACCCCCAAGTGTCTATAAAGTGCCTCTTCTCATTTTTATTATTTTAAAATTACATTTATTCATTCTTTTATTTGTGTGTGTGGGTGTGTCTTAGAGGACTTCTGGGAGTTGGTTTTCTTTTTCTACTCAGGACCCAGGTATCTAACTCAGATCATCAGGCTTGGCAGCAAGTACCTTTAACCTGTGAGCCATCCTGCTAGCCCAGAACCTTTCCTGTTCGACATTACTTCCTTCAGTCCTCCTGATGTCCCAGACTATTAGGTCTCTTTCAATTGGGTTTCTGTGGAGTGATCTATGTGTCTTGTCTACATATTATTTAGATGGCTTGTAGCAGCTGACATTTGATACTTTTCTAAATGATGAATGGATATTGTTTAATCTAATTTTGGTGCCAATGCTGATGTCTTTGTGGTTAAAGGCAGGAACACTCAGACCACTTTAGACCTTCCTAATGCTGTTGTGGTGCTGCCCAACTATAGTTTTTTTTTTTTTTTTTTTTTAAATATTTATGTATTTATTTCATGTAAGTGGGTACACTGTTATTGTCTTCAGACACACCAGAAGAGAGCATCAGATCCCATTACAGATGGTTGTGAGCCACCATATGGTTGCTGGGAACTGAACTCAGGACCTCTGGAAGAGCAGTCAGTGCTCTTAACCACTGAGCCGTCTCTCCATCTCCCATAAATTTATTTTGTTACTACTTCATAACAAATTTTTGCTGTTATGTATTGTGATGTAAATATCTGATATGCAGGATATTCGATATATGACCCCTGTGAAAGGGTCATACAACCTCCAAGGGGTTATGAGCCATAGGCTGAGAATCACTGATTTAAGGTGCCAACTATCAGGATTAAGGATCTTTTGATGAGTTTTACTAAAGTCTTCAGTGTGTATTTCCTTTTGCTTTAATTCTGCTATTCTACCCTAAAAAACAACATATATAGGTGTTCAAATAGAGGACAGAGACTCCCGTCATGGAATCAAGTGGGCCCACCTCATTTGACATTGCCCTCCCTTCCTTCACTAGGAAGCTCAGATTCTGGGTCTGCGTCTCTGAGAGCTTCCCTTAGAGGCTTTCTCCTCTAGGTAGGGTGAGCCCTGCCCCAAGGTTGATGACTTCTTTCCCTTAGCCTGATGACCGTGGAACCATCAATGACATCTCTGTGCTGAGGGTGACCCGCCGTGGGGCCCAGGCCGATCACTTCACGCAGACACCTCTGTCCCCTGGGAGTCAAGTCCAGGTCCGGGTGGACTGGGAGCGGAGGTTTGACCACATGCAGCAGCATTCAGGTAAAGGACTACAGGACGGAGATACCCAGGAAGATGGGCTGTGGGTAGCCGTGCCCCGGTGACAGAGCTGGGGTTTCAGTTCTCTAGGAATCGACATCCTTTGAACCAGCTTTGATCCAGGCAGACAGGGAGGGAGGGATGCACATGTCATATTATGCCTATGAAGGCCAGGGACAACTTGGGATCAATTCTTTCCTTCAACCATATGGGTCCTGGGGGTTGATCTTAGGTTGTCACAGGGAAATCCTTAATCACTGAACTGTCTCACCAGCTCTTTCTTGGTTTGGGGGTGGGGACAAGATTTTCCCATGTAGCCTTGGTTGGCCCCAAACTCATTCTGTAGATCAAATTACCACTTGAATACTGGATTATAATCATACCATGCCTACCCAGTTAGTGCTGGTTAGGAGTAGTACCACTTAATGTCTCTATCTGGATGTCTTGTAGGTTTTCAAATTCATTATGCCCCAAAATGAAGTGGAAGGGTCACCGTCTTCTCCCCGCTTGCTTTCATATACTGCTGGTCTTCAGCATCTCCCCAGTCTTCTCACAGCATCTTGTCAGCATTTCCTCAGTCACTCAGGTCGTTCCAGGTGCCTCACTGGAGACAGTGAGTCAGAAACTGTCTCCACTTCTCGGTTCTCTTTCTACTTTTACCTACCACAGTCTTCCCAGTCCCAGCACTTGCCATCTTCCCTGTGGACCTCTGGCTGGTTTCCTCACGTGCAGTCTTACTCCCCGCTCCTCTGTGCCCATACAGCAGCCCAATCAGCCTTTTCTTTTCCTCATAGTAAGGACTAGATCCGGTGCCTCATGCCACAGAGCATATCCTTTTAATTCCTTGCACTGCTGGTGATTGAACCCAGGACCTTCATGTGCTAGCTAAGCCCTCTGTCACAGAGCAGCCTCAACAATACTTAAAAAAAAAGAAAATGAGATCACCTCACTCCGTTGCTCTTCAAAAATCTTTAAAATCTTCCTTTAGTTCTTGTGTGTAAAACTATTACCAAGGCCTACAGACCTGCTGTGGCTGCTTGTGTATATGTGCTTATCTCATCAGGACCCCACAGCTGGCTGGCTGCACCCCCACCGCACCCATCTTTTGGAACAGACTACTGGTACACATCACACCTCTTTTCTTCCTCAAGGCTTTGATAGTTCTTTATGTCTTCCTGCTTAATTCTTCCTCTTCCTTTGTTACTGTCTTCTTCCCTCTCCTCAGTCAGGAGTTCAGGCACACCTTGGAAGTCAAGCTCTGCATTCTGCATGTAGTAGGTGTTCAGTAAACATTTGTCAGATGAATGAATGCCACACACCAGAACTCCCAACTCCGACCCGGCTTCTGAAGAGATACTTTAAAGGCCTTGGAAAGTTATTGTGAAGTAGCATTGTAAGGCTGATCAATGGATTTATCTACTATCTATCTATCTATCTATCTATCTATCTATCTATCTGTGGCCCCACCCCCACCCCTTTCTCAGTGCTGGGGAATTAGGCAAGCACTAAGGTTATACTTACTAGGCAGGCACTCTGTCACTGAGATAGATTTTCAGGCCTTATGGGTTTCAGTAAAAATGCCTGTCCAGCCTTCAGTGAGTTTCTGAGATGATAAAATGTGTGCCTAGGCTTTTCACTTTGCTCCTGTCTTACTCTTGGTTCAGGGCAACATCTCATCACCGCGGTTGCTGATCTTCTCTTCGGGCTAAAGACAACGTCATGGTGAGTAGGGGCATAAGGTGTGATAGGTCCCAGTGCTGGGTTAGGACAGGAAAGGAAAGGACACTGTTCAAGGTGCCGGTTTTCTCTTGAAGACTGGATCATGGATGTTTTAGTGTCTCTTAGGGGAAACGTAAGATGAGACAGGCATCTTCTCTTTGATTGAGAAAGAATATAGAGTTTAGAGCCCAGAGCAAAATCTATGGTTCTGCCATTACGGATAAGTGTGGCCCCCTTTTGTTATGGGAACCTGAACTCACTGTGTATTCAAAGGAGACCTTAAAGTCCAGCCCTCCCTCCATCCCCCAAGCATTAGGATTCCGGGCATGCACCTTCAGGCTCAGAGTGAGCATGCCTCACGAACAACCAGCATGCTGTGACCGTGCTTCTTTTTCTGGCAGGGAATTAGGGAGACTCAGAAGTGTGATCGAGTTGGATAGCCCTTCTGTCACCTCTGAGCAGGTAGCTGCCATTGAACAGAGTGTCAATCAGAAAATCAGAGACCGGCTGCCTGTGAGTGTTCGAGAGCTGAGCCTGGATGACCCTGAGGTGGAGCAGGTGAGAAGAGAGCCGGCAGCAGTTTCCACAGAGTGCCTCTCCAAGGGCTCCTCATCAAATTTCAGACAGCCCTGTTACCTTCCCTCTGTTCCAGGTGAGGGGCCGGGGTTTGCCCGATGATCATGCTGGGCCCATTCGAGTTGTTACCATTGAGGGTGTTGATTCCAACATGTGCTGTGGGACGCACGTGAACAATCTCAGTGACCTTCAGGTAAGTGAGGAAGGGCTATGGAGTGTTTGAGGACGGGGTATTGGGAAGCAAGGCTGGGGGTGGTACGTGAGTCTCTCCTTTGTTACTTCAGAGCTAAAGAGGGGGTCTGGTCTCTCTTGCTTCTATGTCCTAAGACCTACTGTGGTGTGTGTGTGTATGTGTATGTTACCCTCTTGGTGTAGGTCATTAAGATTCTGGGTACTGAGAAAGGGAAAAAGAACAAAAGCAACCTGATATTTCTGGCTGGGAACCGGGTCCTGAAGTGGATGGAGCGAAGTCATGGAAGTGAAAAGGCCCTGACCTCACTACTTAAGTATGCCTTACCCTGCCCTACCACTTGCTCCCAAGGCCTGCTTCCCATTTCCACCTGCTGGAGAGACAGAGTGACCTGCTCCTGAGGGTCAGGTGCTCTGGACAGCAGCTCAGATGCCCACAGAATGTTTTAGTCCTGTATCATACCTCCCAGTTGCTAAGGACCTCTTCAATTGTTCCCATCTTGAGAAAGGTACCCCAGCAAGGAGGGTATCCTTGATTTCTGTCCCCAACTGTGGAAGGGCCTGGGCAGGTGGCCATTCTCTGTTAACCGCTGTCTTATAGGTGTGGAGCAGAGGATCACGTGGAAGCAGTGAAAAAGCTCCAGAATGCCACCAAGCTCCTGCAGAAGGTGATTGGTTCTGTGGGGATGAGCCCATGTGTGGATTCTCCAAGAGGGTTTGAGGGCAGCGATGATGGTGACCTGTTATCTTTTCCATGTGTCTGAGTTCTCGTATCCATTTCAGAACAACCTGAACCTCCTTAGAGACCTGGCTGTGCACACTGCCCACAGCCTCAGGAGCAGCCCAGCCTGGGGAAGTGTGGTCACTCTACACAGGTGAGAAATGAGAGGCCCAGGTCTCAGCCTCACCCCACAGTGCCGTGCACAGAGGGTTGCTGAGTGGTTGGTTTACTAGGCTGAGCAGACTCCAGGAAGGGTGCTGCTGCCTTCTGGGTTTGGGAGTAGCATCTTTACTGTAGCTGTGTAGGTTTCATTAGCTCCTTCCTGGCATCTCTCACCATCTAACAGATCTGGGGAAGCCGCTGAGGCTGAGGGCATCTTCTCTGTGCTAAGGGGCTTGGGACTTAGTGCACTCAAACATGAAGCAATGAGAACTCTGAGTTCTCAAGAGGAGGAACCTGGCCTCCTGAGGAGTCACAGCACCACTTTGTCCTGCGTCTCATGTCTGTGTCCTTTGTTGTAGGAAAGAGGGCGATTCTGAATTCATGAATATCATCGCAAATGAGATTGGGTCAGAGGTAAGAGGAACGTGAGAATCCTCTACTGTGTAGAGGCCCTGGGAGGTACGAATGAGGGAGTTTGCTTAGCCGTCCCTTCAGGTTAACACATGAAGAGTTGAAAAAATTTTATTCAGATTGTTTTCCGAGCTTTAGCTGAGATCAATTTCTGCTGAGATCAATGTCTGTTGTTAAGAAAACTTGAAAGCCACTTGGATCCCTGTGCTGAGAGAATGTCGGGTTGGTGAGACCCTTTGAAGGCTCCTCCTCAAGTCTCACCTGCCTTTCCTGATCCTCATAGTCCACCTCACAGGAGGTGACCAGGTTTCTTTTGCCCTTACTTTACACCCTTTACAGAATGCCTCCTGGGGTCAAGCTCGGGCCTGTGATTCTGTCAGTACACAGCACTGAGTCTCATGGAGCCCTGTTCCAGCCTGAGAGACACGTGTCTTCGGCATTTGTAATTTGGAGTGATAAAGCTGGCAGAAGAGCACATTACTTAAAGACAGTGAGAGGCTTCAGGGCCAGGCCACAGTCTGCTTGAGGCATTCAGGTGTGGAGGAGCAGAGAGGCAGCAGCAAGAAGTGGCCATGGCGGCTAGGGTGTCCCGTTCAGCAGAGACAGGAGAGGTGTCTTCCACTCGGTATGGTCGGTGGCTTTCTTTGGCCTCTTAGTTTCAACCTCCTAGCCATTCTCATAAAGCCTGGTGGCCCAGCATGCCAGGGTGGAAGGCAGCGGCATCATTGGTGACATCTCTGTGGCTTAGAGGACTGTCTGTTCTTCACACAGGGCTTAGGGGCGTTGACCCCATGTGTGTTCATCCCCTTGTCTTGCCTTCTAGGAGACCCTCTTGTTCTTAACCGTGGGGGACGAGAAAGGTGCCGGACTCTTCTTACTGGCAGGCCCGGCAGAGGCTGTGGAGACCCTGGGGCCCAGGTAATGTGAGTGGCTCCTGTGAGGTTGGGATGTTGTGTACTTCCGGCACACTGATGCCTTGTGCTGCTTAGCAGGGCATCACATCTGTGATGTCCTTGAGAGGCATGTGAGGCAGGCTGAGCAGATGTGGGCTGACACAGGCAAGCCTCGTTGGACAGATGAGGGACCTTAAATCATGCACTTGAGGTCTCACAGTTAAAGGGGCAGAAGGAGACAAAAACTCAGGGCTTTTTTTTGTTTTTTTACAGAAAATTTAATCCTAAGCAGTGGTTCTCAACCTCTCCAATGTGAGATACTTTAATACAGTTCCTCATGTCGTGGTGACCCCCAACCATAAAATTATTTTGTTGCTACTTCATAACTGTAATTTTACTACTGTTGTGAATCTTAGTATAAATGTCCGATAAGCAGGATATCTGATGTACCACCCTGTGGAAGGGTTGTTCATCTCCCAGAGGGATTGTGACCCACAGGTTGAGAACCACAGTCCTAATGCTAGGTCTTGTCTGACACTGTTCTTGGGTTGCTGGGAACAAATGTTTCCTCACCCCAGATTAGGATCCCAAACCAGACCAAAGTACAGATAGCAGCAAAGTCACATTTGGTTACTTATAGGAGCAAAAATAGCTGTGTCACCAAAGCCCAACCCAGCATGGGTGACAGCTCCCAAAGCTGGGAACCTGGAGCTCACTGCATGAAGAATGTACATGTGGTATTGTGTCTGTACCTGTGTTTAGTTTCTATCCTTGAGCTCAGAGTCACGAAGAGCCTGTTTGCTTTCCCTTGTCCAGTTCTGCCTCTGTGCAACACAGCCCACTGTGCTGGTTCTGCCCAGTAGTTTTTTTTCTCTCTCTCTTTTCCTTTTGAGACAGTGTTTCTTTGTGTGCCCTAGCTGTCCTGGAACTCATAATCTGCCTCCCAAGTATTGGGATTAAGGGCATGGACCACCATGCCTGGTTTATTTTCTTGTTTTAATTATATTCAGAGGTGTATGACTCCTGTTCTTTTGGGCATTAGAATTTTCAGTCATCATTGGCTCTTTGGACTATGTGTTCCTTGGAAACATCAAAGGAAAACATAGTTATTTATAATGGAGACTCATAACAGGAAGCCTCAGGTGACCTGTAGTCCGGTTTGGCTTGTACACAGTCCCTTTCTCCCTCTCTCCCTTTCTCCTCTTTCTTAGACAAGGTTTTATCCCGTAGCCCAGGCTAGTTTCAGACTTTTGACCCTCCTGTCACCACCTCTCAAGTATGTACCAATATAGACAGTTTTCTTAAATAGTCTCCGAGACTTGCCCCAAACTGCAGTCCTCCTGCATCAGCCTTCTGATGTCTAGAAATCACCTAGTCCCTTCCTCTAGGCCTGAGGACTGCTCTTGGCTGTTGGCTTCGCAGACCATCTCCGTAACCATCTCTTCTTTCTCTAGGGTGGCTGATGTCTTGGAAGGCAAAGGAGCAGGGAAGAAAGGCCGCTTCCAGGGCAAGGCCACCAAGATGAGTCGACGGGCAGAGGTGCAGGCACTTTTGCAGGACTATGTTGGCACACAGAGTGCTGAGGAGTGAGGGGCCAGGATGTCATCCCTGTGACCACAGCAGTCTCTTGGACAGTAAAACATCGTGACTCAAATATGATTGTGTGCTGCTGTTTATGTTAGTGTGTGTACTCTGCAGTTGATTAGCACCTGTGTGGATGGTTTCACGAGTGGGCATTACCAGGGCTGCCTAAGGTTTCATGCAGTGGTGTGGTTACCTACAGCTAGTGCAGGACCCAGGGCTTAGCCTCATCCAAATCTCCTTGCTTTATTTTGTCTTTGTGGGTTTTTTGTTCTGTTTTGTTTTTGAGACAGTCTTACTATGTCACCCAGGCTGGCCTCAATCCTAAGTGCTGAGAATATGGGCATAGGTTAGTGTGTGTGTGTGTGTGTGTGTGTGTGTGTGTGTATGTGTGTGCGCACGTGTGCACACGCGCAAGTGTATGGAGACAACAGCAGTTGTCCTCAAGGTACCATCCTGTTACTGTACTTTGGCTACTTTGTGGGTTCTTTCTTCCACCCTTCTCCAACCCTCTTCTTCCACCCTTTGAACCCCTTAATACTAGGTAGGGGAACAAAAAGGGTAGAGAGGAAAGAAAAGCGATCCCTGAATCGAACATCGGGGTGGAAAGAGGGCAGTGTCATCATCAGACTTCTTCCTGCTGATTAGATGGAGTTCCTAGGGCAAGTTTGATCTTCGCAGTCAGGATATCTAATTTCTCCTTTCTTCTTTGTGCATGACTACATAACAAACCTCAACCGACAGCAACAGTCACCTGCCTCTCAGGGTCCTCTGAAGAGTTCCAGAGTTTCAAAAGTCACACATTACAGAAATTATCTGCAGCTGGTAGATTCATGCCACTGCTAGAGCGTGAGGCAAATCATAGTCAGCTGCTGCAAAGCAAATGTGTATCTCCATCTTGGGATCAAAACAAACACATTTTTTTCCTGTGTCTTTTTTTCAAAGATTTAATTTTATGTGTACACGTGCTCTATCTGCATGTATACCTTTGTGACAGAAGAGGGCATCAGATCCCAGTACAGATGGTTGTGAGCCACCATGTGGTTGCTGGGAATTGAACTCGGGACCTCTGGAAGAGCAGTCAGTGCTCTTAACCACTGAGCCATCTCTCCAGTCCTACAGTTCGCCTTTTAAAATGTTTATTTATTCATTTGTTTTTGCAAGAGCATCTCTACTATCCTGGAACTCACCAAGTAGGCTCTGCTGGTCAGTGAGCCCTGGCTCTGCCTCCTCAGCCTAAGTTTACATTTATGCCTTTTTTTTTTTTTTTTTTTGAGACAGGGTTTCTGTATAGCCATGACTGTCCTGGAACTCACTGTGTAGACCAGGCTGGCCACAAAGTCACCATGTCAAGCCTGATTTTTTTTAACATGGGTTCTCAGGATCATGTTAGCTCCTCATGGCTTCAAGACAACAGCTTTGTCAACTGAACTATCTCCCCAGTTCTTCAGACCTCTTTGCATGTGATATGCGTGTGAGTGCGGGTATACACATATGTGAGCATTGCCGACGTGTATGGTATGTGTGTCCTCTCACTATAGGAGTGCTGGTATTACAGATCCATGCTGCGTGTCCTGCCTGTTTATAATTTTTGTTTGTTTTTGAGACAGAGTTTCTCCGTGTAGCTCTAGCTGTCCTGGAACTCACTATGTAGACTAGGCTGGCTTTGAATTCACAGAGATCCACCTGCCTTTGCCTACTGAGGGGATTAAAGACGTGAACCAGCACCACCTGGCATGGGCTTTTTTTTTTAAGATTTATTTATTTATTATATATAAGAACACTGTAGCTCTCTGAAGAGGGCATCAGATCCCATTATAGATGGTTGTGAGCCACCATGTGGTTGCTGGGAATTGAACTCAGGACCTCTGGAAGAACAGTCAGTGCTCTTAACCACTGAGCCATCTCTCCAGCCCCCAGGCTTTTTTGTTGTTGCTTGTTTGTTTTGTTTTTGTTTTGTCTTTCGTTTGTTTGGTCGGTTGGTTTACAATGTCTTAAATAAATAAAATGTAAGTATTTATTTTGTCTGTGTGTATGCCAAGTCTATGGATAGCACAGAACAGCTTGTGTGAATCTGTTCTCTCTTCCGTGTGTGAGAATTTCACACAGGTCAACAGCCTTGGAGGCCGGTGCCTTTACGTGCAGAGCCATCTTGCCAACCCCAGCCTGGCTTTTTATGCGGGACCCAGGGGTCTGAAATCAGATGGTCAGGCTTGCAGCAAGCACTTTTACCTACTGATCCAGCTCAGCCCTCTGGACCTCCTACAGGGCACTGATCACATTCATGAGTGCTCTGCCCACATCACATAATCACATCCCAAAGGCTGCAGCCTCTATGTACCTCACCAGGAGCTAGGATGGGAATTTCCAGGGGACATAGCACTGAGACCATAGAGGTAGTAATAAGACAATGGTAGACTGGGCATTGGCTCAGCATCACTTAGGTGGGGGCCCTGTTCACTTGGAGCATGGATGGTTTATTCAAACTTGGGCTCACTTCAGAACAAGTCATAAACCTGCCTTGCTGGGCAAACATGGCTGTTTGGCTTTACTGCTGAGGCACTCCCTGGCCTCCAGTTTCTTGACCTGAACTTAGGGACATCAGCATAGTGTCCTAAGAGAAAAGGAACTTGCTGAAATAACTCAGGAAGAGACATAAACACTGAGGCAGGTTACATGGAAACAGAAGTTAGTTGTGTAGAACAGGATAAATAAGCAGTGTGAACTGACATCACTCGAGTCTGTCACAGGGTTTCTAATCCAACGCCTGGGTCAAGAATTAGGTGTTCAGGGAAGGGGTAGATTGCCTGATGAGGTTCACCAGAAAGCACAACAACGGATTGATTTGTCGGAGAAGACCCTTAAAGGGCCCTGCAGTTAAGTGCTTGCTGCTCTTATGGAGATCTTGGGTTTGGTTTACATCACCCATATTGGGGCAGCTCACAATCACCTGTAACTTCAACTCCAGGGGATCTGGTGCCCTGTTCCGGCCTCCTCAGACATCTGCACACATGCAGCAGACAGATATAAATAAAACTTCACCTTATTTTAAAGATTTTAAAATAAAGAAATAGATTTTATTTATTTTATGTGAGTACACTGTAGCTGTCTTCAGACACACCAGAAGAGGGCATCAGATCTCATTTCAGATGGTTGTGAGCCACCATGTGGTTGCTGGGAAATTGAACTTAGGACCTCTGGAGGAACAGTCAGTGCTCTTAACCGTTGAGCCATCTCTCCAGCCGAAAACTTCACATTTTTATAATGTGTTGGAGATGTGGCTCAGCTCTTAAGAGCACTGACTGTTCTTCTAGAGGACCCAGGTTCAATTCCCAGCACCGACATGGCAGCTCTGTGGTAATCAGCTGTAACTATGGGGGTTATGGTTATGGTACTAGGGGATCTAATTCTTTTTTGGCTTCTTCAATCACCAGGCATGTAATGCACAGACACACAACCAGACAAGACACCCACACAAATAAAAATGTAAAAGGGGAGCTGGAGAGATGGTTCAGCGGTTAAAGGCACTGGCTGCTCGTCCCCAAGTTCAATTCCCAGTATTCACAGGGCAGTTCACAACTTTCTGTAACACCAGAGGATCTGAACCCTCACATGGACATACAGGCAAAACACCGATGCATATAAAAATGTTTTTAAATGAAAAGGATATGGTTCTATCTCCATATAGAGATCATACTTTCTTCAGCACAGCTATGGTGTTTTGGTACAACTGTCTTCTTGGAGTATGAAAAATGGAAGAGAGTCCCCCAGAGCAGGAGGCAGACAGGTTAGAAATGTCCCTTGTTCCTACCTCACCCTTTGTCCTGGGTGGAAAGCCACAAGCCCTCCACACTATGCCAGAATGCCTGGATGTTTTTTCCTCAGCGAGACCTTAAATAAACTCTGAGGCCCTGTCTGGCACTGATGGGAAAACAGACCCTGATGAACAAACACTCTTGGAGAAAGTGCCTGTGTTTTCCTGAACCTGAGTCAACTCTGACTAAGGTGTCCTCAGCAGAGGGCAGCCTAGCTGTTCAGGGGGAGTCATGAGGAGTTCCTCTTTTCCTCTAGGAAAGTGTTGTGCCTTCTGTGAAGTGTCAGGATGCAGGACACAAAACTTCACACTTAGAGGCAAGAACAGATTTTCCCTGACAGTTCCGGGCTGTGCTCAGAGTTGAAGCTCTCCCAGGGAAAACCTCTTGGTTGCTGTAGCCTTTTCTAAGGTCTTTGCATGCGGCTGAGGCCTGATGGCAAATATCCCTGGTTTTTGTTTGTTTTGTTTTTGCTTTCTTTCAAGTCAGGGTTTTTCTATGTAGCCCTGGCTGTCCTGGAACTCACTCTGTAGACCAGGCTGGCCTCAAACTCAGAGATTCTCCTGCCTCTGTCTTGTGAGTGCTGGGATTAATGGTATGTGCCACCACAGGCCAGCTCCCTGGGGTTTTCCTAAGATGCCAGCCTCAGGATATGTGAGGTCCTAAGTGTCAAACTGAAAAGCAAACACATAGAAACCCCATCAACCTCAAATCTAAGATGAAAGGCAGGCACTGGGTAGATGTTGGTAGAGAAGAGTCAAAGGCTAGAAATGTACAAAGCTGGGGTTGTGGCACATGCCCGCAATTCCCAACACTCATGACGGTAAAGCAAGAGGATTGCCTTGAGTTAGAAGCTTCCTTGACCTAAATAAACAAGACTTGTTCTCAAGAAAAAGGGATGGTGTAAGGAGATATCTCAGTACAGTACTTGCCACACACCCACATAAACATTAGAAGGCAGAGACAGGAGGATTCTCTGGAGCTCCATGGCTAGTCAGCCTAGCCCAAACAGTAAACTCCAGGTTCAGGGAGAGACCTTGCCTTAAAATAAAAGGTAACAGAGATCAATAGAGAAAGATGACGGACATTAACCTTCAGTCTCCACATAAATGCATACACAAGGGCAGGCAAACACACTTGAACTTGTATCCACACATGAATGTGTACATGCACACACTGATTGTTTTGTTGTATATTTTTAAGAAGGTCTCTCTGTGTAGTCTGGATTCCTGGAGCTCATTAAGTGTCTGCCTCAAAAGTGTCTGCCTCCTAAGTGCTGGGATTAAAGGCATCAGCCCCCATTGTCAGCACGATTGTTTTTTTCTTTTAGGGAGGTAGAATAATTTAAATTTAATTTTAGGGAGGCTCAATAGTGCCTTATGGGGTGGCGGAGAGAAGGGGATCAATCCTAGAGTTTCACACTTGCTAGGCAAGGGCTTTCCACTGAGCCACACTGTCAACACTGCTGGATTCTTAAGATTTGTAAGGAAATGGACCAGAGAGATGGCTCAACCATTAAGAGCACTGACTTCCCTTCTAGGGGTACTGAGTTCAAATCCCAGCAACCACATGGTGGCTCACACCATCTGTAGTGGGATCTGGCGCCTTCTTCTGGTATATCTGAAGACAGCAACAGTATACTCATACGTAAAATAAATAGATCTTAAAAATAAAAGATTTGTAAGGAGAATAGATAGTAAATGTGTCACTTTAGCAATAATGTGTGAATTGGTTCATATAAACAGTAGCTCACTGAGCCATTGTACACTGTACACACATTTCAGAATATCAGGTTATGTGGTAAATACATGTACTTTTTTGCCAATTAAAATAAATAAAGCCAAGGAGTCTCATAAAGAAATAACCAACATGCCTGTGGACAAAATGCCCCTTTTCCTTTTACGGCAAGGCAACTTGTATTTTTGCTGTTGCTGTTGACTTGTGTCTATAACGACCGAGCCCAGAAAACATTTGCTTATCCGCTCAGATGTTTATTGAGAGCTCATCTTTCTCTGAGTGTGTCCTAAGCTCCCAAGATCACGAGTAATACAGGTGGACCCTGTTCTTCAGGCAATTGTAGCTGGAGAGAAGAGAGACGATACAAAAAGAGAGAAAGACAAGAAGTGAAGGGGCATCTTGGTTGGCATTTCTATTACTGCAATCAAAAAGCCAACTTGGGAAGGAAAGCATTTATTTGGCTTATACTTCCATATTGCTGTTTGTCACTGAAGAAAGTCAGGACAGGAACTCAAGGCAGGAACCCAAACACAGGAGCTGATGCAGAGGCCATGGAGGGGTGCTGCTTACTGGTTTCTTTCCCATGGCTTGCTTAGCCTGTTTCTTACAAAACCCAGGACCACCAGCCAAGGAGTGGTACCATTCACAATGAGCTGCTCCCCTCCCCCAATCATTCACTAATTAAGACAATGCCTTCTTACAGCTGGACCTTGTGGAAACATTTTCTCAATAGAGGTTCCTTCCTTTCAGGTGACTCTAGTTTGTGTGTCAAATTGACAAAAGACCAGCCAACACTGAAGGAATGAATGCACTAAAATCTTCAGGGTCTAAAAGAAAAAGATTTGGGGCTGGAGAGATGGCTCATTGGTTAAGCGCACTGATTGCTCTTCCGGAGGTCCTAAGTTCAATTCCCAGCAACCATAAGGTGGCTCACAACCATCTGTAATGGGATCTGATGTTCTCTTCTGGTGTCTGAAGATAGGTACAGTGTACTCATATACATAAAATAAATGAATCTTAAAAGAAAGAAAAAGAATCACCAGAAAGAGAGAGAGAGAGAGAGAACTCATCTGTTAAGAGCGCTTGTTGCTCTTGCAGAGAGCTTAGGTTTGGTTCCCAGCATTCACAAGGTAGTTTACAACCATCTGTAACTTCTGTTCCAGGGCATCCAATATCCTCTATGGGCACCAGAACACATACACGGTGCCTGTATGTTTATACAGGTAAAATACACACTCACACACAGATAAAATGAATCTAAATAAACTTTTAAGGAAAACAATTGCTTCTTGGCCTTTTGGCTAAGATCAAGCCCTGTCTCAAAACAAAGCAAATCTTGAGGCTGTGAGGTTTGCTCATTGTTAGAGCGTATAATTAGGATGTACAGCATACTGGGCTTCCTATAGCCACTGAAGCAACAAATCAAACAAACCAAAAACAAACACAAACCACACCCATTTAACCTTTGTAAGACCCCTGTGAGATAGGTCCTATTATTAGCCACATTTCACAGGCGAGGGTACTGAGAGAGAGAAGGAGCTTGCATGAGTATGTGTCTGCTTTCTCTCTCTACCTCCCCAAACCCCTTCTTTCTTTCTGAGTCAAGATATCTCATATCTAGCCCAGACTGGTCCAGAACTTGCAGTGATCCCCCTGCCTCCACCTCCCTCGTGCTGAGACTATAGATGTGTACCAGCATGCTTTGAGGCACATCTCTGAGCAGCAGCCTGGTTCCTAAGCCACTGACCAATGGGTTGTCTGAAAGCTCAATAAGGCACCTCACAGCAACACAGGCTAACATGGCTCACATCTTTCCTGTCCCGTAAATATCATCACTTCCTCCAAGTCAAATAAATAATTTGGGGGCCTTGAGACTATTGGGTAATTCTGGCAGGAAAAAATAACTGTATCGTCAAGCTATAGATGTGAAACCTCTACTATCATGCCGCCATGAAGCCTCTCATTCAGGGCAGGCACACACACAGTGCTGTTAACTGAGAAGCCAGGCTTTCTTATGTTCTGACTTTGCACATGAGGAGGCCTAAGGACAACTTCAGGCGTCTTCTTTCTCTACTCCTGTCCATCTTATTCCCGTGAGACAGTCTCTCTCTATCTCTGTCTCTCTCTGAACTGAGAGTTCAGTGTCTCACTTAGGTCAATGCTCAGTGAACTCTGTGTCCACCCGTCTCCACCTCCCATTGCTGGGGAAAGAGGCATGCACAGCATACAGCTGTTTTACAGGGGTGTTAGGGATTCGAACTCAGGTCCCTGTGTTTGTGCAGCAAATGCTCTTACCCTCTAGGCTATCTTCCTGGGCTCCAGGAATTAATCTTTATGGGGTTCTAAAGGTAAGGCCGTAGTTCCCTATACCTCTTCCTGAGCCTGTTGTTCTTCCTTGTTTCTGTAACCCTGGTTAACAGTATTAAGTGATTCCCAACATTCCACTTTTGATGCCTCTGCTGTGGATGTCTCGGAGGCTTCTACTCCGCTTAGGAAGTCTGAAACGCCATCGTCGTGGAAAAGTTCAGGCCCTTGGCTTCCTTTGTTTCCTCCGTGTTCCTGTGATCTGAGCAAGTGAACTTGTCCGGAGCTTCTTACAAAGCTTTGCAGTTTCTTCTGCCTTTACAGCTTCTAGCCCAGATAGGATTCTTCAGTAATGTCAGTCCCAATAACCTATCCCTTGTGACAGATAGGGCAGCAGGGGGCGCTGTGAGCCCGTGCTTACCAACCCCTCTGGCAGCCAGAGAGGGCCTAGGGATAGAGCTTAGTTTGGTACACAGCCTGGCTGATGTTTAGCTGGCCTGGACCCGTCTCCAAATTAACTTATTAACTAATTAAATAAGGGAAATAACAAGGATAAAAGAGCCCTTGTCCAGTTAGACAGGCATAGTATCCTGGTTCCTAGGCTGTGGAACATGAAGAGAGGTCCAAAACACAAGCAGATAAACATGGAATGACTCAAAACCTTCTGGAAATTACTTTCCCTCCCTCCCTTCTCCCTCCTCTCTGTCTTTGAGTGTGTATGTGTAGATATGCATACACGTTCCTGTGTGTGCTGCTACACATGTGTGCACAGTTCCTCATGCTTGCATGGCAAACACATTACGGACTGAACCATCTCCCAGCCTCCCTCCCTCTTTCTTTCAGAGGGAGCCTTGCTATATCGCCCAGCCTGGCCTTGACTTCCTGGGCTCCGCTGTCCTCCTGCCTGGACGACCCGGAGAGCCAGGGCTCCAGATGTGTGTTGCTTAGCGAGGCACCATCGTTTCTAATTTTAGGAATTCCGAATTTTCCCCAACCTTTAATTTTGGTGCCGGGGCTTCAGTGACATTGAGCTCAGGAGCTTCCACGGAGTCACCCTCATGGTGCTGAAGCATGAGCATCTTATTCGTTTGCTCCTTCATCTCCATCACCTAGCAAGCTCCGAGGCCTCAGATAGTGCCTGGTCCTGAAGCGATTCACAGGCAGCACTTGTCTTCTTGGTTGCCACTGCTCCTTTGGATTCTTTTGTGTCCGTTTGATAGACGTTTGTTTGTTTGTTTGTTTTTGAGGCAGGGTTTCTTACTGTAACCCTGCCTATTCTGGAATTCGCTCTGTAGACCAGGCTGGTCTTGAACTCAGAGAACACCTGCCTGTTCACTGCTCCAATCCCCTAAGTGCTGGGGTTAAAGGCAGTGCCGCCATCACCTGACTTCTGGGTTCTATTTATTTACCTTTATTTTTTGTACTTTGACTGTCTATATGTCTGTATGAGGTGTTTGATCCCCTGGAACAGGAGCTACAGAGGGTTGTGAGCTGCCATGTGGTTGCTGGGAACTGAACTCAGATCCTTTGGAAGAGCAGTCAGTGCTCTTAACCACTGGCCATCTTTCCAGCCCTTCTGCGTTTCTTGTTAAACTGAGGTTTGAATGTTGACTCTAGTTTTTTAGGTTCTCAAACTCTGTCCCCCTGGGACCCTAGATTATCACATTTCGTCCTTGTCTTCGAATAGCCTCCCAGCTCTTCTCTGGGACAGAAAGGCAGCAGCAAAGTCAGTGATTCTGCCTTTCCAGCATCCTTTGCTCTAGGCAAGATTTCTATATAAGAATCTAGATGTAAGGAATATGGAGATGGCACCTCTGATGAAGTGCTGGCCACACAAGCAAGGGAGTCCAGAGTTTGGTCCTCAGTGTCAGCCTAAAAAGCAGCATGTCACAGTGCAGACTCGGTGGATCACTGAGGCCCCTGGCTGTTCTGAGCCCACCTGCTGAGTCCCAGGTCAGTGAGAGACCCTGAACCAAAACCAGGAAGGTGACAGCACCTGAGGAGGAGCAAGGGCCAAGACTGACCCCTCATCTCCACACTCCACATGCACCTCCTTCACAGATACTCGCACATGTACACGCACACACAATCTCTGTGTCCCTAAGTAGTAATCAGTGGGCAATTTATTTTTATAAATTAATGAGCTCATTGCAAGACATGTAAAATAACATATGTCACTATTTTAAAGATTAATTTTTATATATAAGTATACTGTAGCCATCTTCAGACACACCAGAAGAGGGTATCAGATCCCATTACAGATGGTTGTGAACCACCATGCTGGGAATTGAACTCTGGAAGAGCAATCAGTGCTCTTAACCACGGAGCCATCTTATATGGGGCCATTTTAATTTAAACCACCACAGGATCTCTGCCTGGGTGTCATACGTATGTCAGACCCTCTGGAACTGAACGCTTGTGAGTTTCAGTGTCGGTGCTGAGAATAGAACCTGGGTATTTGTAAGAGTAGTAAATGCCCTTAACTGCTGAGCAATCTCTCCTATTGGTTTGTTTGTTTATTCATGTGTATGTGTGTGTGTACATGTGTGATATGTGTGGGGTGAGTGTGTGTGTAGTATGTGTATGTAATATGTGTGGTATATAGTATATGTGTGTGTGTATTTTTGTGTGCTGTGTGGGGTGTGGATGTGTGTGGATGTGTGTGTAGCATGAATGTGGTGTGTATGGTTTATAGTGTGTGTGTCTTTGTGTATGTGTGTTATGTATGCATATATATGTGTAGTGTGTGTAGGGTATATGTGTGTGTACTGTGTGTGTATGTGTGTAGTGTGTGTGGTATGTGTATAGTATGTGTATATGTGTAGTATGTGTGTGTATATGTGTAGTGTGTGGGAGTATATGTGTATAGTGTGTATGTATATATATAGTGTGTGTAGTGTGTGTATGTGTGTGTATGTGTGTAGTGTGTGTGTATAGTGTGTGTGTACTGTGTATGTATGTGTGTTTGTGCACACTCGAACACATGTGCGTCAAGTGGCCAACATCTCCAGTCAAGCTAGCTAGAAAGAGTTCTTACACAGTCACAGAAAGAATGGTGTGATGTCACTGTGTTGGTGATGTTTGATATTTCCCAACTTCTTTTCCCCACATAGAGAAAAGGGATGAGGAGGGAGAAGAGGAAGAGGAAGAGGAGGAGAGGGAAAGAAACAATCTTATTTTGTATTGTGGGAAAAAAATCCTCGTCAAACATTCAAGATACCTAAATGTGTTTTTGAAGAAATCTAGGAAAGGCTAGTAGAAGTCCTACCACGTTAGGAGTCATTATGGTTCCCAGAAACAGAGTACTGAAGAATAAAAGATCGAAGTGCCCAAATATCCCACCATCTTCCTGAGAAATGTTCTGGCAAGTGGGTAGTAAGAGCTATGCAAGTTTGAACCTTTGACCCACAAATACCAGTTTTGGGAGAATACCCCAAGGAAATAATAATCCAAAAAAGGAAAAAATGTAATTTTTGTAAAGATAGTCATGTGCTATTTATGAGTGAAATCTGGAACCAGCTCAAATGCCAAATAAGGGAATGGCAGGGCCAATACAGCATAGGGACCTGGGCAGCCCCAGAACTCAGCTCTCAGCACCAGGGGTGTGGCCTCGGTGTCTCTGGTACATTGACTATTAGAAGTGACAAGCACGGGTGTGTGTTAGTGCAGAAACACCAGGGAGGGATGGCACTGAGGCCTTCTGTGAAGGTGCAGTGACCTGAAGTATCTGCTGCAGCCCTGGACATCTGACCAGTTACAGATGGTTGTGATCTACCTTGTGAGTGGGGACTCGAACTTGGATCCTCTGGAAGAGTAGTTAATGAGTGCTCTTCACCTCTGAACCCTCTCTCCTGACTGTATTTTAAATTTGTATTGCATTTTACTGGTTAATGTGTAGGTATGCATTCCAGTGGGATGTAGGGATGAGGCTAGCAGAGGGCAATTTATGGAAATTAGTTTTTCTCCTTCCAATATGTGGGCCCTGAGTATTAAACTCAGTCCTGAGGCCTGAGGACAAGAACATTTATACTGGGAGCTGGAGAGATGGCTCAGTGGTTAAGAGCACTGACTGCTCTTCCAGAGGTCCTGAGTTCAAATCTCAGCAACCACATGGTGACTCACGACCATCTGTAATGAGATCTGATGCCCTCTTATGGTGTGTCTGAATACAGTGTACTCATACAATAAATAAATAAATCTTAAAAAAAAAAAGAACCTTTACACTAGCATTTCTCTCTCTCTCTCTCTCTCTCTCTCTCTCTCTCTCTCTCTCTCTCTCTCTCTCTCTCTGTCGACAGGCTTTCATATAGCTTAAGCTGACCTCAAACTTGCTAGACAGTCTAAGGTGACCTTGATTTTGTGATCTCCTGCCTCTGACTCCCAAGTTCTTAGTTACAGGTCCATGTCAGCACTAAGTTTTCTAAGGCATTGGCAATCAAACCCAGGGTTTCCTACATATACATACCAGGTAAGTATTCCAGTAAAGGGGCTAAATCTCCAGCTTTGTATAGAGAACATTTTAAAAGTAATGTATCTTTAATGTGAGTTACTATTTAACAACCAAAAAGCAAGTAGTGTTCACTGGATGGAATGTTGCTAGTTAATGTTTACACATGAAGAGAGACCTCATTTTTCTAGTGAGTTCTTAATGTCAGACAGTTATTCAGCCTGGTAGGCCTTTCTCCCCCCCCCCCCCAGCTCAACATAGACAGTAAAACAGGATTAAATTGGGATCTCCTCATTAGTAACTAATGGAAACTAAAACACATTTGTTCTAGCAGAATGGGCACTGGATTTCGTGGTGCTGTGGTAAAGAATTAAGAGCTCAGTGGTATTGGCAGAGGCAAGACAGTTCCAGGCATTGTAAATAAAGTGGGGAGGCAGCAGCAGGTAGAGAGGATGAGGAGGAAGAGGAGGGGAGGGGGAAAGAGTGAGAAGAGAGGAGAAGAAAAGAAAAAAAAATATATTAGGGATGGTAGTGACTTACTGGTACTTCCAGCACTTAGGAGGATGAGACAGGAGGATTGTAAATTCTAGGCCAGCTTGGGCTACACAGAGAGCTCCAAGCTAGGCTGCACTATGGAGTGGAAGGAAGGAGGGAAAAAAGGAAGGAAGGAAGGAAGGAAGGAAAGAAGAAGGAAGGAAGAGACAAGGGACATAGGACATGTCTTATTTCCTTCATCTCTCTCTCTTTGAAGACCGAGCAGAGTTATAATGTTTGTCTTAGCTACGTTCTGTGTTGGTTCATAGAAGAATGTGCTTTGTTTGGCTCATTCTCCTTGGTGATTTCATAACAATGTTAAGTACATCCAAGCCTTTGGGGAGACATATGATCTCTCCCACTAACTCCTGCAGTGGTTGGTTGTGTCAGACTTGGCCAATCTCACGCAGTTGCTGGCTGAGATGCTCAGTTGGTCTGGAGTCCAGAGCTGTAGGCATCTGTAGATAAGTTAGCACACAGTCAGCGTTGGGGAGCGGGGAGCAGGGGTCTGACTCTAAAGCTCACAGAAGTAAAACTACTGTGAATGAGCTTGAAGTGACTCTGGTTGCTTTAACAGCTAGATCCGATTGGAAGGAATATTTTTTAATTTAGAGCAATATATCTCCCATGTAAGACAGAGCTGGAAAAGCTTTTCTTCTTTTTTAAAATCAACTTCAGGGACAACCTCCACCCTCTTCTCAGAAATTCAAAGCCCTTTTGAGCCATGTAGTGAGTTTGAGGCCAGTTAAGTTATATGCCTTTAAAGAGGAAGGAGCTGGGTATTGGTGCAGACCTTTAATCCCAGCAGGGGTGGGGCAGGGATTGGGGTATGGGGGGCAGGGATGTGGCAGTGGTAGTGGCAGGGTAGGGATGGGGGCAGGGGCAATAAGGCAGAGAAAGGAAGAGGGAGAGAGAAGCAGAGAAAGAAAGAGAGGCAGAGAAAAAGGCAGAGTCCAGCCTGGTCAACAAAGTGAACTCCAGAAGACAGGGCTATACAAAGAAACCCTGTCTCAAAAACAAAAAAAGGAAAGAGGACTGGCAAGATTGCTCATAAGATAATTATGCTTGCCCCTAACTTGATAACCTGTACTTCTGTACTTGATCCTGGAACTCACATGGTGGAAGAAGAGGGAGAAGTACACATTGCCCTCTGACTTTCAGATGGGTGATACATTATGTGCATCTCTCTCTCTCTCTCTTTCACACACACACACACACACACACACACACACACACACACACGAATAAATAAAAATTTAGAACACTAGACCTGCTTCATGGTGTAATTTCTCAGATACTCCTTGGCTTGGCCAGCCTAGGATACCCCTCTCTGCCCTACACCGCAATATATTCCATTACAAGTTTCTCATGTCTTCGTAAATGAGAAAGGGCCTGTTTCTAGGTATGAGCTGGTACCTACTGTGACCAGTAGGACTGCTGATCAAGTGTAAAGAGCCTGGCACAGACTGGGGTTATTATATTTACTTCTTTGAATCCATTCTGATGCCCCTCAGAATTCTACCCAAGGCCTCAGAACCGAGGGGCCCTCTGCTGTGGTGTCATTGTGGTTTACAACAGTCTGTAGAGACAGGCCTGCATGTCATCCCACAGAAGCAAAATGGATTGGTAAGGAAGACCTTGGCAGTTTAAAGACGTGGTCTGTGATAGTTGCTTTCTTATCACTGTGGCAGAAAACCTGACAAAAACAACTTAAGCAGGGAAGGGTTTCTTCTGAATTATGATTTGAGGGTGTGGTCCCTGTGTGGAAGGTTGGTAGGAATGGTGGTGTATGGGTCATATCATGTCTGAAATCAGAAGCAGAGGGATATGATGCTGGGGCCTCTCTCTCTCTCCTTTTTTTTTTTCTTCTCTTAAAAATAAATAACTATTCCCACCACTTGGAGGCAGAGGCCAGTCTGGTCTAGAGTGAGTTTTAGGACAGCCAAGGCTACACAGAGAAACCTTCTCTTGAAAAAATCCCAACCCCTCTGTGTGTGTGAGTGTGTGTTGAGTGTATGAGTATGTGTGAGAGTGAGTGTGTGTGAATGTATGAGTGTGTGTGAGTGTATGAGTGTGTGTGAGTGTATGAGTATGTGTGAGAGTGTGTGTATGAATATGTGAGTATGTGTGTGTGTGTGTGTGTGTGTGTGTGTGTGTGAGTGTGTGCTCGCACGTTGGTGCATGGATGTGTGCACCTACTCAGGTGTATGCCTTGGTGTGCATACAAAGGTCAGGTATCAGTCCTTGCCTTCCACCTCATGTAAGACAGGGTCTCTTGCCGTTTGCTTCTGTGTACACAGGGCTAGCTGGCCCATGAGCTTCTGGAGTCTACTGTCTCTTCATCTTGATCTAAATACTCCAAGGTTACAGAAATTTGACACCCAGTCTGACCTTACACCGGGTCAAGGGGTCAAGCTCAGATCCTTGCAGGCACTTTTACCCAGACATCCATCTTACCAACCCCTCACTTTCTCCTTATTATCAGACTCAGGGCACAGTGCCAATCAAACTCAAGGCCATCTTCCCTCCTCAGACAAACCTCTCTGGAAACCTCTCCTGGTGATAGTGAAGACAACTGCTGCCCAGTCTAAAAGAGAACACTGATTTATGTCACTTGGGTTATTAAATCAATTAAACCCCACTCTGTCTGTCTGTCTTTTTCTATTCCTTTTTCCCTGTCTCTTGTTTTTGTTTTGAGACAGGGCTTCTCTGTGTAGCCCTGGCTGTTCTGGAACTCACTCTGCAGACCAGTCTATGCTCAGATTCACAGAGATACTCCTGCCTCTGCCTTCTTAGTGCTGGAATTAAAGACCCGTGCCACTACTGCCATCCGGACCCCCAAATTATATCTCATGAAGAGGTGGATCCAGAGGGGACCACACTTTAAAGATTTAAGGTGAGTGTGTATGTGAAAATACACATACCACCAAAGGACTATATAAGTCAGTCGACATTGAAGATGAAGGGATTTTTGTTTTGCTCGCCCTCGGAGAGACAGGACTTGTAGAACAACAGAATTGTCCTCCTCAGCGGAGCAACTGTGGCTCCAGGCAAGAGATTCTCCAGATTGGGCCTGTGGACATTGTTACAGAGGAGGGATGGGGACACTCACTAAACACCCACTCAAGATTTCAGCTGCTCCTTCCCACAGTTCCCTGCCCTCCACCTGTCATTCTATCCTGGGAAAACTGGTCATGTACGTGGGGGTGGTGACAGAGTGGATAGAATGGGGTCAGGTAAACGAAAGAGGCTCTGTCTATGGAAATGTCATCTTCCATCCTGGGGTGGGACTTCATGGTTGGGTGGGTACTTGGCTGCGCTTTGTCAGTACTCCTAACAAACACATCGGTTCTCAAAAGTTGGACGTTAGTGGAATTATCCTTTGGCCTGTCATTGGTGAGGAGCAGACATCTCTTCACATCTCCCCAGGGGAAGTTTGTATAACAATACTGCGGGTAATAAAAGACTGGACCTAGGCTGCAGTGGTGACTCAGCAGTTAAGAGCACTGAGAGATCCTGGGTTTGAGAAACAACCACATGGTGGTTCACAGCTGTTTATAATTCCAGTGCTGGAGAAATCCAAATCCACCACTTTCTTCTGGCCTTGGAAGTCAGTGCACACACATGGAGCACAGGCATACATGCAGCAAATACATATACATGTGTGTGTGTGATATTATCATATATTAATAAATATATATATACATAATATATAATAATATATGTATTAAAAAGGACTAGACCTCAGCTGCCCATTCTACGGGTCGGGAGGCAGAATGAAGTAATCCTGGTCAGTCTCCTAATATTAGAATTTTGGTTGAGTTGATCTGAAGGCTATGACTGTTGGACAAGAGCAAAGAAAAATGTAGGGGAATGGTCTGGTGCTGCTATGCATTCAAATGCTAAATACTGGCATCCAAAATCTGCCCCCCCCCCCAATTAGGAGATCCTCTTGTACTCCAAATGATGCTGAGTAACCCGTGCTCCCAAGTTAACTGGTCAATAAAAGGCTAAAGTCTGTGACTGGGTAGTAGATAGAGGTAGATGGGTTTTCTGTTACCTGGCTGGGGGTTGGAAGCCACCGTGAGAGGAGATGGACCATGAGCACGTGACCAGGAGTAACAGCAAGTACCAAGGGACATATGGCTGGGATGTCCAAAACCTGCCCAATCTAGGCTTTCAGTTTGTAAATAAAGCACCAGGATTGTGTGTCTTATGCGGGCTAGGTAGAGTTTATAATTCCTTTTACAGAAAAAGGCAAGAAACAGCATCAAGGGAAAGTTGGAAAAGTTGCTCTCTGAAAAACTAGCCTCATACTTAAAAAACAAAACAAAACAAACAACCAAAAAAAAAAAAAAAAAAAAAAAAAACCCAAAAAAACTGGGAACAAACAAACCAAAAACCCCCACCCAAAGCCCAATCAAAACATGGACCCCACCCCCACACAGGTATTCTAGCTGTGGCCTGGGTTACTCAAGCCTTTTATTTCCATTTCAACAGCTGTGTGTTAACAGACCACAGGAAGCAGACTGGCAGAGGGGAGGCTGCTCTGGGCTGAAAATCAGGTGAGCTGAGGACAACTTAGAGTTGTGACTTAGGCCAGCCATCACACCAATTTTGGCTTCAATTTCTTTCTTTCTTTGTTTTTGTTTTTTTTTTCCCCTGGGTTGGCCCTCATGTGAAATGACCTAGGCTGATACAGAGGAACATCAAAGCCTTTGCCAGTGAAGGTGGGAGGTGCTCACATCCGAGTCCTCGTACAAGGCAAAGAAGTGGACAAAAGGTTTGTCTGGGTGTGATCCCAGCGAGGAGGAAAACCGAAGCTGGGCTGGCAGTTCCTTACAAGGTTGAATACAGTTACTGTAAGACTTGGTATTTCCACTCCTAAGGAGTCTCCCAAGATATTAGCATCTTGTAGCCGTACAAATACAGTAGTGTTACTCATAATGACCTCACAGTGGAAGCAACTCAAATGTCAACAAGTGAGTCATAAGCCAACAAAGTGTAGCATATTCCTACAATGAAATCTTTTCCTTGACAAGATGGATGCATGTCCAACATAGTAGCATATGCCTTTAATCCCAGCTCTTGGGAGGCAAAGGCAGGGGGAACTCTGTGAGTTTGAGTCCAGCCTGATCTACAAACCAAGTTCTAGGACAGCCAGAATTGCACAGTCAAACACTGTCTCAAAAACAAAAACAAAACAAAAAACCCCAAAACAACCCTATAAAAACTAAATAACAACAAAATCACACTAATGTATTTATTTATTGTGTGTGTGTGTTGGGGGAGGGTGGCTCACACAATTCATGGCACATTGAAGTAGCCAGAGGACAATTAGCAGGAGTGAGCGATGTTTTAAAAATTTCTTTATAAATACACTGTAGTCGTCTTCAGACACACCAGAAGAGGGCATCGGATCCCATTCCAGATGGTTGTGAGCCACCATGTGGTTGCTGGGATTTGAACTCAGGACCTCTGGAAGAGCTTTCAGTGCTCTTAACCGCTGAGCCAGCTCTCCAGCCAGTGATGTTTTATAAAGCTGAGGATAACGTTTTATAGAGTGCGGTATGGTGTGGTGGGAGGGCGTGCCTCACCTCAGCGGGCTCCTGCTTAGGCTTTCCCCACCACGCCCCGAGGTAGAGGTACTAACCATAAGATGGGTCTAGTATAGAATGGAGTTTATTTGGGGGCATGGGAAGGGAAGTTGAGAAGGAAGTAGAGGCAGAGAAAGGGAAGGGTTAGAGAGAGAAAGAAAGAAAGAGACCCGCGTGGAACACGTGGGTGGGGGGAAAAAGAGGTGAGAGCAAAATGGGGTCAGAGAGAGGGAGAGGGAGAGGCCAAACAGTCCCTTTTACAGCATAACCAAGCCTCCGAGGTTGTTGCTAGTTAAATAAATGTTGGGCGGAGTCTAGAAAGAATGTTACCAGTAGGTCTTCCAGTGGGTCCTGGGAATTGAACTCCAGCTGTCAGACTTGGTGGTAAATGAAAAAGAGAGGGAGAGGGGGAAAGGAGAGGGAAGGCAAGAGGGAGAAAGAGATAGGTGGTCGTGTCTACTCCTAAAGTAAAGAGTTTATTATAGATATGTGGGAAAGCATAGAAGAAAACGTGTCTGGCAGAGTCCAGACAGGACCTTGCTGGCAGACTCGGCAGGTACTTCATATGACCAGAGGGGCAAGGGAAGAGGAGAGGAGGAGGGCCAAGAGGCCAGAAGACCAAAAGAGGAGTTGGGGACCAAGAGTAGGATGCTAGAAGAGTGGATCAGCCGGAATGGGTCAACTATATAGGAGTCAGAGGAGCTGTTGGGTGGGAAGCCAAGTCGGGAATCTGAGCTGGAGAGTTCAGGTAAACTGGTGAAGTATGCTAACCTTAACCCTGAGCTCTAACCTAGTGCAGCCTGATGTTAGTAAGCACCTTAGTTAGCCCTTCGTCTGGGCTTGAAGCCTTACAGGTGGCAAGCATCTTTACCCCTGAAGCTGTGCACAGTAAAAATGAGTTATTTTGTTTTATTTATTTTTTTCAGTGTTGGGGATTAAGCACAAGGCCTCATGCATGTTAGGCAAGTGCTTTAAACACTGAGTTACAAATACCTTAGACCCGACTGTACACCTTAAATGAGTGTACTTCATGCTATGTAAATTGGTTTTTTTCTATCACAAAAAAGAACATTCTGTAATTTGCACAAACTGGAAAGAAAAACTAAAAAAATAACAACCAATCAACAACAAACATCGAACACACTGGACAGCTCAGAGGAAAATAGACCCATACATTAACTTAGGAGTTATATGTATTAGTCAGCTTGAGCTGCTGTGACAAAACCCCATAGACTGGTTGACTTAAGAGAAATTAGGTTCTTGCAGTTCCTCCATAGGCTGGAAGTCCAAGGTTAGGGCATCAAACCTTTCAGGCCTGGAGATGGCTTTTTCCTGACTTGTACATGTTTGCCTGTGTTCTCTTGTGGTACAGAAAGAGGACAAACTCTTCAGTGTCTCTTATCAATAAATGTATCAGAAAGGTTGGAACAACACACATTAGAGTTACTATTTGTGAGCCAACCAGTATCACTCCATGGCACCATTTACTAACGATAGAGACAATTCACACACAGTCCTTGATCTCTGTACTCTGACCAGTTATAAATTTGTTAAGCCGCGCTCACTGCAGAGAGAGTCTTCTGTGACCGAGGTTGAGAGCACCACACATCTAATGAATATTTAAAAGGACTTTGATAACATGACTGTTGGAGCTCAAATCTGGTACCCTGAGGTGACTACTTGGTATATCAAATAGGACTTGGCTGCCAAGTTCTCCCAGCATCCTTCAGTCTGGCTGGCATACCCCTAAACTTCTCCAGCCCCGTGTATTGGGCTGAACTGCTTTGCCCGAAAGCTACCTTTCCCTACATTGGTTACCTGGCCCTTTTGTTTATTCTCCCCCACACCCCAGCCTCTTGATTTGGCTCTCCCCTCTCCCGTCCACCCCTTTCCTCACATGGCTCAGCTCGGTCAGGCCACATTTCTTCTGAACTCTCCCAGATGTCCCTGTCTTCAACTATGCTCTCGCTTCTATCTACAATAAATGTTTTCCTCCACCATCCCAAGGAACAGTCGTGGCCTTCCTTTTTATTTCCTCCTTTTCATGCAATGACCATTTAGGGAAACATTAACAGGGTTATTCCCCAGGGCCTGCGGTACCACCCATGAGTCTCCTGTGGAGGGTGTGCAGGTACCCATGGAGGTGAAGAAAGGATTCTCTGCAATGGATTTACAGACAGTTGTGAGTCATCGATGCGGATGCTGGGAACTAAACCTGAGTCCTCTGGAAGAGCAGCAAGTGATCTTAACCACGGCGCCATCACTTCAGTGCCAAGACTTTCCGATTCTTAAACTGGCCCCAGCACTGTGACTAGATCCTCAGCCCCTCTGTGTCTAAGCATGAGTAATGTGAGGTTAAATGATGTTAACTGCCCATGAGAGGATGGGTGTGTGGAGGTTTGGTCTGTTGCTATGTATTATAATGCTAAACACTGGTCCCCAAGATCTTGTTACCTCCTCACCACACCAAGTGATGCTATGCGACCTTGCTTCTTAATTCAAAACTATTATTGGCTGAATAAAGATGCTGACAGCCTATAGCTGGGCAGAAGAGATGTAGGTGGGGTTTCAGTTCTAGGGCTTGGGGTCTGAATGGACTGTGAATGGGGAGAAGAGGAGTGGGGAGAGAGGAAGCTGCCATGGGGTAAGGGGTTAATGAGGGCTGGCCAGTTGGAGCAGCCCAGGCAGAACATGGTAAGTCACATCTCAGGTTGTTATAAGGGAAATAGACCATGGAGGTGCAGTGAGGTCTGGGGGCAAGGGAGATGCCTCTGGGAACCCATGTGGGGAATCCCTTCCCCCTGAGGGATCAGTTACATGATGGTATAGTACAGAATAGAGTTTATTCAGGACATGGGGAGGGGATTTAAGAGGGTAGTAGAGGCAGAGAGAAGAGAGGAATAGAGAAGTAGAGGTTGGCCATGAGCACGTGGAGGGGGGGCGGAGGAAGGGAATGGGGAGAGGAGGGTTGGGGGGAGCAAGAGGCCAAGAGAGCAAGAGGAGGGGGCAGGGATCCCCCTTTATAGTATCAAGTAACTGTGGGGTGGGGTTTACAGAATCCCAACAAAGGTTGTGTGTCTTTTATCTGGGAACTGAATTATCAAAGGTGGGGTAGAAACCCCTGAGATTAAATAATGACTACAACATGGATGACATATATCGTAGCGAGAACTCATACAGCTAAGTGTTTTCCTTCCTGGTGTGGTTATCAGTGGCACAACTGGAATGCTTCCCATTTGGCTAGAATCCTCCAGCAAGGAACCAGAGTTTGGAGCATCAAGCACAGGCCCCAACCTGAATTGTGGGGTTCAATCAGATAGATGACAACCAACACCCTTCTTCCTGTGTGGGACCATTAGAGTCTTTGCCAGGCTCAGGCTATTGCTGTAACTTCAAGATTGGTATGAACGCTCCCCCTCCTTGAAATAAACACATTCCAAGAGTCTGGGGCAATCAGTCAGTTCTTGCCTGATGCGAATTAAGGTTATGGGGAGGGGGGAACAGGACCAAGCTTTGGAGGTGGAATTGTGAGCCAGGATGAAAGAAATCACTTCACAGAAGCTTGAAGTAGCTTTTTGAGCATGCCTGGGTGCTTCAAACTTTTCTTTGAAGTTTGGGCTTTTTTTTTTTTTTTTTTTTTTTTTTTTTTTTATAACCCCAACACTTGCTGACAGCAGATAACTTGTCTTGTTCTGCCCCCTCCACCTCCCGACTTGCACACAGTTGCTTCACTTGGCAGTGACTCTGCTCCTCCAAATTGCAATATAATCCCAGAGCAATGCCTGCTGACCTGTGGTCTGGTAACCAGTGTGCTGTCCTGGCCACTTGGTCTGAAGCTCAGCACTGAGCCAGAGTGTAGTCTGCCTGCCCATTTAACCTCTCCCAACCCCTGTCTTTCACAATAATTGTTACAGTGACTTTAGTGATCAGCAAGAGAGCCTTCAGGTAGATCCCCCACCCTGCCCCAACCTGTCAATCGTATAACATGTCAGGAGCTGCACATGAGAAAATGGCATAAAAAAATCTTACCCTCACTGCCTTTGGTATTAGGGGGATGAATCTAGGGTCTTGCATACCTGAGACACTCTGGTCACTGAGCCACATTCTCAGTGTGTGTGTGTGTGTGTGTGTGTGTGTGTCACAGAGGTCAGTGTGGCTGTTTCTGTCAGTTACTCTCCACCTTATTTTTTTTGAGGCAGGGTTTCTCATTGAATCTGGAGTTTACCAAGCTTAGACTGGCTAGCCAGTGTATAAACTGATGGTATGTTCACTCCATGACTTGGTTAAAGGAGGGAGGGTTTTTATTGTAGATGTGAGAGAGAGAGAGAGAGAGAGACAGACAGAGACAGAGAGAGACAGAAACACACACACACACAGAGAGAGAGGCATCTGAAGAGTCAGAGTGGAGGAATCGACTGAGCACAGTCAACAGACTGAACCTGACCATGAGAGAAGCAGGAGCAGAGAGAGGGGAAAAGGGGACTGTTAATCCCACCTGGAGGGACTCAGTCCACTACCACATTTATTTAGCCAAATTTGAAGCAAGTTTTATTGAATACTGGCCAGGATGATGGACACTGGCAAAGTCCAGACCCGGGATTCCCAGAGATTGGTTTCGAATTATGTTAGTCCTGTACTTATAACAGCAGAACCCACAAGTATGGACTTTCTGCCCTCATCTAACTGGGAGCAAGCATACATCCTGACATACTCCCTGCCTATGTACCTACCTACACGTGTGATCAAGCGAAGCCTATGCAGATGGGGCAAAGAAGCTTGTTTGCAGAAATGAAAACACACAACAGCCCACAGCCTTCCAGGAAGTTATCTTGCCTTGGTTGAGCGGGGCTTACAAGCTGATCTGTTCTTGGAAGAGTAAAAACCTTACAGGTTAGAGGCATTTTTGTTTTATAGATCTCTCAAGCATAATAATTTAAACTTTAAACATAATGAGCCCTCACAGAACATAGAGAGGGGAGATTGTGAGAGAGCAGAGAGAGGAGGGAGGGAGGGAGGGAGGGAGGGAGAGAGAGAGAGAGAGAGAGAGAGAGAGAGAGAGCTAGATAGAGGGAGAGCATGGGAGTCCATGGGAGGGCAGAGAGGGGAAGGGAGACGGAAAGTGAATATAGCCAACATAGCTAGGTTTTAATGAGGCTGAGTACCTCAGGGAGGGAAGTCTGAGAGCTTGAGGGAATTTAGGGGAGGGGAGGAAGTGAGAAGTTCTGGGGTGCTTGAACACATCCTTGTGATACTGAGGGAACCTGGAGGCCAGTATGCACTTTGGTGTGCTCATAAGTACCACAGATAGTTTCCTTTGGCCCTGACACTGAGCAAGCCACAAGGGTTCTCTTGTCTCCACTTCCCCATCGAAGGGATTACAGCCCTGTGCTGCTGCAGCTGGCTTTTACATGACTTTTACCGGAAGACAAACTCTTGCAGGGCAAGCACTTTAACAACTGAGCCGTCATCTCCTCAGTCCTCTTAGGTTTTTCTCCTCAAGACAGAGTCTCATAAGTTGTTCCGCCTGGCCTTGAATTTGCTCTGCAGCCGGGGCTAATCTGGAACTAGCAATCCTCCTGCTTCAGCGTCCTGAGTTCCTCATAATACAGTTCCTCATATTGTTGTGACCTCGAACCATTAAATTATTCCATTACTACTTCATACCTGTAAGTTTACTACTGTTATGAATTGTAATGTAAAGTCTGGTATGCAGGATATCTGATATGCAACCCCCAACGGTGTCAAGAATTATTTATTTTATTATTTTAAAGACGTATTTATTTATTTTATATATGTGAGTACACTGTAGCTGTCTCCTGACACACCAGAAGAGGACATCAGATCCCATTACTGATGGTTGTGAGCCACCATGTGGTTGCTGGGAATTGAACTCAGGACCTCTGGAAGAGCAGCCAGCACTCTTAATCACTGAACCATCTCTCCAGCCCATTTCTCCACCTTTTAGGACAGGATCTCTCATTGGCCTGGAACATCACCTCATAAGCTAAGTTCAGGTTCAACCTGTCTCTTCCTTCTGTCTCACCATTGCTGGTATTACAAATGTGCACTACCATGCTTGGTATTTTACATGGGTTTTGAGGACCTGGGTTCAATTCTCAGCACCCACATGGCAGCTCACAACAGCTGTAACTTCAGCCCCAGGAGATCTGGAGTCTGCAAGCATCAGGTACACACATGGTACACAGATGCATATACAGACAAAATACCCAGACACATAAAACAAAAAGGAAAAATAATAAGAACAAAATAAAATAGAGTAATAAGCAAGACTTCATTCTTAAGTAAAATGTTGTTTTAATAAAATACTGCACACATGTAGTTTTCTTATCAAAGATAATAGAAACAAAGTGCTTGGGTGAATGGAAATAATACACCGTTTATAGCAAAACCAACGGATTGTGAATAAATAGCTTAACCATTTTTTTTTTTCTTTTTGAAGACATACTCTGAAAATCAGCCCAAGGCTGGGGGACAGGCACAGAGGGGCTGCCTTTTCCTCTAACAATGAGTTCTTGGCTGGCTTGGGCTAGAGAAAGGAGTCATTTTGATTCCTGCTCCAGGAATCAAAAGTAACATCGGAGTGACCTTTGAAGAGAGAAACCTGGCTCTCCCCTTGCCATTTTGCCCAAGATCTCAGAGTTTAACTGAACCCTACAAAAGCACCAGCAAACGGTTGCCCATCGGACACCGCAGGGTCCAGCAGCAGGATCAGGGAACCCGTGGAGAATTCTAGGGCATGCAGACCCGGGGAGGAGAAAGCCAGGACGTGATAGAGAAGATGGTGGTACCTGAGGGATAGTCACCATTACCACTCAGGAACACAAGCACACGGTGTGACTCTATGTACAGTAGAGAAAATCTGGAAGCAGAATCATTGCCTTTAACTACTCATTACACTAGTTGGTCGATCATTATTGAGAGTGTTGTATCTAAAGACTCAGGTGTGACTGAAGCCGGTTAGACGTGGCTTGCATATGGTTTGCTCAATACACCAAACACTCCCCCTCCTCCCAATCCTTCTTCCTCTTCCTAGATAAATGCATGGTGCTCTTTTCTCCCCCTCCCCCTCCGGGATGGGCAGGAGGATTCTGTTCAGTGAAAGCATCCTCAGTCAAGATCTCTAGCCTGGGCTATCTCTTCTGTGTCTGACAGGAGACTGCAAAGTGAGTCTTCAGGGAAACGTCCAGAATGACCCAACTTCTAGCATGCAAACCTTCCTTAAACAGCCCCGTTAGGTTTTTAAAAATTCACCTTTTTGGTTAAGATAGCAAAGAAACACAGGGCTACCAGGGCTGATGTAAACAACCCTGGCCGCACAATGGGTTGCAGAAGGTTTTGGTTGCTCCTAGTCCTTTGCGTGGTCCTTTAAATGCCAAAGACTCCACATGCCTTACAAAGACTTCTTGTGTGTTTGTCCCAGGACCCGGAATAGGCAGTAGGGGATGAGACTGACAGATGCAAAAGGAACTGTCGCACTCTTGCAGAAAGACAAGACATAGAAGATCAACTCAATCTGGGATGGGGGCTTCAGAGAGTCAAAGAGATGCAGAAGGACCAAGGAGGCCACGATGCAGGCAAAGCGGAACGGAAGGGACTTGCTGAGTTCTCCCTTGCAGCTCTTCCGGTACATGCTGGAGTTGAGGGCCAGCCCCAACCCCAAGAGGGTCCCCAGGTTTTTGAAGAGGCTGGCAAAGGGTGTAGTGTCAAGGTGGACCCATTCCGGGCGCTCACACCATCTCTTGGCTTTCTCCAAAGTCCACAGGAGATCCACCCCCAGCCCTTTTAGCAGCAGGTAAAATCCGAGCGCGAAACCAAACAGGAAGAAGGTGATGAGACAGTACCTCCGGAGGCTGGCATTGTAGATTCCCCGGATGTGGCTGAAAGTTTCAGCTACAGCAATGCCTGTGTGGGAGAAAGAACTGTGAGGAATAGGGGTGGCTATGGGTGACATGACATCATACTATAGATGAATTTAAACCACACGCCGAAGTGGAGGGCCCTCAGCATAGTGTCTTTCAGATGGAAGATACATATCACCTACATGTTCCCACTGAGTTTAAGTTTCCTGTTGTGGGTCCCGTTTCATCTTGCATATACTTGGGGTGGGTGTGGGGAGGCAGAGTGTACTCCCACTAGACAACCCCATTGAATGGACTTATCCTATTTATTTATTTAAAATTTCACCACATTTATATGTTTATTGGGTATGTGTATATAAGTATGTCTGTGTGTGGTTGGGCACACATGTGACATGGGCACCTGTGTAGAGGTCAAAGGGCAAGTTACAGGAGTTGGTTCTCTCTACCATGTGGGTCCTAGGCTCAAACTCAGGTTGTCAGGCTTGGTAGCAAATGTGGTCACCAGCTGAGCCATCAGATGAGATCACTGCTGTCCTTTAGTGCCACCCACTGTTCTCAGTTCCTCCGCAGAAGCCAGTAAGTTGTCACACAGTCAATGAGGCTATTCTTTGTAACCAGAGCATCCCCAAATTTGCCGTGTGACATAGTTTCTATGAGTGCATGCTTACTCACTAGGCATTTGTATTTATTTATTTACACGTTTGGTTCATTCTGTCTGTGTGTGTGTGTGTGTGTGTGTGTGTGTATGTGTGTGTGTATGTGTGTGTGTGTGTATGTGTGTGTGTGTGTGTGTATGTGTGTGTGTGTGTGTGTGTGTGTGTGTATGTGTGTGTATCAGAGGACAATTAGATGGTGTGGGTTCCAGGGACGGAACTCAGATTCTCAAGGCTTGCAATTGATCTATTCTGCCCCCCTCCCCCAGCCCCAAGTCTAGACATTGGTTTTGTTTGTTTGTCTTGTTTTCCATGTTTAGCCTAATCTTTTCTTTCTCTTCCTAACTGGATCTCAGAGATTGCAAACACACAAACCTCTGTGAGAGAACTCCAGCTGCAGACATGTTAGGTCTGCAAAGGAATTTCAATAATGAGCTCTCCCCATGACCCTATGCATTTGGTAGATTCTCTGAAAAGGAACTGAGAGCTGGTTCACACTGAAGATCAGAGAGAAATAAAGATAGTAAAATGCCTGCAGGCTTTAAACAAACTTAGTTGGGTGAGTTTAGCTCCATTCAGGGTAACTTTCCTGGGACACTTAAGCTGTATAGTTCTGGGCATAGTGTGGAAACCAATAATTTCAAATTGTGTGTGTGTGTGTGTGTGTGTGCATGTCTGCATGTGTGTGTGTGCATGTCTGTATGTGTGTGTGTGCATGTCTGCATGTGTGTGTGTGCATGCAAAGCCAGAAGCCAGCTTCAGGTGTTGTTCCTCTGGCATATCCACCATGTTTCTGTATCATCTGTATCTGTATCTGCATCATCTGTATCTGTATTTTCTGTATCTGTATCATCTGTATCTGTATCTGTATCATCCGTATCTGTATCTGTATCATCCGTATCTGTATCTGTATCATCCGTATCTGTATCTGTATCTGTATCATCCGTATCTGTATCTGTATCTGTATCATCTGTATCTGTATCTGTATCATCCGTATCTGTATCTGTATCATCTGTATCTGTATCTGTATCATCCGTATCTGTATCTGTATCATCCGTATCTGTATCTGTATCTGTATCATCTGTATCTGTATCTGTATCATCTGTATCTGTATCTGTATCATCCGTATCTGTATCTGTATCTGTATCTGTATCATCTGTATCTGTATCTGTATCATCCGTATCTGTATCTGTATCATCTGTATCTGTATCTGTATCATCTGTATCTGTATCTGTATCATCCGTATCTGTATCTGTATCATCCGTATCTGTATCTGTATCATCCGTATCTGTATCTGTATCTGTATCATCTGTATCTGTATCTGTATCATCTGTATCTGTATCTGTATCATCTGTATCTGTATCTGTATCATCCGTATCTGTATCTGTATCTGTATCTGTATCATCTGTATCTGTATCTGTATCATCCGTATCTGTATCTGTATCATCTGTATCTGTATCTGTATCATCTGTATCTGTATCTGTATCATCCGTATCTGTATCTGTATCATCCGTATCTGTATCTGTATCATCCGTATCTGTATCTGTATCTGTATCATCTGTATCTGTATCTGTATCATCTGTATCTGTATCTGTATCATCTGTATCTGTATCTGTATCATCCGTATCTGTATCTGTATCTGTATTTGTATCTGTATCATCTGTATCATTTGTCACTGAGACCCAGGGCTCACCAATTAGTCTAAGCTGGCTTGTTCTTGAAATCTGGGGATTCTCTTGTCTCTGCTTCCCCTGGCAATACAGGCAGGCACTGCTTTGGATGCTTTTTTATGTGGGTACTGGGAGTCAAATCCAGGTAAACCTACAAACCAGGTCCTCATGCTGGCTTGCAAACAAAACCACACCCTAAGCCTCCCACGCACTGGCCTTTGACTCTGAAGCTGCTGAAAGGATGGTGGCTGGAGGCCATGCTAAGCCAGGAAGATCCAGAAGAAGTAGGAAGTGGGTGGGGAAGGAATCGGAGCTGCTGATACCTGACAAGACTCCAGCCACAACCTGGTGGGGAAAGTGAGCGGCAAGGTAGATCCGGGACAGACAGACGTTCAGCTGCACAGCCCAATATCCCAACCACAAGACGACGTTCAAACACCTGCAAGACAATAGGCACCCACTCCAGAATCCAAATGGGGATCCTTCAACAAAGAAAACAATCCTGGGGGGAGCCTGGCAAACTGAGGCTCCATCAGAAGAATTTTTAGAAATTGGAAACCTTAATCAAAAGCTCAAAAATACGTGGTGTTTGTCATGTTTTGATGAGATCCCCCCACCCCCATTCTCAGGTATCTGAATACTACTTGGTCTCCAGTCAGTGGTCCTGTTTGGGTAGGATTAGGAGGTGTGGTCTTGCAGGTTTTTTTGAGAGCTTAAAGACATGTGTGGGTGTGCATGTGTGAGTGTGTGTGTGTGTGTGTGTGTGTGAGAGAGAGAGAGAGAGAGAGGGGGGGGGGGAGATTCTCTGTGTGGTGTGAGTATGGATGTGTATGAGAGAGATTCTGTGTGTGTATGTGTGTGAGAGAGAAATCCTTTGTGTGTATCTATGTGTGTACGAAAGAGAAGGGGATTCTGTGTGTGTGTGTGTGTGTGTGTGTGTGTTTCTGTGACTCTGAGTTGCTCTCTCTGCTTGGTGCTTGTTTAACACGTGAGCTCTCAGCTGTTCACAATCCCATGCTCCTCTGCCACAGTGGGCATGGGATGCATATGTGCCACAGCATATGTATGAAAGTTAGAGGACCATCGTGGGAAAGGTTTTCTCCTTCACCGTTAGTTTATCTTTTCTTGAGGAGGATCCTTATGGAGCCTAGGTTGGCTTCAAACCCACTAGGGAACCAAGGAGACCTTGAACTCCTGCTCTGCCAATTCTCAGGTGCCAGCCATCACACCTGTATCATTTACATCTATTTGTGTGTGTGTGTGTGTGTGTGTGTGTGTGTGTGTGCTTTGCCTGCATGGATGTCTGTATGCCAGGTATGTCCACAGAAGTGGAATCAGATATGGAACTGGGGTTCTAGGCGGCTGTGAACCATCAAGGGGGTGCTAGGAACTGAATCCAAGTCCTGTGGAAGGGCCTCCAGTTCCTAACTACTGAGTCATCTTTCTAGCTCCCCTTTACATGCATCTTAACTGCCTATTTTTGTCCGTTTGATAACTAAGGATTTACACTGTTTCTCCATACCTAGGATCCCCACATTAGGAACTTATATCTGTTTACTTTAGCTTATATGAAATGACTCCAGGATGATACAGAAACGAAATATTTTTTTTTTAAATACTAGATACACAGCTCTGTGACAAACTAGTCATACAACATGCACAAAGCCCCAAGTCGAATACCTAGAACCAAACCCATGAATGAATGATGTAGTGAATTTAATCTATGCCCCACCACTCTCTAGAGCAGTCATTCTTTTTTTTTGTTGTTCTGTTTTCTTTTTCTTTCTTTCTTTTTTTTTAAAGATTTATTTATTTTATATATGTGAGTACAGTGTCACTGTCTTCAGACACACCAGAAGAGGGCATCAGATCCCATTACAGATGGTTGTGAGTCACCATGTGGTTGCTGGGATTTGAACTCAGGACCTCTGGAAGAGCAGTCAGTGCTCTTAACCGCTGAGCCATCTCTCCAGCTCAAGAGCAGTCGTTCTTAACCTCCCTAATGCTGTGACCCTTTAATACAGTTCATGCTGTGGTGACTCCCAACCATAAAATGATTTCATCGTTATTCCATAACTGTAATTTTGCTACTGTTATGAATTATAATGTAAATATCTGATATGCAGGAGATCTCACATATGACCAAAGGGGTCTCAGCTTATAGGTTGAGAACTGCCGCTCTAGATGCTCTTGAGAATCTCTGTTCACGGTGGTAAGCTTCATTTCTTTGTCTAAAACGAGGGCTACCCTAGTGGATCCCTTCTGGCCCAGGCATCCAGTGATGTTAACTCGCAGAAGAAACGTGATGCCTCTTACTAGTGCCAACTGTAGGCATAAAAAATGAGCTGACGAGGTGGGAAGGACCCCTCTGGGTCAGCTACCGAGTGTGCAGCTTCCTGCTCAGCCGCATCCCCAGTGGTAAGTTCTTACCGGAATCCACACGTTGGCTTTTTCTTTCCACGAAAGATAGCGAGGGTCGAAGTGACCATAACGTAGTATACACCTGCCGAGCCCATGGCATGGCCGGAGGGGCTCCCTAAATGGCAGAAAAGAGATGAACGGACTGAAGACGGAAAGCCGTGACTCTGAGGGACTGCCGAGTCATCCATCGCTGCACACCTAACCCTCCATCAGCCCATCCATTCCTCACGCCTTCCGTCTAGCTAGCTCTCCACCCGCCTCGCTCTGCATTCCTTTATCTGTAATTCAGTTATTTCACAAATTAAATTCACACTGTGTGCCAAGCATTGTGCAGGGCTGTGGGAGTGCTGCTGTGCTCAGCCAAAAACAGAGAGGTCGTCCATTGCTCTTGAGGTTACAGCTGGCTTGCAGACTGCACAGGAATCAGGACACTAGGAGTGCAACTTACACACTGATCCGTCCACCCTCAGCTCCCCTGTATTTTACTTCCCCCTCTGCTCTGACCACTAAATGTATCGGGCGTGCTCTTCTCCCAAAGTTTCTCCGGTCAGCTCCCTGGCCTCTTCATGTCTTGACTCAGATCTCACCTTTTCAACCTACACCAACCAATTTACAGTTGCTTCCTTGCTTCTGAGACCTGCCATCCACACCCCATTCCTGGATGGAATGATAGTTTTCCAGCTGGTAAGAGTGTAGTTGTAGGTGGTTCTTCACTCTTAGCCTTTTATGGACTTGTCTTTGGACCAAAGACAGCCATCTTGGTCAATGTCATACTCTGTACCTAAGTATAGGCTGTTTCCTATGACTGGTCTGTATTATGCCATAAAGGTTGGTGCCCTCGACCTGTTCAGAGCAATTTTTGGAGAGACATCTCTAGTTTGGGCGCTCCTTGTGGGGTCATGTGAGGTTTAGTCTCAACTGGTCTTCATCTGCTTGTGAGCACATCCCTTCCCTGAACGATTGTGGCTCCAGAGGGTATTGACCGTTTTCTCATCTCCACTCCACACAACATTCAGGAAGTCTTGTGGACAAATTCTCCTTCCCCTACCCCAGTCTCTCCTCCCTTCTCCTTTCCTTTTCTCTCCTCTCCTATTTTAAAAAAAGCATGTGTATGTTTTCTTACATGTATGTCTGTTTACCACATGCATGCAGAAGAATTAGATATCCTGAGACTGGAGTCACAGACAGCTGTGAGACACCACATAAATGCCAGCAATCTTCTAATATAGTGCTTTACTAATTTGTTATGGAAGAAGGAGGATCAGAAGTTCAAGATCATCTTCAATTACATAGTGAGTTTAGTCTGGCCTGTGTGAGCACGTCCCTCAAAACAAAGAAACAAACTCCCTCAAATAAGACAAAAACTGTAGGTAGCATTGGGTATGGGATGGTCTGCTCAGAGGAACTTGTTCACTGGACCAGGCTGCTAGGAGGGGCAATGAAGGCCTCAGGCTTCTATCAACCACTATCCGCTCTTTGGATACAGGGCTCTGGCTCACCCATTGCCCATGGGTATACCGCTGCCCTCTCGGACTAGTAAATTTAACCCTGAAGCTATCACTTAGCTTTCCAAACTAGCAATGCAAGGCTCTGGTGCCATGATTTGGGGTGAATTTGTGCCACATGGAAGACAAGCTGACTGTGACAACAGAAGGAAGCAATGGCTGTCCTCAAGCCCCCTCAAGGTCAGAGCCGATCCACAAAGGATGTTAGTGCAAGTCTATGAAGAATGGTGTCCGCCCGCCCTCAGTGAGGGCTGGGACTCTCACCTGGTCCAGTCTCGCAGGTGACAGGAAACTGCTTTATCAGAGGTGCTGAGCTGTTGCTGTAGTAGTCGGTGTCCAGGACCCACCAATATGGGCGCTGTCCAAAAAGAATCCTGTGGAGAACAGAGCCAGAGTCTGGAGTGAGACAGTACGTGATTTTACTGGAAGCCCACACTTTCAAGGAGAGAAAGATGCCTCAGTGTTTATTGTCTTTGGAGGTGCCTTATCTGGGGGCACTATGTATGATAGGTAGATGATTTCTGAAATTTGAACAGGTGAATGAATGTATTATCTACTCAAATGTAAACATAGCTTCAGAAATTAGGTGCACTGGTGGTCTTAGCTATTTGGGGGGCTGACACAGAGGATCACTTGAGACTAAGACTTTGGGGCTAGCCTAGATCCTGCCCCTCCCAACACCATCCCTCAATCTAATGTGAACATATACATGTAGAAGCCATGTGGAGGCCAGAGGACAACCTCAGGAAGGCCATCTGCCTCTTTTGACATCAGGTATCTCGCTGACCTGAAGCTCACCAATCAGATTAGATTAGCTCCAGGGACACACAGGTGTTCACCTTACCAGTATTGGGGTTACCAACGAATGCTGTCATGCCCAGAGGTTCAAGAACTCAGGTCCTTGGGCTTATAAGAAAAACAGTAGCTGAGTAATGCCTTCAACCCCAAGAACCCACTTCATAATAAAGATAAAATAAAAGAGGGCTAGGGGTATATCACTTGATTAGTATGTGTGAGGCCCTAGACTCAATCTTGAATCCCATTTGTTCTCTTCAGGACTTTTACTACTTAGGACCAAAGAATATGATAACTGGAGGTGTCAGGCCAGCAAGATGGCTCAACGGGTAAAGGTGCTTGCCCACAAACCTGATGACCTGAGTTCTGTTTTTGAGATGCATATGATGGAAAGAGAGAATAGACTCCTGTTAGCTGTCCTCTGATGTCCATGTGTATGAGCATGCATGCGTGTTCATGGGCACACACACACACACACACACACACACACACACCTGGCAGAAAGAAACACACCTGTAACCCTAGCCCGTGTCTGATGAAAGAGGAGGATTGAACATTCACAGTGATTAATTCACAGTCATTATCAGCTACTTACTGAATTTCAGGCCAACCCACGTCACCTGAGTCCTTGACTCAAAAATGCCCTAGAACTTGGGTATAGTTGTGCATGCCTCTAATCCTAGGCCCCTGGCATCTGAGGCTTGAGAATTACAAATTGGACACTAGTTTAGGTTACACAGCAAGAGACCTTGCCTTATAAGAAAAAAAAGAATCCAAAGAGTGTGTACCGGCTCTGTATTCAGGTTAGAACTTAAAAGCATGGTGGCTCAGGCTTGTAATCCCAGCACTTGAGAAAAGGCATGAGTTGAGACCAGGCTGGACTATTTAACCAGATCCAGGCCAGACTGGGCTACAGAATGAGAAGACCTCCCCGCCCCCCATCTTAAAAAGCACAAGCAAAAGTCAGACTGGTTGGTGCACTTCTTTAATCCCAACACTCTGGAATCAGAAGCAGGCAGATCTCTATGAGTTTTAGGCTAGCCTGGTCTACACAGTAAATTTCAGGACAGCCAGGGCTACATGGTGAGATTCTGTCTCAAAACAAACAAACACGAAATCCACAAGCAACTTTAGGAATCGTGGACTGGGTGATGGCTCAGGAGGTAAAGTGTCTGCTGTGAAACAGGAAAACCTAAAGTCCATCCCCATCCTATCAAAAGAAATCCTGGGCATGGTGGCGTATACCTATGGGGACACAGGCAGCTAGATCTCCAGGGCTCATTGGTCTAATCTACTACTCAGGAGCTCCAGTCCAATCAGAGACCTTGTCTCAAAAAGTTTATGAGGAACGACCGCTCTGACCTCCACAAACAGGCACATATGTGTTTGCAGATGAACATGTGTACACACACACACACACACACACACACACACACACACACACACACACACACGGTTGGGGGCAGAGAGAGACAGAGAGAGAGCATGAGTAAGAGCCTGGTACATAGTAGCTGCTCAATAAATGTTCATTGTGTGTATTAAGACTCTGGAGAGAACCAAGGTTTATAGATTCTAAAACAGAAGCTCAGTGAGTTTATGTAATTCACCAACTGGAAGGTCCTGGCTATCTGGATCACTTTTTACCACCCAACTAAAAGGTGAGGAATTACTTCCCTCCTCGTCACACTCTCCCTGCCTCTTTCACCTCTGTTTCTATGGCACCCATAGAAATAGTAATAAAATAGTAATAAATGGTTTCTTTAAAACCTGTGCTCAGGGGTTTTAGCCCCATGGAGGAGTCCTTGCTATTATGCTCCAAGCCCCCAGGTTCAATTCTCAGCATGCTAAACTACATGTGGGAGAATGCACCTGGAAACCCAGCACTCAGGAGATCTAGACAAGAGGAATTTAAGGTCAGCTCAAGGTCATTGTATTTTACATAGTAATTTTGAGGCCAGCCTGGGCTACACAAGACCCTAACTCCAAGTAATAAAGTAAAATAAACCAGAATAAAGCCTGCACCCAGACTTTTCATTAAATTCAGCTGTCTTTCCATCCTCAGGTCTGACAAAATAGTCACTGGTGGGTTTCTTACAACCTTTAGTCCTTCTGTAGAGACTCTCAAGCCAAGAGGACTAACCTGTAGCTCGGTAAACAGTGCGGGGGCACTCCTGCTAAAGGATAGTCATTTCTACAAAGAACACAGCCTCTTTCTCTACCCATCACTCCTCTGGATGGTTCTTACCACTTAAAGACGAGGTTAAACCAGTCTCCAATCACAGCCACCCAGAGGAGGTTGATGCCCACAGTCTCTTGAAGATGGAACCAGATGGGAAAGAGGACATAGTAGGCATTCCTGAGGTCAGCGATCACAGACACAAGGACGAACCAGTCCTGGGAGTCTTTGTAATTCACTTGGAGGTAGCGAGTCGACCGGATCCCAAAGTCATGGAGAATGTTCATTCCTTCCTCCATCCTTCCTCCCTTGGTACTTCAGGAAGCTGCCAGCAGAACCTGTGCAGTGAGTCCAGCCTGGTTGGCCTTGGTTCCTCTGCTATCAGTCTGGGCCTTGCCCTTGTTTTATATGCCCTGCATTCAGTCTGTAGGCCAACCCAGACCTGATCTTTGGACTCAAAAAACCACTTTTGTCTAAAATCTATTGATCAAAGGTGCATCATCAGTAGGTTGATGCAAACATGTTCTGGGTGATTTACGTAAAATAGCAAAACAGGCACACAAAAACAGCCTGATCGGCCATTGGCAGAGCCAATTATTAACTTGGGCACACAGCTTCACAGTGCTAGGGGGTGCCCTCCTTCCTGGTCCTCGAAGCCAGGCCAAAGGCTCAGGGCAGAGTCTGTTTCAACCGTGGCTCTTGCAAAGGTGTCTGCTTTTTGAAGTCTGCAGCTGTATTTATTTGGAGACAAAGGGAAGTGTGCTACTGTGGGGAGTGATATTTTTTGTTTTGTTTTGGGGGGGGAGTGGTGTTTTTTAAGTTATTAGTTTAAAATACACAAAATGTGCAGCAATAGGCTTTGCTGTCCTGGAAACCCTCACTCTGCTGACCTTTCCTCAAGTTCACATGGCCCTGGGGTCTACCTCTGGTTTGCGAAGCCAACAATATCTCCAATATTGATTTTTGTACTTCTTGGGGCAAGAAAACAATCATTTAAAATGATTTTTCATTGGGTTGGAGAGATGGCTCAGTGGTTAAGACGACTGGCTGGTCTTCAAAAGGACCTGGGGTCAGTTTCCAGCACCCACAGGGCAGCTCACAAATGTCAGTAACTGACCCAGTTCCAGAAGAACCAACAGTTTCACACAGATATACATCCGGCAAAACCCAGCAATGCACATGGAATAAAAATATTTTTTAAAAGCATTAAAAAAGATGTATGTTAAATGTTTTTCATCTATGCGTGTGCACGTGTGTGCATGTGACAAAGTGTGTGCATAGATTAGGGGATAACTCCAGGCAGGAAAGAGGACACAGAAGGCGTTCCTGAGGTCAGTGGTCACAGACACAAGGATGAACCAGTCCTGGGAGTCTTCATAACTCACTTGGAGGTAGTGAGTGAATCCCAAAGTGGAGAACGGACATTCCTGTCTCTCCTTCCACTTTGTGAACACTAGGGAGTGAACTACATGAATTATCTCAGGTAGCTCTGTAGCAATCCTTTTCAAAAATTATTTTTATGTGCATTATGTTTGTGTGAGGATGTCGGATTTTGGAGTGACAGACAGCTGTGAGCTGCCATGTGACTGCTGGGAACTGAACCAGGGTTCTCTGAAAGAGCAGGTCAGTGCTCTCAACTGGCGAGTCATCTCTCCAATCTGACCAGCCACATTAAAAAAAATATGCTATGTATGTGAGGATACTGTAGTTGTCTTCAGACACCAGAAGAGGGCATCAGATCTCATTACAGATGGTTGTGAGACACCATGTAGTTGCTGGAATTTGAACTCAGGACCTCTGGAAGAGCAGTCAGTGCTCTTAACCGCTGAGCCATCTCTTTATCCCTAGCTTTTAAATTATTGAAAAGGTTTTGACATCAGGTCTCATGCATCTCAGGTCTTTAATTCACTACGTCCAAAAAGATAACCATGCTCTTCTGACCCTTGGGTCGCTCAGGTGCTGGACCATAGTTCTGTGCCTGTTCATAAGCTGTGAGTTTCACACCCAGGGCTTCATACATGTTTCCCAGGTACTCCAGTGAGTGTGCTAGGTCTTTTAGCCTTAACCCAGTTCTTACTAAAAAAAAAAAAAAAAAAGGCTTCAGGGCCAGGTACTTGCATTTAATCCCAACATGTATGAGGCAGAGGCAGGAGGATCTCAGTGAGTTCAAGACAAGCCTGGCCTACATACTAAGTTCCAAGATCGTCAACACTACATAGAGAGACCCTGCCTTGAGAGGAAGGAAGGACAAAAGGAAGGAAAGAAAAAGGCTTTATCATCTTGATTATTATTTTATATATGTTTAGGTAATCACTCAAGCAAGGGACAGACCAAAAGCCTTACTCCCAGGTCACAGAGGACTCAGAGGGGAACAGGGAAGTGGTTTCGGTGACAGATCATGCATTTTTCAAGGATTGAACTAGTAGAAATAAGACACTTTAAAACCCACATGATTTTCCCAGCATTAAAGTCATATTAATTTTCCCATAGGGATTAGATTGGGGCCAGTGAGAAGAAATTCAGAATTCCTAAATCTGCAGAAAAAGCTGACAGCATTCCACATCCAGCTGACAGCAGGAAGTAATCCATCTGCATATCTTCCGGGATAGGTGCCTTGCACCTGGAGGTGACATCTGCTTCTCATCTCCACCCGAGCTATCTCAAGCAGACACTGATAGCCCTGCACAGGCTGTTACGGGAGGGAGAGTGATGAGGCTTTGCATGGCCACAGAGAAAGCAAATGCTCAGTGTCTTGGGACACATGGTGGACAGTATCCTCCACTGTCAGGAGGCTGTAGGGAATGTGTCTCACCAGAAGAGACATCCCCTTCCCCTCCACCAGCTAAATCTTCCTAGAGATTATTGAGTAACAGCTGTGATCCTAGGACTGGAGTTTCTGTGGTTTGAGGTGAGTTGAGGGCAAACAGAGCAGATTCTCTGACAAAGCATCCAAAGGCCACTGTCTGGGTCTGGGTCTGGTCAGGGTGAGGAGCTGGGCTGTCTGTGTCAGGCAGGGTTCTGCCGTGTGCTCAGCATACGGAGAGTGAACCCAGAGTGCTATCTTCAGAGGAACTCTGGGAGAACTGCCCACTCATGCTGATAAGGGTTATTCAGAGCAGGGCTAATGCCTCCTTGTTCTGATCGTGGAGAGGCGGTGGGAGCCTCTGTTGCAACCTGCCTGCTGCCTGGAGCCCTATAAGTCCTGTGAATTACATCATAAGACTATTTGCTAGCCCTCAACTTTGACCTCCCAGCTCTTTGCTGCTCCCAGCAACTTTTTATCATGTGCAGAAAGAGGTGAATCCCAGAGGACCCGAGCCCTGATCCTGTTGGGAAACTACTGGAGAAACTGTAGCTGTTGTGACCCTAACCTCTGGCTCACAAAAACCAAATCCTGTGCACAGAACAGTCGGTTTTCTGGGGGTGTTGTGAAAGATCTAGGTGTTTAAGGAATTGTCTCACCTGCTAGGATGGTGCACGCTTGTAATCCTAGTGGGAGGTGAACCCAGAAGACTGTAAATTCAAGGCCAGCTTGGGCTTCACTGTGAGACCCTGTCTCAAAAAGAACAGATTATTTTGGGGGTGGGGAGGGTAACTCAGCATTGTAGCATTGTGTGGTACGAATGCACTTCCGTGTTTGATCAGCAGCACCACACAAACAAACAAATAAAAACATAAACAAACCAAAATCAACAAACAGCAACAAAGAAAATAGTAAAATCTACCTTCAAAGATAAAAACCTTTCCATCTGCTTCTCGTTTTTTTAAATAATTTTTTAAAAGATTGATTCTTTTTATAAGACTTATTTGTAATGTTTATTTGTATTTGTGTGTGTGTGTGTTTGTATGTGTATGTTTGTTTGTGTGTAGTTGTGTGTATGTGGTTGTGTGTATAGTTATCTGTGTACATGTGGTTGTGGTTGTATGTGTGTTGCGTAAGGTGTAAGGTTGGAGTTACTGGCAGTTGTGGGCTACCGTGTGGGTGCTGGGAACTGAATATAGGTCTTCTACAGGAACAGTACCTGCTCTCTGCCCCTGAGCCATCTCTCTAGGCCACTCCCTCTAATTCTTGCTTTTTAAAAATTAATTAATTAATTTTAAAATTTTCCACCAAGAAGTGGTGGTGACAACACAAAGCCTGGTCTATAGGACAGCAGGGGTTACACAGAGACGTCCCATCTCAAAATTAAAAAAAAAAAAAAAATCTCCAATTTAATTTAACCAACATTTCCAGACATGGACCCACAGGCATCTCTGGAGCACTTGGGGGCAGGGAGCCAGGCATAGCGACCAAAACTGGGAACTCCTTGTATTGACTTTGTCTTTTATTTGTACGAATTCCAGTGAACCCCTTATGAATCCTCAGTGGGGAAGACTCCAGACATATACATGCCCACTGGGAGGTTCTAGCAAAGCCGAAGAAATAACAGTGGGAAACAGCTTGAAGCTCGTTTTGTTAGGGACACTAAGCAGCAAGGTCACTGGACATTTTTGCCATAGACAGACATTCAAAAGTTTGGGAAAAACAAGAGGGAAAGGAGCCAGAAAATACAGTCTGGCTCACCCTGAAGCAGCACAATGTCCTGGCTGCCACCTTCTGCAGACTGAGGTTGACTCGTTCCTTCTGGTTTACTTGCTAGCAGATGAGCTGAGAGAGGAAGGGGTGTGATTCACTCTGCACAGCAGCAGACATTGCATTTACTCCCAGAGGGAAAGGCTCATTTTATCTGAAGCTCAATTTGTATTCTGGCTGAGACTCCTGGCTCCGTGGAGAGCAGGGTTTCTTGCACTTTGTTAGTGTTGCTGGAATAAGTCTTGTTTACAAATTGTAACCAGGATACACTGCACAGCTGGTTCTGAGCTGTGGATGGGTATGCCTGAAGTGTGCAGGTCAGGTGAAGACAGAAAGATAAACATCTGTCTCTCTCTTTCTCCCTCTGCCTCTCTCCTTCTACCTCTCTGTCTCTCTGTCTCTCTGTGTGTGTTAAAACAGTGTCTCCAGCCAGGCTGACCTTAAATTCTCTTTGTAGCCAAGAATAACCTTGACTGACCCCTCCCTGCTGGGTGCTAGGATTACTGTCTTGTCTCACAACTCCTGGTTTATAGGAACCCACTTGCGTATGTTAGGCAAGCACACTACCAATACAATACAGCCCCAGCCATATGATTTTAATTTAGTATTTCTTTTCTTTACAAGTTTGAATTGGTTTCCTTTCCCTCTCTCCTCCCAAGCAATCGGTGGGGGAGGCTACAGTGGACTGTGGAAACAGGCTGGCTCAGCGGCTGTCACCTTCAGAGTGACCCAGTTTATTCAATAGAAAAACAAGTCGGGGGATCCAGGTGGAGGCGGGTTAATGATTGTTAGCCGGTGAAAATGGCTGACTTATCGCTGTTCGGTGAGAAAGTTCAGGTTGAGGACCTTGAACTGTGCACCTGTTGACCAGGCAGTCGGAGCCTGGCTCTCAGGAGTGACTGGACATTTTGTTCACTGAAAAATACCTAAAGGCATCTTGTTCACTGCAAACAACTAAGAGATCCTGGGCGGGCTCTCTCCCCTCCTCCTGCCCACCCAGGATCTGCCTTCTCTCCAAATCAAAAAGAAACAAACCAAACAAAACCCAACAAACCAACAAATCCCTCCTCAGTCCCCTCCCCCAACCTATTTCTGCCAACCAGGTAGTTCCCTTAGGAACAGATGGCAGATTCTTTGCTCATTCCCAACACAACTTTGCCATACGATGCCAAACCTTCTAGTATTTAGGGAACATCCCTTCTGTCAAATTTGGTCCTTCCTGCTAGCCCTCTGGTTGGTGGCATGCTGCACGAAGGGCATCTTCTTTTCCCATTCTGACCATGAAGTGCCCTCTGAAAGTGTCTTCCCTGAGAAAGTGCCTAATCTATTTCTTTTAGAACCCAGGGCCTTGTGCATACGCTGCAAATTCTCTGCCACGGAGCTAAAGGAAAAGATAAATAGAGCTCACTTTTGAAAACTGAGATATTGTCCCCTGGGTGCAGTGACCTGTACCTCAAGTGCCAGCTATTCAGGAGACTGAGGCATATATAATATAAATATAATATAATATAATATATATAATATAATATACATAAATATAAATATAATATAAATATATAAATAAATAAAATAAAACCCTAATGATTCAGGGTGAGATGACTCGAAAGGTAAAAGTGACTGCTGCCAAGCCTGAGTTCAGTCCCCAGAACCCATGTGGTAGAAGGAGAACCTGCCTATGCAAGTTGTTCTCTGACCTTCCTACACCTGCCCACTCACATTCACAAACAGCAGATGAATTCTCAGTCAGTGGTGGCCCGTGCCTTTTGGTCCCCAGCCTTGGGAGGCAGAGGCGAGCAGATTTCTGAGATCAAGGCCAGCCTGGTCTACAGAGCAAGCTCCATGTCAGCCAGGGCTTCACAGAGAAAACCCTGTCTTAAAAATAAACAACCAGGGGCTGGAGAGATGGCTCAGCGGTTAAGAGCATTGACTGCTCTTCCAGAGATCCTGAGTTCAAATCCCAGCAACCACATGGTGGCTCACAACCATCTGGAATGGATCTGATGCCCTTTTCTGCTGTGTCTGAAGACAGCTACAATGTACTCATATACATAAAATAAATAAACAAATCTTCAAAAACAAAACAAACAAATAAAAAATAATCATCAAACAAAGTAAAAGATACAAAAGGTTAATGGAAGTCAGTCCTCCCTCAATGATCCCAGGACACCTGGGCACTAAGGCTACTGAAACCAGCTCAGATCTGAAGGTCACATGACTCAACGAAAGCCTCCTCTTTGCACCTGGCATGCACAGCGAGCTTTCTGTGCCCCTAACTCTGTCCTTGTCATCTTTCATCAATTATTCCAATAGCTGGGAACCTTTCATCTCAAGCAGCCCTGTCTGACGGTGCAGGCTGTCAGGCTGTTCCGCTCCTTGCTAGCAGGAAGCATTAGGAAATGATAGTCTTGGACAACTTTAACACCCCCACCACCCTGAGAGTTCATAGATGCTGAGACAGGAAGAGGTGAGGTTCCAAGTGAGGTTAGGGAGTCCCTGTGAAGCGAGTGCCGGCCGTATCTATTTTTAGACATGAAAAAACACAGCAGGGCTCAGCTAGGAAGTCAACAGCCAGTAAGTGATTTCCCAGTCTCCACAGAGTGTGGTGTGGATGCAGGTGGGGGAAGTAGGGCCAGGAGAGTCTAACTTGCTTTGCTTCTGGAAGGGCAGGCTGGGAAAGGACCTTTCTTTTGTTATTTTTTTTTGGGGGTGAGGGGGTTAAACATCATGAGGCTGGGATGTATTTAGCTACCTTTTAGCTCTGTGGTAGAACCTTGGAGCACATGGTCCACCTTGGGAACAGGGGACTGAATGACATTTCAAACACCTTCTCTTTGGAAGGTTTGGGACAGAAAGAGGTCACAAGAATCCAGGGGAGCTCTCCAGCCAGAAACTCAGAAGCAAGAAGCTTCTTGCTCCCCTCACCTTGAACCCTAAGTGACCTTGAGCTCATCTACTCTATGGGACATTAACTGTGACCTTTTTGTTGTCAAATCTCAGTGGCATCCGGCTTCCTCCTTAGTCACCTAGCCACACGGGACAAGTCTGACATTGTGTTTGCTATGTTCAAGGTTGCTCCACTGAACTCCACTGTCTGCTTCTGTAGCCTGTGTGTGCTAGCCTCTAGGAAGACAACTGCCCAGATGTTCCACACATCCCCCACACCACAGGTTCCTTCCAGATCTGATTTTCCTCCACCCTTCCCTGCTTTGAATGGGAGACCTTTCTTCTTTGTCCTCCTATAGATACTGAACCTGGTGTTCTTGTCATCACCTCAACATCTTTTCATGTTCTCTTGCCCTCACACTTCCTATACAGACTTCATTTTATTTGCACACTTTATGTGCATGTGGAAGCCAGAGGTCAAAGGTCAATGTCAGGGGTCTTCTACTTCTCTCCATTTTATTTTACATTAAAATTTTTTTAATTTATATTATTTTATGTGCTTGAGTGTTTTGCCTGTATGTATGTATGTATGTATGTATGTATGTATGTATGTATGTATGTGTACTATGTGTGTGTCTGGTGCCCACAGGGGTCAGAAGAGAGCACTGGATCCCCTGAAACTGGAATTATAGATGGTTGAGAGCTGCCATATAGGTGCTGGGATTAGAACCTGGGTCCTCTGCAAGAGCACTATCTTTCTGTACTGAATGCAATACTTGCCAGTTTAGCTAGACTGGCTCATAGATGATTCCCAGGATCTACCTGTGGTCATTTTGGACCTCAATGTTGGGATCACAAGTGAAGTATCCGCTTGTCTGGATGCTGGAGACTGAATCTCGGTTCTCATGATTGCACAGTCCTTCTATAGACCCCTAGTTCCTTCACTACCTTTGAGTATCCACTCCCCTCTCATGCCCATCCCAAGCTGTCCAACTGTTAACAAGACAGGCCTTTCTACTCATTGCTCAAAAACCGTTCAATGGTCCTTTCCTTCTCTCTCTCTTTCCCCCTATTGTCTTCGTCGTCCTCAATAAACCTTTTCCACATTGGGGAAAAATAATTCAGTGGTTCCCATGGTTTGCGTCATGAAACTCAAGGTCAAGTTTACACAGTATCGAATCCCAGGTTATCTTTCCAGTCTTGTTCCCTAATGGCTTCTCCTCACAGTCCCCATGTCCCATAGACACCCATTGTTCCCTACCTTTGCTCCTCTTTCCACCAGACTGTCACTTCCTTCTGCTGCACTTGTAAGGATTCTAACTATATACAAGGTCAAGCTACATACAACTTCTCAACAGTGACCGTCGCCTCTGACTAAAGGAGCTGACCCAAATCCCCGTAGCACTTAACTGGTCCTGATCTTGCAGCACGCATCACATTGAAGCATGCATTGGAGTTGTTCTGTTTATGACTTGAGTCTTTTCCTTCTATGTTGAGCCTTGAGGGACAGTACAGCATCTCCTTCAGTCTCTAAAATTTAGCTCCACTCACCAATCAGCTGCTCATGGTGAGTGTCGATTGGGTGGTAGAGAACATGCTCTTAGCCCTCTCTGTCCCCTCTGCCTTTAACCGGGCCTCGATTCTTATTAGGACATGAAGTTACATCTTAATCCTTTGAATAGGAGTCTGGTCTTGTGACTTGCCTTAGGTAATGGGATGTTGGCAGAAGGGAGGTAGGAGGCTGGGGTGATGGGTTAGCTGTAAAAGGATTGTTGGGCAAGTGTGGGGTCGTGAGTTCTGACCCCTAGCACTTGCATAAAAAGTCAGCCATATGGTATGCTTCCATAACTCCAGAGCTGGGGCAGAACCAGGGACAATCGGCAAGGTCCAATTTCAGCGAGAGACCCTATCTCAAAACTACAGTGGAGCGCCAGCTAGATGGTTCACTGGGTAAAAGGGCTTGCTGCCAAGCCCAGAGACCTGAATTTGACCTCTGGAACCCACAAGTTGGAAGGAGATTAAAAAAAAAAAAAAAAGACGGCCACAACTTACCCTCCGACTTCCACATTCACACAGTGGCATGTGTCCACCCCCCCATGCAAAACAAATGCAAAAAAAAAAAAATGTAGAGAGCAATTGAGGAAGACACTGGTTGGTCATCTAGCTTCCACAAGCAAGTACATGTTCATATGTGTAACACACACACACACACACACACACACACACACACACACACACACTCACTACTGAGTTGATGCAGAAAAAGACCTAGAAGTGTTTTCTCATTATAACTTCCTCGATTCGGGCTGTGGTTGGCATCCTAGACCACATTGGCAAGCCTACAAGAGACATGTTGCTATAACTGCAGCTCTATACACATAAATAAAGCTACTTTTTACAACACAGACCCTGTCCACTAGCCAGATAGCTGGCAGCCTTGTTAGGAGAATTCAGGAAAAAGACTGGCTGAGCTCGGCCCAGGCTGAACACCCTTTGTGGGTGAGGTAAGTTGGTTTGTTATTGAAAGCCACTAAGTTTTTGAAATGATTGCTTACATACTTACTAAAATAGCTTATAGCCAGGTAGGTGGTGTGTCCCCACTGTTGGGATTCTGAAAATCCCACCCCTCAGTTACCTGGCAATAGCCAGGCATGCTCAGCCGCAGTGACCTGACACTATAAAAGGGGCTGCTTGCCTCCTCCCCTCTCTCTTGTTCTCTTGCTCTCTTGCTCTCTCTCTTGCTCCCTTGTCTCCTCCCTTCCCCCTCCTCTTCCCCTTCCCTTCCCCCTTCCCTCTACACGTGCTTATAGATGCTCTGGCCTCTACTTCTCTATTCCTCTCCCCTCTCTCTTTCTCTGCCTCTACTGCCCTCTTAACTATCTGGTGACCTGAATAAACTCTATACTGTACTATACCATTGTGTGGCTGGTCCCTTAAAGGGAAGGGATGCCCCACATGGATCCCCTAGAGGCATCCCCCTTGCCTCCAGGCCTCACTGAACCTCTATGGGCCACACACATACACACACACACACACACACACACACACACACACACTCTTCATCCTTTTCCAAACATTGGTGCCAAAACCCGGGACGTCATCTTTTAACAACACCTACATCTTTAAGTCCAGCTCTTGGAAGACAGAGGTAGGAGGATCTCTAAGTTGGGAGGCCAGCCTGGTCTGCAGAGTGAGTTCCAATACAGCCAGGGCTACACAGAGAAACTCTGCCTTGAAAAACTAAAAAGAGAGAAAAAATACCCTATAAATTCTGGTTAAAAAATGTTAAATAATAGCTATATGCACTATGTTCAGGAATGTGTGTGTGTGTGTGTGTGTGTGTGTGTGTGTACTTATTTTGGGAATATGAGTACACTGTAGCTGTCTTCAGACACAAGAGAAGAGGGCATCAGATCCCATTACAGATGGTTGTGAGTCACCATGTAGTTGATGGGAATTGAACTCAGGGCCTCTGGAAGAGTAGCCAGTGCTGAGTCATATCCAGCTCCTTAGTTCTCATAAAAATCCTGAAGCAGGTTTTATTCCTCTCTCTACTGCACAGGAGATAAAATTGAGGTCCTAGGGAAGTTTAGTAACTTGGAGTTACTTAGGGGTCACAGTAGCTGGATCAAATCCCAGCAATGTTTTTCCAGAGGTAGCCTAACTACTAACCTAAACCACTGTACCTCACTGATTCTGCTTATCCAGAGCAAAAAAACAGAAACACGTTGAATTGCTTCCTCCAAACCATTCCCTTCTTCTGCTCACAGGTTTCACAATTTGGAAGAGAAAATCTTGGCTCAATTCCTCAGTCTCTGCCCCTACTCTGGTGGCCTGGTGGATCTACCTCCAAGCTTAGGGTTCCTTCTGAGCTGGGGGAATTGCTTTTTTTGACTTGCTCATATCCAGCCTCCCAGAATCCTTTGTCTTCAGTTCCTTCTTGCAACCTTTGCTGAACAAGAGTTTAGGTAATGGCAGTGTCCCCTGGAAAGGAAGTGTGTGAGCCTGCCATGTCAGTATTGTCCTTTGGCCTTGTGTCCTGTCCCCAAGCTGACAATGCAAAAAGAGTGGGTCATTCACCACAGATCTTTGAACTTCCACTCTTTTTGAGGGAGTCAAATCAGAAAAAAACGGATGTGGGATGGCTTTTAAAATTTTAAGACAAAAGATGTGATGTGACTCTGATGATGATGATGATTGACCAAGTCATCTCAGCCAGTCAACAGGTTCTCCAGGGCAGGAGTGAGGATTGAAAAGAGGAAAAAGCCAGTTAGACAACATTAAAGCATGACTCCAGCCAGCTCTGAGGCTTAAGCAGGTTTATCATTTTCCAATCTGCTTTTATACCACTTTGAGTACATGCAGAATATCAGTTCTGGGTCAAGGAACAAGTAAGGCAGTAAACAAATTCTGTAAACACCATTCTAGGGGCTAAGCAGGATGACCAAGACAATAGGACTGCTATACATGCTTCCTGCTGAGCCTGCCTTGAGCTTTGCATTAACTCAAATGTGAATGTTCCTAATCAGGGCCTGATTCCTGAGCCCAGGCCCAGAGCCTGATTCCCACCTTGAGCTTATTTCTTTTGTCCTGATAATGTCAAATTCCCACCAAGTGTCTAGAAGCAAGTCGCCCCCAAAAGGCCTTCCACATCTCCCCTTTATTTATTTCATAAATGAAACTGTATCTGTCTTAGGTTGTTCTGACATCAATGTCTTACTTATCCATCCTGGAATATGTATTATCAAAGAGCAATGCACTTTTGTCTTAGGTTGGTACAGCACTGTACAGAAACTTATCTGTCCTGGACTAACAGCCTGTTAAATTGATAACTCTGTATGGGGGGTCCGTTTTTAGTTTCAAGCCATGTATTTTTGCAGCCAACATACTGATGTTGTTAAAGGCAAGCTTTATCACAATGGGTTGGAATAAAAGTATTCCCAGGACAAGAAGGGCTAGCACGATCAAGCCATATATGCCATTCTTGAAGCTAGACCAAGAAGGAAATATTGACTTCAGGACATGAATAAATTTATCAGCAATATCTGTAGTGCTAAAGCTCACAGGGGCAGCCTTCTTTAAATTAATGATTTACATCCAGAGAGGGGTTAGGATTATGCCAAATACCCTGTGTCTCTGAACCTTTTCCCAATTACAGTGACTATCATTGTAAAGTTTAGAAGTAACCCAAATCCTTTGGTATTTAACATGGCAGTCAGATGGCTTCTTACTCTTATACTCTGAACCTCCTCTCCAATAATTTGGATAGTATCACAACGAGCAAGCACCAATCTGTTGTTCCAAATGCCTATCTAAATCCTCTTGAATACTCAAAACGTTAGCAACATTTTTTTTTTTTGCTAAATGATTAACAAAAGTAGCTGTCATAACCTCTTTTGTCAAAGCAATTGCAGAAGCAGTGGCACTAGCTATTAATGTAACCAAGGCTGCTATACCAGCAACAATCAAGCCCACTACCCTCTTGCTTCTGCTTAAAGCCTGACTCACTGCTTCCAATATTTGCAACCTCTTTTTCAGAATACCAGGGTCCTGTAATACTCACAGGTAATATAACAAAAGCTGGTTGATAGACCACCATGACAGACATGACAGATTTCAGCACTAACACAATTAGAAAGTGTACAACCAATACAATTTACATTAAATACTGTAGAAGGGGCAAAAGTCATTTTAACATGACCAATTAATAAAAGATTAGGAGCCTTAACACATGCACTAACATCTGTTCAAAGTCCCAATCCTGTCACAGTTTTATCCACTGTAAATGTAACTTCATACAAGGCAATTGTGAATTTTTAAAGGTCTCTGAAAATGTCCAGAACCAGTCTTCCAAATGAAAACTGTTATCTCCAATATTGGATTGATTTCTAAACCAGTCCATGAATGAGTCAGAATAACTGGTCACACTAAAGAAAGGAGAAGAATCATTACAACTTCTCTATGGACATGTTCTCTGTCCCACAAAGTCTAAAAGGTTGAGGCAAGGCAGCTTGTCCAATCTGGGTTAAAGGCCAGCAAAGGTGGGTCAGGAACAGATGCCCAATACAGCTTCTCAGTCACCATTGTCAGGACACTCAGCAAGCTCACAGGTCAGTGTCATTCTTTGTCCCAGCATCAGTCACTCTGGCAGCTAGCACATTCCTGCAGCATCTTTCAGAAAAAACACAAACACACCCTCTTCCCCATATTAATGCCTGCCTGGGACCATGCCATGCCAGTAAGTGGATCCTTCCATTTCACCTAGGGATAAGTACTCCTAGTTGTAGGTGCCATAGACACTCAGCGAGTTCCTTGGCATCCAAATTCTAAAATAAAAGAAAATTATTTAATTGTGGTAATATGAGGATATAACTCCCCTTTTTTATTTTATAAAGATATTGTTTTAAAATTCTACAATACCTGTTTCACAATACCTTGTCCTTGAGAATTATAAGAAATCTCAGCAATATGGGTCAACTGTTGACAGAGCATCTCAAATGTTTGACTGCCAGTTCTATTATTTGTTTTAATCTGATTCGGAACGCCAAGCATAGGAAAACAACGTAGGCAGTGAGTAACTACATTTTTAGTTGTCTCTCCTGTTAAAGCAATTGTAACTAGAAAGCCTGAAAAGGTGTCAATAGTCACATGTACACATTTAAATTTTCTAAAACCGGAAATATGAGTAACATCCATTTGCCATAATTGATTAGGTATAAGCCTTGGAGGATTAACACCATTATGTGGTATAGGAAGAAAGTGTATGAGCATGTGTGTGTGTGATAGTGTGTATATGTGTGTGTGTGAGTGTGTGTTTGAGTGTGTGTGTATGTGTGATTATGTGTGTATGTGTGAGTATGTGTATGTATGTGAGTGTGTGTGTGAATGTGTGTATGTGTGATTATGTGTGTATGTGTGAGTGTGTGTATGTATGTGTGAGTGATTGTGTGTATATGTGTGTGAGTGTGTGTGTGAGAGTGATTATGTGTGCATGTGTGTGTGAGTGTGTATACATTAATGTGTGTGTGAGTGATTGTGTGTGTGAGTGTGTGTGTGTATATGAGTGTGTGTGAGTGTGTGTCTGTGTGTGTGAGTGTCTGTGTGTATATGAGTGTGTGTAAGTATGTCTGTGTGAGTTTGTGTGTAAATGTATGTGAGTGTGTGCATGTGTGTGTGTGTATCAGCAGTTAACTTATGCACCATCTGTTTTGCTTTTATTTATTTATTTATTTATTTTGGTTTTTCAAGACAGGGTTTCTCTGTGTAGCCTTGGCTGGCCTGGAACTCACTCTGAAATGCACAGAGAAACCCTATCTCGAAAAACAAAAACAAAAACAAATAAATAAAAGTATTGGCTGTTCTTGCAGAGGAATTCAAGGGTTTGATTCCCAGAACCTACTTGGCAGCTCACAACTATTTGTGAAAGGTCATCAAAGTTGGCTCAAGACACTTCAAGAGCAAGTTCTCAGTACAAAGGAGATTTATTTTGAGGGACAAAGGACAGGAGAAGAAACAAAGACAGGAGACAGAGAATGAGGGAAAGGGAAAAGAACCAATGGGGAGGAAGAAAAGGGGCAAGGGGGAGGAGTAGGGTATCTTAGTCAGGGTTTCTATTCCTGCACAAGCATCACGACCAAGAAGCAAGTTGGGATGAAAGGGTTTATTCAGACTAAACTTCCATATCACTGCTCATCACCAGAGAAAGTCAGGACTGGAACTCAGGCAGGTCAGGAAGCAGGAGCTGATGCAGAGGCAATGGAGGGATGTCACATACTGGCTTGCCTCCCATGGCTTGCTCAGTCTCCTTTCTTATAGAAGCTAGGGCTACCAGCCCAGGGATGGCACCACCCACAATGAGCTGGGCCCTCCCACCTTGATCATTAGTTGAGAAAATGTCCTACAACTGGATCTCATGGAGGCATTTCCTCAACCAAGGCTCCTTTCTCTGTGATAACTCCAGCTTGTGTCAAGTTGACACAAAACCAGCCAGTACACAGGTATAGTGCCTCTTGATAGAGAGGAGACAGAACTGTCCTGTAGGCAAATGGCAGTTTATAAAGGTAAGGGGGGAAACCGTGTTAGGATGAGATGTTTAAGTTTGATTGTGTATGCTTGCTAATTAGGTGAGGCAAAGGGACTTTTGACGGGTGGACTTCCATACTTCAATAGCTGGTTCATCAGGAGGAGGAAGTAGCCAAATAGGGGAATAGACCCATGGTGGCTAGCTTTAGGGATGTGATCTAGTGGGTTTTGGCAAGGCAGAGGGAATGGGGGAAGGACAAGGCCTGTGAGAGACATGTTAGGCATGCTTGGGCCTGCTGGAGCCCCTTCAGTTTGTAACTCCTATTGTAAGAGATCAGATGCCCTCTTCTGGCCTCCATAGCGGGTACGCGTATATGGTGCTGATACACGCATGTGGCACACTTACACTCCGGTAAAACACTCACATACATAAAATAAAAATAAACATCTCTTTTAAAATAAGTGAAATTAGATGCCACTGTGACCCGATTTTTTTGTAGATCCTGGGGACAAAACTCAACTCCTTATGCCTGCAGAGCAAGCATTTCCCCACCCGAGGGACTCTAGTTCCATGCTTTGTAAGCAGGGGACACGGGTAGGCAATTCAGCTTATGAACCTCTGTCATAGCGTTCAGAACGACACAGGTAGGAATCAGGGAGAGCTGGCAGCCGTGTGCTCGGAAGGAAGTCGCAGGAGGGATGAATGTTTGAGTTGAGTTTTACTGGGTGAGGAAGGTGTCATCACACAGAGTGGGGGAGTACCTGGGCAGAGGTGAGTGGACAGAAGGATCTGCTTACGAAAGGCTGAGGTCTACAATGTGCTGCATCGGGAAGCATCAGGTGGGCTGGAGAGGAAGGGGCTGACCCCCCATGTGTGGGAAGCACTGAAGATTTAAAGGAACAGTTAGCCAAGGAAAGATTGTAGGAAGGAAGGAAGGTAGGACCTCACTTACATTGTACCTGCCTCTGGGGCTGGGGATACAGCGCAGGTGACAGAATGCTTGGCTAATGTGCATGAAGCCGAGGATTCGATCCCCAGGACTGCATAGACCTGATGTGGTGGTGTATGCTTCCACCCTGGGGAGATAGGGGCAGCAGGGTCAGAAGTTCAAGGTCACTCAAAGCTACCTAGTGAATGGGAGGCTGCCTGGACTACATGAGACCTTATCTCAAAAATTAAAACCTGACAAATTCATCTGCAAGTTAGCTGTGAGAACTCTGCCTGGGCTCCCACATCAGCCTAGGTCCCCTGATGCCTGCCAGCATATTTCAGCTATTTCTGGATGAAGTCACGTCAGTTCAAAGGAAGGCCTGGGTCGAAATCTGAACTCATCTGTGCATTTAGGATGGTCTTTTGGATTCGCCGAGGTGATACCTGAAAGGCCAGTTTGTTTATTCACAGAAACCAGCAGAGATAACACACGCATCACAAGGAACAGTTTGCTTATTTCCAAGAGAAGGAAGGCCTGGGATTGGCGTTTAGTGGAGTGCTTCCTGTTCAAGCCTGGTTCAACCCCTGGAACCAGCATAAAATAGGAGAGAATCGACTCCTTGGAGTTTTCCTCTGACTCTCACTTGTATGCCGTGGTATATATACAGATGCACTTTGAATGCTTGAGTGTGCATGCGTGCCTGCACGCACCCCCCCACACTAACATACACACACAAACACACACACACACAAACACATACTCACAAACACACACTCACACACACAAACACACACTCACAAACACACTCACACACACACACACACACACACACACACACACACACACACGGTGGTTTAAATGAATATCTGTGCACTAGAGGTATGCAGTTTCTAAAGAGGCCAGAAGAGGGCGTCAAATCCCCTGGGACTAGAGTTACAGTGGTTGTAAGCTGACGTGTAGGTGCTGGGAACTGAACCCGGGTTCTCTAGCAACAGCTGTAAATGCTCTTCTCCACTGAACCATCTCTCCACCCCTGACATCACCTACTGTGTGGTTTGGAACGGCCTGGTACTCAAAACAAAACTCAGGCGAGCCTCAAACTTATGGTGGTTTCCTACTTCAGCATTCCAAATGCAGAGATTCCAAGTGTGAACCGTAGCATCTGACTACCTCATCTAATTTTTCCATTCATTTATCATGTGTGTGTGTGTGTGTGTGTGTGTGTGTGTGTGTAGGGAGGTCATAGGACAACTCCATAGATTTGATTTTCTTCTCCTATCTCTGTGTGAGTTCTCGGGACTGATCTCCTGCCTGGGGCAGCTCCTTACGGAAGATTGTATGCTCAGTATTCAGATACTCTGGCCAGCACAGGCCATTCATAATAGGGCTGAGGGCCACCATAATACTCCATAGCAACGTGCCTGCCACGTGTTGGAGGGGTGAGGCCAGGGCCTCATCTCCAGCTCACTTGCATCAGACTTGGTTGTGCACCAAAGACTGTTTGGGTTTGGCCTAGTGCCGCTATACACTCAAATGCTAAGTGCCAGCCCCAGGATCCACTTGTCCCCAGCAAGCAGATCCTCAGATACATCAAGTGATGCTAATGAACCTTGCTCTCCAATTTAAAGCTATTGGTTAAATAAAAATGGCTACAGCCAATTATTGTGGCGACTAGAACGAGGCAGAGTTTCAGTTACCAGGCTGGCGGTCACAGTGAGGCCACGAGGAAGGAGAAGGGGCAGAGATAGAAAAGGAGGGAAGGAGAAAGAAGATGGAGAGGGCAGAATGCCCCCATTCGACGTGATGGACCAAGAGCAAGTGCCCGAGTGGGATGACCCCTGAGGATGGACTGACGGGGCAGAAATAACCTGACTGGAACAGCAAGTCCTAATATAGCTTATCATAGCTGGGAAGTAGACAGTCTGGCATTAGAAAGTAAACCAGGGGTATTCCAGTAATTGTTCAAGTGCTGACTAAATAAATCCATAGGACTTTGCTGCTGTTACTGGGGGCCTGGCTGCCACATGTTAATAACTAACAGAGTTTATTAAACTCCTCTTAGGAAAGAGAGCCTCCCAGACAGGTTTGTGTGTGTGTGTGTGTGTGTGTGTGTGTCCATCCAGATGGGCCAGGGCTGCAGCCTTGGCAGGCAGCTGCAACTCTACTGAGAAGACACAGTTGTCCGAGGGTCTAGCCTGGGCTGCATCCACCAGCCCTGGCCCCAGGTTCTTGGTCAGAAAGCTCATCACAGCTGTCAGCTCCTCAGGGCTCAGGTCTGCAAACAGCTGGCTCTGGCCAGGGTGTGTCCAGGGTGGTAGGAAGGTGTGAGACCCACCTAACTGCCTCTCAATTTCCCCCTTACTTTTCCTTCTGCTAGGCCTGTCACCAGAAGCCTCAATAGGTAGAAAGATTGAAGACACCCATAGCTAGACTCCTACCACCTCAGGCTCTGGTTCCGGATGGGAAATAGAAAGGCAAAGCAACAGAAAGAACTTAGGCAAGGACGTCTTTCTAGTCTCTAGATGGTATCATACACAAAAAATCCTAGACAGAATGGCAGGGACAGAGCATGCAGTTCCTGGGGTCAGGACAGGTGCAGTGGGGCCAGGGAAGGAACCTTGACTTCAAGTGACTCGTAGAGGTTGTCTCTGTCCTGTTCCAAATCACGCATCACACTCAGAGTGGTGGGGAGCCACAGGTGCATCATGTGTGTTCTGGAGAACAGCTGGGACCTAGCAAACTCCAGCACTCCAGCCCTGGGCTCCTTTTCTGTCCTCTCTTGGTTACAAGCAGATGAGCCTTGCCTTGCATCTGAGCCACAGCTGGATTCCCTTATTCCCACCTTTCTTTCTCTGGGTAGAAGCACTTCAAGCCCTCTCTGACATTTCTGGCTCTGCAGTCCTGTCCCTCTATTACTACTCCTGGTCCCCTACTTCACCCCTGTCCCTGTCCCCAGCCATCACAATCCTCCAGCACCTTTCAGTAATTACACACATGATGAGCAGAAGCCTGGGAGGAGCTGATCTGTAGGGCTGACCCGTGTCCATTCATAGAGACTTGAGGGTTCTAAGCATCAGATAGGACCACGTGGAGTGCTGAGGCAGTTGGACGCTGGCTGCTTCCTTGATGAGGACCAGGGAAGATGCACCAGTTAATTGTAACTCTCCTGTCCCCTTGAGCATGGTTAGCAAGGGGGCCAGGTCACAGGTCAGATGTGGCTGGGGCACTGACCTCCAGGTTAACATACTAGCCAGTGCTTTCAACCAGAAAATCCTCTATGAGGGTTAATGTTCCTTGCCAACTTGACAGATCTAAAATTACCTAGAAGATAAGCCAGGGACAGCTGTGAGGGATTACCTAGCTTCTGGGCAGTCTTGAGAAAGGGTGTGTTGATTGAGGTAGAAAGACTCCCTGGATTTGGGTTCTGGACTATATAGACAATAGGAAGGGGGCCAAGCACCAGCATCCTCTTTTTTCCTCTGTGCTTTCTGACTATGGCTAACTTGGGACCAGCTGCTTCAAGCTTCTGCCAATTTTGTGTGATATTCTGCAAAATGCCCTTGGAATCAAGAGGGCATGTGCTTATCAAAGGAACAAAGTATATCTCATCTGCCAGAAAACCCCTGCATCTTCTTGAATCTCTTGGCTCCTTTCCACCCTCTGTCCCTGGATCTCAAATTTAGCTCCACTACTCGCATCAACTGGACAGCCACATCCTGGGCAAAGGGTATGAGGGTGCCTGAGATGGGACCTGATTTTTTCACATACCTGGAGGGGGGCTCTTCATTTTTGACCTGGTAACATGTCCAGGAAATGATGTTGTGGGGACCTTAAACATAATGTGTCTTACTGGCACAGAATGGGAGACTGTTCTAATCAAAGGCAAGAGATCAACCTAATGGCTGTGAGGTGGGGGCAGGGCAGGAGAGGCCAGAAGACATAAGAGCATGGGAAGCCTTCATGGGTACATTCTTCAAGGCATTGTTGCTGGAAGATGAGAGCCTGCAGCTCAGTCAAGAAAATACGTGTAAAAGTAACTTTTAAAATAGCCAGATGTAAATGTTGAGGCTTACTAATACATTAGCTTGCCCTTTCTAGCTCTCTCTGAACTCTCTGAACTGGCTGGTTCAACTCAGCTGTTCTGGCTCAAACTGTTCTCCAAACTGACTGATTCAATCTGGCTTCTCTCTGCTTCTCACTGAATTGCTCTGCTTGATCTCAAACTAACTCTGACAATCTGTTCTAATCTTCCAACTCCTTCTTATTTTCTTACTCAACTTCCTCTGCTGACCTGCACTGCACAAACTGACCAGAACTCATGAATGAACTGTGCACTGACCAGAACTCATGAATGAACTGTACACTGACCAGAACTCATGAATGAACTGTACACTGACCAGAACTCATGAATGAGCTACACTGATTGAACAGAACTCATAAGTGAACTATACAAACTGAACTGATTTCCATCTGAATGTCCCTGTGCTGTTCTTAAATATCTTCTCTTTCCTGTTTGTTCTTTTCAATAGCTTCTCTTTCCTCTACTATTTTCGAGAGAGCTGGGTGTATCTATCTCTGACTCCTGTCAAATCTTTCTGATTTGTCATCTTGTCTACCCCTCAATTAGACATCACTTTCAAACATGGCCATTCCTCCTATAGACTAATTTTACTTTAAAGATGTGCACTAAGGACATGTTTATATCTCAGCTAGAGGGATAAAGGTGTGTGATATGCCTGCATTCCTTCCTACCGAATCACATAGGCCTAGCTAGGCCTTTGTATGTGATCCCTAGCCAGAGCAGCCATGTTGCTGGATTAAAATTCCTCTACAGGTAAGACCTCCTGGAAGCCTAGGTGTCTAGCTGGACTTTTGAAACTTTGGTAGCAAATCTTCTCCCTTGTTCTTGAGAGCTGTGGGCATGAGCTCCTTTCAAGGTTGTGAGAAACAGAAACTTCAAAGGGGATGGTAATTCCACTCAGTCCCCTTCTCTCTCCACAGAGCAGCTCTTCCTGTCTTCCAGAAAGCTGAGACCTGGTTTCTGTCTTCCTCACCTGACTTCTGTGTTCTGAAGCACCTATCTGGGGCAGAGGGTAAGGGGCAAGGCTGTTGCCTGTGCACAGACCCTGGTTTCCTTTGACCCCGGCGGACTGTTCTGCCCACCCTGGCTGCTTCTGATCTGGGTGGCCCATGACCACCCCTAGCTTGCTGTTTTTACTTTCCCTTGGCAGTTTGGTGGCAGGCTTTGTGCAACCCACCACTACACCATCTTTTGAACTCAATTAATTTGCCACATCAAAGAACATACCAAAATACTCAGATCCAATTGTTATGATGTAATTGGCCCACCTAGCAAGTCAGATCACCCTGTACAATTCCATCCCTTATAAAATATTCATAACAACCTGTATCCATACAGAAATGTTCAGAGAGGAACATCTACGTCTGCCTTTGTCCCCTCCCCCACTCTCTATTGTCCAATGTAATGTCATGTATCGCCTTGACATTAACCTACACAGGACTGTGTGATCGATGCTGTTAATTGAAAACACGTTTTTAGAACATTCTGGTGAGCATTCAGCAAACCAATCATCCCATAAGTGATTTAGAAACATGGCTGGCAGTGTAGCTTAGTGCAGCGTTTGCTTAGCATGATGGAAACTCTGGTTCCATCCCCAACAACACAAAAAGTCAGCATGGCGCTGCACACACTCTCAGGAGAATGAGGAGTTCCAAGCCACTCTCTGCTACAGAGTACTCAAGGCAAGCCTGAGCTACAGAAGACTTGGTCTTCATACAAAATCAAAACGAACTAGACAGGAAGAGTGTGTTTGACAGATCCTGTGATCTCTGATGAACAATCCTTTGACTCCTCTTGTTTCTCCTTCCAGGGAGGTCCCGAGTGGGTGTGGAGGACAGATGTGCTCAGAGAATGGAGCCGCAGAGAAAAGAGGGTGAAGGTTGATGGGAGGGGTGGGGAAAGACGATGGAGAGCTTCCCCAACACCAGAAAAGCAGCTCACTGGGGAATTACATGAAACTCCCAAGTAAAGACTGAGTGTGTGTCCAACCCCTGGTGGATGAGGAGCTCTGCCTTCTTCCCACCACCCAAAGCTTGGAGAAGGGCCAGCCTCAGGGAGGAGCCTGTAGCCCTGCCCCTCCTCCACCACCCCATCATCAAGGCCTTGGAAGGGGGCCTTTCCTGTGTCATCTAGATGAAGCCTCACACTTTCCCTGTAGCAGCCCACGTTTTTATCAGAGGCCTCTCTTCAAGTGTGAATACAAAACATATCAAAAGAAGAAGAGTTTATTCCTGAGCCAAATGTGTGTGACCCTGGCCCCAGAACACAAGGTTTAGGTTGCCTCAAGGAGGGTATCCCAACTCAGAAACCATTTCATGGAGCTTCAGACCTAAGAAAAGTCATTTTCAAATACATCGTTGGAAGTCTCAGGTTAGGAGGATTCAGCAAAGTAAGAAGATCTCTGCTCTAGGTTTCAGATGTTATCCCATGATCTTGTTCTTAGCTTTTGAGCAGTTGGATGTCAGTGGTCTGCTAAAAGGGTTTTTTGGTTGTTTGTTTGGTCGATGGGTTGGCTTTGGTTTTGAGATAGGGTCTCATGTATCCCAGGCTGGTATTTCTTTCACTGTGTAATAGAGAATGACCTCGAACTCCTGAAGCTCTTGCTTCTACCCTTTAAGTTCTGGAATTGCTGGATTGAGGATTCAAAAGGTTTTACCTTATAGTTGCAAAGATGTTAGGTCAGACATACCGGGCAACAGATATCTATTAAAGAGATAGAAGAGAGCCCAGGATAACTTTAGCTCTGGATCTGCAACATTTCAACTCTCCACAACCATAAAATTCTAATTAGTCATTCCAATAAAATCTTTAACGTAGCTGTGACTTTTTTTTTTTCTGGCAATTTCTGCTCCAGAAGAATCTGTGACTAGTAACTTAAATCCCCATGTTTGTGCCTTTTCTATCGTGATTAAACATCATGACCAAGGTAACTTACAGAAGGGTTTTGCTTTCAGCAATGGTTCCAGAGAGTTAGGGTCCATAATGATGGGGTCACCATGGCAACAGGTGGCAGACACGGTGGCTGGAGCAATAGCTGAAGCACACACAGGAAGCAGAAAGAGTAAATTCAAAATGGCACAAGCCTTTATGTTCTCAAACACCCATCCCCAGTGACAAACTTCCTCCCATAAGGCCACACTTCCTAAGCCTCCCCAGACAGGGCCACACCTGGTGAGCAAGCACTGAACTACCCAGAGACTGTGGGGACATTTTCCACTCACACCATTACAGAGCCTTGGAAACCCACATCAGGATGAGTGCTTCTGAAGCAGAGTTGGTATTTAGTGAGAAAGTGTTAGGGCTGGACGGACGGACGGACTCAGCTGCTAACAGCACTGGTTGCCCTCCTGGAGAACCTGGTTCTACAACCAGTGCCCATGAGGCAGCACATGCCTGCCTGCAACTCCAGCTCCAAGGGTCAGACGCCCTCTTCCAGCCTCCGAATGATCCTGTACACACTCATACTATTGCCGCCACCACCGCCACCAACAACGACAACAAATGGTTTTAGAGCTGGGAATTTAAAGGTGCATGTCTGTAATCCCATCACTAAGGCTGCATGGTTGCCATGAGCTTCCAGCCAATCTGGGTGATGCCATCCACTCAAGGCTTGTTTGAGCTACAGGGTGAGACCCTGATTTACTTTGTGTTTGTTATTCTTGAGAGAATGAGAGAGAGAGAGAGAGAGAGAGAGAGAGAGAGAGAGAGAGAGAGAGAGAGAGAGAGAGAGAGAAGTGACTGGACAGGGTGATGCACACCTTTAACCTGGGCACTTGGAAGACAGGGGCAGAATCTCTGCATGTTAGAGACAAGCCTGGTCCACATAGCAAGTTCTAAGACAGCCAGGGCTACATAGAGAAACCCTGTTTAAGAAAGAAAGAAAGAAAGAAAGAAAGAAAGAAAGAAAGAAAGAAAGAGAGAGAGAAAGAAAGGAAGGAAGGAAGAAAGAAGGAAAGGAAGAAAGGAAGAAAGGAAGGAAGGAAAGATAGATAGAAAGAAAGGAAGAAAGAGAGGATGAAAGAAAGGAAGAAAGAGAGGAAGAGAAATTAAGAAAGAAAAGCTGTGTGTGTGTATGATTGTGAATGTTTGTTCAGGCATGTATTTGTGTGTACATGGATGTGCTTGTATATCTGTGGTAGTATGTGTGAGCATGTGTGCTTGTTTGTGTGTTATGACTGTCTATGTGTTCAGACATGTGTATTTGTGTGCATTAGTGTTTGAGGGTATGTATGTGTGCATGTAAGTGTGTGTATTTTGTGTGTGTACAAGTTTATGTGTGTACATGCAAGTATGTTTAGTGTGTGTGTGTTCACGTGTGAGTAAACATCTCTGTGTACATCTGTAAATAGGTATGTGCAAGTTTTTATGTGGTTATGTTTATGTGTGTATATACATGTATTTTATATGAATAAGTACATGTATGTATATACTACATACATTTATATTCATGGCCATTTGTTCACAGTGTGGATTGCACTTTTTTGTGTATATGCAGGTGTATGTGCTTGGTCCCATATTTAACTTGGCATCTGTGTGAGTTCTTTGTATTTATTTATACATATTTGTGCTTATATATGCATGTATTTGTATATACAGGTGCACACATGTTTCTGCCTGTATGTGTCTGCATATTTCTCTGTGTGTGTAAATTTGTGTGCTTATATAAGTACATTCCTGGTGTGCATGTGTGTTTGAGCACATGTAAGGAGTTAAGACAAAGTGCTGTTGTGAAACACAATATTTTAGATTCAAAGACACCGAAGAAAGTCAACACCTAATATCCACAGTCTGAAATACGCACACAGGACAATTTCTGAAAAAAAACAGAAGGCCAAGAGCACAGACCTGGCAAGGGGGTCTAGAAATCCCTGGAAAGTCTTCTTAGAAGGAACAGACACAGAAGAGGCAGGAGTGTGGGACTGTAAGGCAGGAAGGAGCCCCAGAACCAGCAGGAAGTACTCACCATTTTCCCATTGAAGATACCACTCTGATATTTGCCAAAGCAGTACCCATGGTCCATGGTCTCCACTGGAAGGACAGTGGGTTGAAGGGTGATTTCCCAAGAACAGCAACCAGATCCATGCAGTGTAGATGACCCTTTGGAGGAAGGGTTGTGTGCAGGTGAAGACAGAGATACCCCTGCCCACTGGAGCTGCATGGCCAGGCAGAGGCTTGACAAGATGCAGGTCCCTAGGGAAGAGTCAGTTTGCATCTGGAGGCTTAAGAACAGATTTTCTGCTGGCTCAGGAGGCTAAGAAAGGGAGAACCACACATTCAAGGCCAGCCAAGGCTATGTAGGCCACCCTGAGCTACATACAGAGACCTTTTCTCAAAAACCTAAGTGAATAAGCAAATACAGAAGGAAGGGAGCAGAATACTCCTAAGTTGTTGAAGTGGAGGGTTTGCCTCCACAGGCAGGAGGGGTTTGAATTAATAAGAAACCAATGGACATAATGGCTCCTACCTTTAATCCCAGTACTCAGGAAGCAGAGGCAGGTGGATCTTTGTTAGTTCAAGGCCAGACTGCTCTATGTGGTAAGCTGTAGGCTATTCAGTGTTACATATTAAGAGCTTGTCAAAAATAAAAATGAAGAAATGGAGGGTAGGGCTGGGACTCTTCCACATGTTCCAAGGTTTATTCATGTTTTTTTCCCCCAGTCACCCTATGCATTGTGTAAGTGTACACAAGCGATCTGACCACTTACTGGGAAATCAGCTTCCTAGAAAGGGGATTGATTGATGGGGAGGGTCACTCTTTGATCAGCAACTGAACACGCTACTGTCTGCCCTGGAGTGTCTTCAGACTCTCAGCCCTCAGCCCCAGGCACCTTTGCCTCGCTGTGAGCTCAGTGTAGAATCCCATCCTCTAGGACCATGGTCCTCACCCTTCCTAACACTGCACCCCTTTTATACAGTTCCTCAGGTTGTGGTGACCCCCAACAGGAAAGTTATTTTCCTCGATAGTTGACAGCTATAATTTTGATACTGGTATGAATCGTAGTGTAAATGTCTGTGTTTTCTGATGGAAAGCCAGGAGGGAGCAAGCCAGTCAGCACCTCTCTGTCATGGCCTCTGCATCTGTTCTTGCCTCCACATCCTGACTTGAGTTCCTGCCCTGACTTCCCTGGATGAAAAGCCAGGAACGATAAGCTAAAATAAACCTTTTCTTCTACAAGTCATGGCATTTTATACAGCAGTAGAAACCCTAACTAAGACAGGTTTTTAATTGTTGCATTTCTGTGTGCACAAGTATTCATATGTGCAAGAGTTGGGGGGATGATAGAAAAGACCTTACAAAATCAATTTAGGGAGGGAAGACTGATTTTAGCCCATGGTTTCCGAAGGTTCTGTCTCTTCATGGTGAGGACAATGTGGTGAAACATAACAATGTGGATTATGGGAGACCAGGCAGCAGCAGCAGAGAGAGAGAGAGCAAGACAGTAAGCAGCCAGAGATTATAGTTCCCAAGGGCTCACCCAGTGGTCTCTCTCCAGTTTGACACCATGCTCTAAGTTTCCAGAGCTTCCCAAAATAGCACCACCGTTTTAGAAAACAAATATTCAAATCACAAATCCACAGAGGGCATTATATATGTATATATATTATAACAGTAGCTCTGTCTAGTCTTTTTTTTTTTTAATTTATTTATTTTAGTTATATGAGGACACTATAGCTGTCTTCAGACACCAGAAGAGGGCATCACATCCAATTACAGATGGTTGTGAGCCACCATGTGGTTTCTGGAAATTGAACTCAAGATCTCTAGAAGAGCAGTCAGTGTTCTTAACCACTGAGCTATCTCTCCAGCCCTCTCTGTCTAATCTTAAATTCGATCCTTATACCATTGACTCTTCTGTGCTGGGATTATAGGTGTACACCACTATGCTTGACTTCCATGAAACTCTTTACTGCGAGAAAGAATTCCTTCAGGTACATGGAGCTGGAGTCTGGAACTGAACTTGGGGGAGAGGCATCTGGCACATCTTGTATGCACCGAGGTGAGTGTCTGAGTCCTCATTCCCAGATGTACTGGTTCATTTCATATGTAAACTAGACGAGAGCTGAAGTTATCACAGAGAAAGGAGCCTCCCTGGAGGAAATGCCTCCATGAAATCCAGCTGAAAGGCATTTTCAATTAGTGATCAAGGGTGGGCAGTGCCATCTCTGGGCTGGTAGACCTGGGTTCTATAAGAAAGCAGGCTGAGCAAGCCAGGAGAAGAAAGCCAGTAAGTAACATCCCTCTATGGCCTCTGCATCAGCTCCTGCTTCCTGACCTGCTTAAGTTCTAGTCCTGACTTCCTTCAGTGATGAACAGCAATGTGGAAGTGTAAGCTGAATAAACCCTTTCCTCTTCAAGTTGCTTCTTGGTCATGATGTTGTGCAGGAATAGAAACCCTAAGACACTAGAGAAGGCATAGTCATTCTCTCTGTTCAGCCTCAGGGATCCCCTTGCCCAGCTTCTTCTCAGGACCACAGATCTCCATCCTAAAGCTATGAACACTAGTTGGTTCATGCAATCCACCAGGATGTCGAGCTCCACTACTCACTCACTCCTTGCCATCTGGTAAATCTAAGGCCAATGCTGTAGACAATGGCAGTGGTCTACAGAAGAGACTACATCCGGTAGGGAACTGGAGTCCCATTGCAACCCTCCTGACTTGAGCTGGGCTGAGGTTCCAATGATCTAGATGTCTGCTCCCACCACCCCCACTGCCATTGGCGAGCTCGGGAAGGTGGTGAGGCATAAACACACAGATCATGTTTTCAAATAGAACCGTGTGCTTACTCATACACACACCACCACACATACACACTCTAGCTCTTCAGTCCAGAGCTGGGCATCATGGAAATGAGTGTCAAGTGAACCTGATGGTGGCAAATAGTATTCCTCTGTTTCCCTTCCCACAAGCCAGATGCTGCCACCAGCCTTGAGAAGGGGCCATAAAAGGATGGTATCTTTGTTAGGGATAGCATTGCTGTGCTGAAACACCTCAGCCCAAACCAAAAAACAACCTGGAGAGGAAAGGATTTGTTTGGTTTACACTTTCACATCATAGTCCATCACTGGAGAAAGTCAGAACAGGAACTCAAAACAGGGCAGGGACCTGGAGGCAGGATCTAATGCAGAGATCATGGAGGGATGCTGCTTACTGGCTCGCTTCCCATGGCTTGCTTGCTCAGCCTGCTTTCTTATGGACCCAGCCTAGTAATGGAGTGAGCTGGCTCTCCCCCATAAATCACTAATTAAGAAAATGCTAGACTGGAGAGATTGCTCAGTGGTTAAGAGCACTGACTGCTCCTCCAGAAGTCCTGAGTTCAAATATGAGCAACCACATGGCGGCTCACACCATCTGTAATGGGGTCCGATGCCCTCTTCTGGTGTGTCTGAAGACAGCTACAGTATACTTATATACAATAAATAAATCTTAAAAAAAAAAAGAAGAAGAAAAAGAAAAAAGAAAAAGCCATACAGGTTTGCCTACAGCCCAGTCTTACGGAGGCATTTTCTTATTTGAGGCTCCAATGACTCTAGCTTATGTAGCCATAAAACTAGCCAGCCCAGATGGGAACAAAAAGATGAACATTCAAAGGAGGATTAAATTCTTTAGGTTGGAAGAATGGGGAGTTATGGAGTCAGAACTCACAACTGACTGCACATCCCCTTTGGCTCCCACACCACAGTATCTGCTTGTCTTTCATTCTTCTCTACCCACCCCAGACCATGTTTTACATAAAGCCAGACACTGTGAGCCCTGAACCTCACTGAAGATTTCCTCCACGTTCTTTGGAGTTTGTTTTCTCTCCACTGACTGGCTTCCTCCCAATCCATGGATCCACATCAACCCATAGGAGAGCATAAGATTGGGGCGGGACAGAAAGAAGGCAGCGAAATACTCCAGGTGTCTGAGCTCTTGAACGTGTCACCTCTCTGGTCAGAAACTGAGGGGCACCCCATGCTGTTTCTGCCACTTCACCTCTTGGTCTAGCCTGAGCATTTAGCATGTCACCTCTTGGTCTAGCCTGGGCATCTGACCAAGCGGAAGCCCCTGTTTCTATTCCTTCTCATTATCCCCTCCTCTGAGAAAGAGAAAGGAGATGGCGGGAGCTACTGACCAAAGCTTAGCATTGCTCCTGAATTTATACAAGAAAGGAAAGGCCAGGGCAGTACTGTAAGCCACCTACCTCTCTAGGTCTCAAGAACGTGGGCCAGCCATTTCCTTGCCACACACAGCATGTTTAAAAGAAAAGAAAAGGCAGTTCGTGTTTTGCCCACTTATTTATTTTGACAGGGCAGTATGGTCGCTTGGTTCCAAATTCAGGATATCCATAAGGTCATGCAGAACCCAATTCCCTCTCTCACCCATCTTCCTCCCCAGACGTAAGTAGTCTTACTCAAAGAATGCAGAAATAAACCAATATGCACTGGTAGCCTCGTATTTTTAGTTTTTCTTTTGTCTTTAAAGAACTCTCTTTTTGTTTTGTTTTATTTTGCAAGACAGGGTTTCTCTGTGTAGCCCTGGCTGTCCTGGAACATGCTCTGTAGACCAGGCTGGCCTCAATCAAGCTCAGAGATCTGCCTGCCTTTGCTTCTCAGTGCTGGGATTAAAGTCATGTGCCGCCGTACCAGCTTAATTCTTTTATTTTTATCTATGCGTATGTGTCTGTGTGAAGGTATGTGCATGAGTGTAGGTGCCCTGAAGAGGGCACTGGAGCCGGAGTTATACATAGTTGTAAGCACCTAAAACTGCTAGGGACAGAATTTGGGTCCCCTGCAAGAGCAATATGCACTTACTTACCTACTAAGCCATCTTTCCAGCACCTTTCTTTCAGTAATAACAGTCATAACATTAGTTGACAGTGGGGCTGGCCAGACTGCTAGGGAATTTTGTACCTGTTGTTTTTAGTCACATGTACCACCCAGTCCAGATCTCAGCAAAGAAACCCTGAAGCAGGTCCCACCCAGCCAGGCCCATTTGTATGTTTGCTTCTGATTGGACAGATCTCACATTAGGTGGGGTGAGGACTGGGGGTGGGGGCAGGGGTTTCCCAAGGTTTTCTGTTTCTCATCTTTAATGCCCACACATGGTTCTTATCTCACTGTCCCAAACTGGCTACGGCAGGCTACTGCACAGGGCCAGCGCTACAGTCAAGCAAAGCCGTGGGATAATCACAGAACCCAAGCCACCTGCTGTCTCTAGGACCATCTTGTACAGAGGGCAAAACAGGGCTGAAGGAGAGACAAGTCCTGCTCCTGTCACGTGACAAATGTTAGGAGACAGACGAGCCTGGTCCTCTGCACTGAGACCTTCCATTGCATTTGAGACTTCCACAGACTCAGGTCCAGGCTCAGCTGGGGATGTGCAAGTCTTAGGGAGACCCTACTTTGGGGTCTCTAGAGAGTTATCCTCATTGCAGAGACCTCAAAGCTATTATAAAATTGTAATGAAAGCCAAATTGGGGGTGGGGGAAGAACCATTTTTAAAACAAAACAAAACAAAACCCTATAGCCATTACTCCAGGCAACTAGCAAGGCTATTCTCCCAAGGCAGTACAGGTATGACCAACAAAGCTCAATGTCCCTGTGTGTCAGGCATCCATGGGCTCAGGATGCTCCAAGCAGGGAGGGAGAGACAAGGAGGGCAGAAGAGAGAGGACAGAGATGCAGGGACAGAAGGAACTGGATTACCCTGTGCACTGCCCAGCTGTTGCTCTACTCCCCAGCTCTTGGCTAAATTGTCCATCTTGGGGACACTTATTTGTAAGCAAAGCCCCCATGGGAGAAGGCTGGGAGGTCAGGGACACAGGTGGCAGTCTGGGACAGGCAAGCCAGTGGGTTGACCTCACAGGCCCTAGCATCCTGGTCCTCCTGGAAATAGATGGAGTCTGGAGAGTGGAAGGAAGGATCCTCATCGAAGAAGTTATATGGCCGCAGGAAGAAGCCCACTCCGTTCCCTACAGTCACCGTGTTGGGAATGTCTTCGGCATGTGGGATGTGCAAAAAGCCAGCTGTCACCCAGGCTACCAAGTCCTAGCAGGAGAGAAGAAAGGAGAATGGTGAGGTTGGCCAGACACACCCTCTCTACACGGTGGCTTCCTAGGGAAGAAACTGTTTATGAGCCCATAGATCTCGAATCTTTTTAAACAGTGTCTCTCGGATGTTCTAGAAGTATAAACATTAAAAGCTCGTTGCATATTGGGAACAACTGCTGCCTCCCAGAGGCTGGCTTGTACCTCCCGTGGGTAGACACCTTTTGCCTACCCGCCCGAGAGGTGACACTACAGGCCACGTCAGCCTTTCTTCCCTTGTTCTCTAAGAGTCCTCAAAGTGTAACAGAGAACTGTAGAACGAGGCCACGCCTTAGAAGGTAGAAGCAGGTTGACATGTAGAATGTACCCATCAAGGCAGGATGGGAGCTGTGGTCTGTGGTTTTCTCTGATAATGTCCTGTCCTGCATGAGTCCTCAGGCCTGGAAAGGGTTGTCTACAAAGCTGGAGAGTCTCCTAGAGCACTGGTTCTCAACCTGAGGGTCTCGACCTCCATAGGGTGGCATGTAAGATACTTTCCCTATCGGATACTTGCATTATAATTCATAATGGTAGCAAAATAACAGTTATGGAGTAGCAACAAAATAATTTTAGGGTGGGGGTCACCGCAACATGAGGAACTGTGTTAAGGGGCCGCAGTGTTGGGAAGGTTGAGAACACTGCTCTAAAGGAAATGGTGACATCTGCTAAAGTGCAAAAGGCAAGGAGTCAGCTCCACCTCTGTGGAGTTCTGATAGCTTTTAGGGACCCACCCGTGAGAAACTGAAGCTCACCTACATGCCCCGTCTCTGCGCATCCCACCAGCAGCTCACCTCTCCAGCAATGGTCTCATTGTTGATGAAGTCAGTGAAGTCCACAGTGGGGGTCCACGGGTCATTCTGGTTGAAGATGCTAGTGCTGCTAGGCTCCTTCTCCTTCCTCTGAGTCACAGCCAAGTGATACCTAGAAGAGCATCGGTTATGTCTCCATTGTCTCTAAGCCCACGGCACCTGTTTATGATGGAAGCAGGCTCAGTGCTCTGAGCCCAGCTTTCATAGCTCCTCACAGAGCAACAGCAGGCTGTCACCACCCTGGAGAACCAAGTCACACCCCTGACATGTACAACCTACACCCATACCCCTGAACAGGAAAGCGTTCTTTACTGGCTTTAGTTCTCCTAGGGGAAATGACACCCCTGCTGCAATCCCACTTGTCCACAGAGACAGGCAATGTTGGAAACAGTCTGAACTCTTTCCAAGTGTCCCTCCTCCGCTCCTGCTCCGACCTTGTGCTCACCTCCCCAAGCCCTCTGATCACCCAGCACTCACCTCCCCCAACTGAAGGCTTTCTCTATGGGGCTTTCCTGGGGCAATGGCTTCCCAGCAAAGCTGAGGATCTGGATTCGGTAGCCTCGCTTATGACCCCACTTGTTGCTATGGTTACTGGCCAGGTACAGGTAGCGTGGGGTGGCACCCTCCAGTGGGAAGGCAGCCTCCTCTTCTGTCTGCAGTAGCTTCCGAGTCACCTGCAGCCTCTGCATCTGGATTTCCGGTTGCCAAGGTACATTCATGGGGACAAAAGCCATATCCTCTGCCCAGACCCAGTTCTTCAGCCCTGTGTTAAGTGTGTAAGTGTTAGTCATTTGACCACTCTGGCAACGTCTGGCATCTACCTGACTTCAGAGTGGAGACCAAAGAGCAGCCTAAGACTGACCATGTTCTTTGCTTCCCTCCCTGTCCGAAGGTCTCTCCAATCCTTTAGAGAAAATTGTTATTCTATAAATTGTAATATTCAGAGGCTAGAGATAAGGCTCAGCAGTTAAGAGTCATACGGTTGCAGGACACTGGTGGCAAATGCCTTTAACCCCAGCACTCGGGAGGTAGAGGTAGGCAGAGCTCTGTGAGTTTAAGGCCAGCCTGGTCTACAAAGTGAGTCTAGGACAGCCAGGGCTGTTAAACAAACTAAAACCAACCAAACAAACAAACAAACAAACGGAAAGAGTGCGTACTGTTCTGCAGGACTAGGGATTATCTCCCAGAACCCACGCTGGGCCACTCACAAGCTCCAGCTTGTGAACTTCAACTCCAGGAGGGTCCAACGTCTCTGGTTTCCAGAGGCCTGTACAACTCAGATGCACATACCCATGGACACACAAGAAAAATTAAAAAAAAAAAACAAATCTTTTTTTTTTTTTTTGTTTTTGTTTGTTTGTTTTTGAGACAGGGTTTGTCTGTTTAGTCCTGGGTGTCCTGCAATTCACACTGTAGACCAGGCTAGGCTAGCTGCAAACCCAGAGATCCACCTGCCTCTGCCTCATTGGCTGGAATCAATGGCGTGTCATCACTGCCTGGCCAAAAATTTTTTAAAAATATTTTTTTTCTTTTAAAGAAAAAGGCTCTAACATGTAATTCAATCATTGTTTTTGTTATTTATTCTCTCTCTCTCTCTCTCTCCTTGTTCCTGAGGACAGAGCTGACTAAGTTCCACCTTTCCCCTCAGGCTCTCACAGGCTCACAGGGGACAGAAAACCTACATCCTGGGCCTGCAGGGTGAGGTAGCCTGGGTAAGCCAGGGTCAGGGTTCCAGGAATATAGGCACAGGCAGGGACAGGACCTCCCCAACTCCCAGGACACCATTTCTGTCTACCCTTACAGGATATCATCAAGACAAGTCCTGGAAGGCCATTCTAGGTAGGAGTGAACCCCGAGTTAAAACAGAGATGCCATGGGTTATGTATGTGTCCATGACCTGAACACAGCAGTGCACTGGAGAAACTCTCAGGATGGGCTAGAGCTGACAGAAGGGAAGTCCTTCTGTAGGTGACACCCTGCAGGTGTTGGGAAATCGGCAGCTGTGGGAATGTGGAAGCAGCGTGTAGTGTGCGTGGACAGCTCTGTGTACACAGGAGACCCTGAGAACATTCAGAGGGACCTGCTGCTGGACAGTGGTGGCGCACATGCCTAATCCCTTTAACTTTGGAGGCAGAGGCGGGCAGATCTCTGCGAGTTTGAGGCCAGTCTGGGCCACAGGGTGAATTCCAGGATAGTCAGGGCTACACAGAGAAACCCTGTCTTGAAAACCCTCAAAAAAAATGTGGTCTAACAGGGACAGAGGGCAACATTGACCTAGTAAGAGTTTTAAGGGATTTCATTGTCAGAATAGAAAACAAACAAACAAATCTCAACTGGGTGATGGATCAATGTAGGGAAGGAAAAGAGAAAGCTGATCTTCACGAGATCACAGAGCCTTGGCTGTCTCTGTGACCGTAAACTCCAGGAGCCATCTGGAACTCCCAGCTCACCAAACTATCCAGTGTATCCGTGCACTGAAGTGAACTGTGCCCAGAAAGAGATGAGGAACCAGGGAAGAGGAGGACATCTCTCCCAAGGAAATGTAGAGCAATGCTTGTTCCAAGACTGGCTTACAGGCACGGGGACTCTGCAAACACAAACACATCTTCCAATGCTGCGCCCCAGGTCGGACAGAGCTGAGTTGGAAAGCAAACAGCTGCTTGCTTGAACAGAGGCCCACATTAACTCTAGGGACCCCGGGAAGCCAGACCTAGCCTTTTCCCCGAGGTTAGTCATTTCCCAAGATGTTGTAAGGAGGTCACATATATAGAATCTGGCAGCTTTGCAGGAAGCTAAGATCCAAATGAAACTCATCAGCCCCTTCTCTCCCAGCCAGGCCAAAGGAAAGCATAAACCCCTTAATCTTTATTTTGTGAATAACCCACACGATGTCTTACCAGCCACATCCAGGTCCACTTTGAAGTGAGCGTTGTGGGTGTGTACTGTGCCCAGTGTGTGCTCCGCAACTCGGTTCCCAAACTTCTCACCAGCACCAAAAAAGAAAGCTGAGCTGATATAGCCCGTGGCATGGAATTTGACTTCTATGGCCCCATTGGGATGGAAGACCATGTCCCACACATAGTCATAATTGAGCAAGGTAGCCACGGATCTGACCACAAGCACCGTCTCCACAACGCCCCCATAATAGTGGGAGTAGAAATCTGAGTGGTGTCGCCGGAGCGGGAGGCCCTGATTCTGTTCAAACACACAAAATGCATCACGTAGTGTCCTGGGGGCCTGAGATTCCTGAAGGAAGTGCCAGTCCACATAGGTGGCAAGGTAAGGACAGTCTACCCCGCGGGTCAGGGGGGTAGAGTACTTGCCAATGCCAAAGTTACTGTCCATGTAGCAGGTCAACATTGACGCTGGGGAATTGCCGCCATAGAGGGCTATGGCCTCCTGGACACTAATTTCATAGGCCACCCTCTCCCCTTGAAAGCGGATATCAAAGATCCTTGGGCCACTGAAAGCTCCAAGGCCGAAAGAAAAAGCCCACAAGGAGGAAGTCACTCGACTCCCCTGGACACTGAACCGGGGTCCCTGGGGATGGAACTGAAGAGGGGGAGCTGGGCCTGGTGATATTGGGGACTTCAGAGACCAGGACCCACCTGTGCCATTGTTTGGGACCAATACCACATTCACTAGGCCAGCCTCAAACCGATCCTCCAACTCAGTCAGACTCTTATAGTAACGGCCTTGGTAGAAAACTTTCTGGATGGTCCACATGGCAGGATCCAGGGCCTTGTGATCTATCAGAAGCTCCAAGCCAATGGGGTGAGGGTAAAACCCAGCCCCTGAAAGATTGTAATATAAACCAAACCAGGTGGTCCGGTCCCCTGATTGCAAACCACGGGGGGCTGTAGTCATTTTTAGCAGGTTGTGTCCCTGGTGTTTGTAAAAGCAACAGTGATGAAGGAGTCCAGAAACTTGGGGCAGCTCTCTGTGGAAAATCATCTCTTCAATATCCCGATACTCTCTGCCCAACACAGGACGCCGGTAATAGGGCAGGGGGCCTCCATAACGCTCCACAGTCACATCCCGCATGTAGGAGGGGTGAGGCAGGGGCCCCACCACCAGCTCACTCACATTGGGCTTGGGTTGTCCACCAAAGAAGATGATGGCCAGTGCCTCCCGCACAGGTGGGGGCCCCCCTCTGTCCAGGTGGGCCAGGGCTGCAGCCTTGGCAGGCAGCTGCAACTCTACTGAGAAGACACAGTTATCCGAGGGTCTAGCCTGGGCTGCATCCACCAGCCCTGGCCCCAGGTTCTTGGTCAGAAAGCTCATCACAGCTGTCAGCTCCTCAGGGCTCAGGTCTGCAAACAGCTGGCTCTGGCCAGGGTGTGTCTGGGGCTGGACACTAGGAAGAACGGAGGGGCAATGAAGAGGTTGGCTCAGTCCGCCCCTATCTCCACTCCTGCCAGCTAGCAAGACACAAACCAAAGCAAAGATGGTGATGACAGCCAGAGCAAGGAGCACTAGGGTGGTCTTCTGGGTCATTGTTCCTTGAGGATGGACAGGCTTCTACCAGAAACGAACTCCTTTTGGCTGGGGCATCCCAGGCGCTCGGCGCTAGCAGAGCTCCTCTGTAGTCTGATGCTTTTGCCAAGATGGGAAGGAGCAGGGAGGTTGGAACCGGGGCTGGGAGGCGGTTCTGAGCTGGCTGCAGTGATATCCACAGACCTTACATGGCTTTGTCCTCCAGCTTCCAAATCACATTCTGGTCTCTGGGTCAGGGTTGGGATTAGGGATAACAGGGGTTGAGGGAAGGGGGAGGGATCCAGTCTGTGTATGAAAATCCACTTTTTTCCCAACTCCCACCTTTTGAAGGCCAGATATTTTCTTTACATTCACTGTACAGTCTTGCCAAGGAAACTCCCACTTCCAGCCTTTTCCAAGAAATATTCCTTGGCCAGATCTATCTACCCTCCCCAGCCCCACTCTGTGACTCTTACTGTTACTAATTTCCTTGGCCAGAGTCCTCAATATTCTCCTGGGACAAAGCTCTACATACTTTTAAAAAGCCAAGTAGAATAAACTCAAGTAAAAATTTTGCAAACCATTTTATTATCAATTATACAAAACAACCATTCCTTTTAGATTCACACACATAAGAAGCCTCGTATGATGTTGTGAACACCAGTGAGTTTTGAAATGATATAATTTGTGATATTTGAGTATTCTAAAACATCTTTTATAAATTATCATTTCAATAACTAGCAGAAGCCAGGGGTAGTGGTGTATATCTTTAATGCCAATAGTCTGGAGGCAGATCTCTGAGCGGTGAAGTCAGCCTGTCCTTAAAGCAAGTTCTAGGACAGCCAGAGCCACACAGAAAGAACCTGCCTCAAATAGAAACAAACACAAGCACAAAACACAGGCAGAAAGCAAGGATCAACCCACAGGTGGATACCCAGGTCTTTATTGCAGAAAGAATGTTTTCTAAAGAACAGATGGGGACCTGTGGGCAGGTGATAAAAACACAGGAACAGAGGAGTGTGCGCATCTCTTCCTCCTATCCTGGGGTCTCACCACAGCCTCAGGCCTATAAGCCTTCATAGGAAAAAGAGGGCAAGTTGGGGACACAGTCTGCCAGCTGTTGGGTACAGGCCACAGGGTTGATGCTGCAGAGTCCCGCATCCTGGTCCCTCTCAAAGTACACGCTGCCTGGGGAGAAGATAGAGGGATCTTCATTGAAGAAATTGTAGGGTCGTAGCAAGAAGCCCACTCTGTTTCCTACGGTCACTGTGTTGGGAATGTCCTCAGCATGGGGGATGTGTAGGAAACTTGCTGTCACCCAAGCCACCAGATCCTGTAGGAGGAAAAAAGAGTTGGGGGCCTCTGAAGGCAAAGAATCACCTCTTAGCTGTAATTTCCCAACCTCCAGCCTCAGCCTGGCTTCTGCATCTGCCAACCACATTCCTACATCAAATACCTAATAACCTGTGTAGGTTATTAGGCTGGGCAGGGTGCCACTGTTATGACTAATTTACCCCTAGTCGGGATAACATGTATTGGACAGAGATTGGACAGCCAAGACACCAGAAAAAGAGAAGGCTTTCTTCATTATTGCTAAGCCCACCAACCTCTCCTAAGAGGGTTTCATTGTTGATGAAGTCAGCAAAGACCAGAGTAGGGGTCCGCATGTCATTCTGGTAATAGATGCTGCTGCTATGGGATTCTGCCTCCTTCCTCTGGGTCACCACAAGCTGGTATCTGGACAGGAATTGTAGAAAAGGCAGTGGTGGGGGGAAAAAAAATTGAAGAGCTTTAAGGCCTAGAATCCCTTGGATCAGGTTGATACCATTTCCCGTCCTGTTAGCTACTTGAATTTGAATGCAGGTCTAGGATGTGTGAGTCCTGAGGGGGACAAGTCTTCCCTTCCCCCCATTCCCAGGGCCCTTCTCACCTCCCCCAGCTGAGAGCCCTCTCCATATCGCTCTCTAAAGGTATGTGCACACCAGGATGGCTGTGGATCTGGATTCGGTACCCACGCTGGTGACCCCAGGCATTGGTCTGGTTGGTAGCCAGGTAAAGGTATCGAGGAAGAGGACTCTCCCAGGGAAATGCAGCCAGGTCCTCCCTGCTCAGGACCTGCCTGGTCAGCTGTGGGCGCTGTAGCTGAAGTGCTGGGTTCCAGGGGGCTGCCACAGGCTTAAAGACTGCATCTTCAGCTACCACCCAGTTATTCAAACCTGTCAGGTTAAGGAAAGGGAGAGTTCTACACCAGATGAGGTTGCTTAGACAGAATCCCTGGGTGCCTAGAGCACTGGCCTGGGCAAAGACATCAGAGAACACCCTGTGCTGGGAGGCATGAGCCTGGGCAAGTGCTAACCTGGCTTTTTCCAACCTATTGTATTTCAATAGGATAATCATTAGTCATGTATGCCTGTGTATATTAAAAAAATGTGCTTCCCCAATCACAGTAGCTATATTTAAAGAGCTCAGTATTGCTAGGCATAATTGTACATACCTTCAGTCCAGCACCTGGAAGGCAGGGGCAGGAGGTGACTACAAAGTCAAGGCCAGACTAATTATACAAAGAGAGCTCTAAGGTAATCAGGGCTACACAGGAAGACTCTGTCTTAAAATACAGACAGGTAAATAAAGGGGAATCCAAAGACTCTACTATATAGTGAAACCCAGCCTCAAATAAATAAATGAACAAACAATAATCAAACAAACAAACAGCTTGGCAGCCACATATAGCTACAAAATACAAAATGCTCCAGCCATGAACAAACAAACAAAATAAGCAAGCAAACTGCTTGGCAGCCACATATGGCTAAATATAAAATGTTTGTCCTCACAGAAGGCTCTATTAGCATCAGCCTACCCTAGTTGGCCTTAGAACAGTTTGCTTCTGATTCCCACTTTCTAAATCTCTACAGCAAATACAGTTAATGCTTTTTAATGGCTATACTCAGTACACGAAAAAGCACACACTTCTGACTTGAATTAACCTGAAAAACTCAATCCCCTCACCCCCTCCACAATCCCTGAATACTCTTCCCAGCTCTAAGACTCCAGCACTCTTAGCACAGGAGACACCAGTGCCAGTCTCTTTCAAAAATATGATTCATTGCTTTTCATTACCCAGGAGCTTCTAAAATCCCATTGCACCCAAATCCTGCATCACCCAACACAGTACTGATCACTTTCTTGAGGGTCAGAACATCTGGTTCCCTTAAATGTGACCATGATAAACCTATAAACCTAGTAACTAGTAGCTGGCTCTTTAATGGCCAGAGCTGTTGGAGAATCCTTCTAATTGGAGATTCACAGTGCACAGGTCAGACTAGACTATTACTTCTCCTACCCCCCAGCCCTAACCAAACACTAGCACGACTATAGTGTGTAGCATGCACATGCCAGGACTTCACACTCAAGACAGAATTTCACACGTGGACAGCCATTGTCCCATCTCCCCTGCCTTCCTTAGTCTGCCCAAATGTAAAAGAGAGATCTGCTGGATTTTGCTTCTTTCTGGGTCCAGGTCTGTGCTTTTATAAGCTTGTTTTCTGTCCTCCATACCTGCAGCCACCTGTCTCAGGCTTGCTACAACAGTGGACAGTTCACAGTGGTGAGTGAAAGGGTTGGGTGGCCTTCCCCACACTGCTTCAGCCCTGATACCCTCCCTCCACCCTACAACACACATCCCTGCCCTACTGAAAGCTCTTCTACCAGACTTCTGGTTACCTCTACTCAGTTCCCTGCCCTCTCCACCCACCCTAAGCTCAAGTAACAAATGCCTCTCTTTAGCTGCATTCAGTTCCCACAGGGTCAATTCATTTCCCCAGAAAGTCCCTCAAGGTAAGGCAGCCATTAAACCCGTTTTACAAATGTAAATCTGGGGGGAGGGAGTCAGAGGGTAGGGATTGGCAAGAGAACCTCTTTCACCTTAGGCCAGACACCCAGTTGTGACTGCAGCTGCACTCAGACAATCCTTCCTCTCTTCCCATACCCAGAGGGATTAGAATGTCTCTGAACCTTGCAGAGATCACTCCTTGATTTGGGGTCTTCCTGCCCTGTGCCCCATTCCCGACCTTCGAGCCTCACCCCGAGAACTCACCTGCCACATCAAGGTCCAGTTTGAAGTGGAAAGCATGTGTGTGCACCGCTCCCAGCACTCTTTCTCCCACACGGTTCCCAAAGAGGAGACTTTCAGTTTCTCCACTCAGGAACGCTGTGTTGATATAGCCTGTGGCATGGACACGCGCTTCGAGTGCCCCATTTGGGTGTAGCACAAAGTCCCAAATGTAATCATAGTTGCCCACTGATGACACCGACCTGACCACGAGGCCTGAGCTGGCCAAACCACCATAGAAATGACCCCCAATGGCATTGTGATGCCTTCGAAGAGGTAGTCCCTGGGCCTCCTCAAATACACACACAGCCCCTGGGAGCAGCTGGACTGACCCCGTGCCCACCAGTACATGGATGTCTACCATTGTGGCTTGATAGGGGCAATCCACCCCCTGAACCAAGGCTCGGCTGTTTTTACCAAGCCCATAGCTGCTGTCCAAGTACCGGATCGTCATTGTTTTGGGGGAATCAGCACCATAAACAGTCAGGCACTCCTGGACACTGACTTCATAAGCCACACGCTCACCCTTGAACCGAATATCAAAAATTCTTAAGCCACTGAACACCCCATGACCAAAGGTAAACATCCACAGTGGAGATGTCACTGAGTTTCCCTGTATGTTGTACTGGGGACCCTGGAGTGAGAACTGAAGAGGGGGAAGAGGAGGGTCTGGAGTGACTCTAGGCTTCAGGGAGGAAGCCCCATCTGGTGTGGGCAGAGGGACCTCAATCACTTCTAGGCGGCCAGCTTTAAACTCCCATTCCAACTGGGCCAAGTCTGCATAGTAATGCCCAATATAGAAGACCTGTTGGACTATCCAGTGGCCAGGGTCCAAGGCCCCGTGGTCCAACAACAGTTCCAGCCCCACAGGGTGAAGGAACACTCCAAGACCTGAGATGTTGTGGTAGAGGGCTATCCAGGTAACACGGTCACCTGAATGGACGCCACTAGCAGTAGAATGCAGAGGCACCAAGGTGGACCCATTGTAGTTCAAGACAGAAGCCAGAAAGGTGGGTGCCTTTGGTAGCTCCACCTCTTTTAAATGCCTCCATATCTGAACAAACTCAGCTTTCAGCATGGGGCGACGGTAATAGGGCAGGGGGCCTCCATGACGCTCCACAGTCACATCCCGCATGTAGGAGGGGTGAGGCAGGGGCCCCACCACCAGCTCACTCACATTGGGCTTGGGTTGTCCACCAAAGAAGATGATGGCCAGTGCCTCCCGCACAGGTGGGGGCCCCCCTCTGTCCAGGTGGGCCAGGGCTGCAGCCTTGGCAGGCAGCTGCAACTCTACTGAGAAGACACAGTTATCCGAGGGTCTAGCCTGGGCTGCATCCACTAGCCCTGGCCCCAGGTTCTTGGTCAGAAAGCTCATCACAGCTGTCAGCTCCTCAGGGCTCAGGTCTGCAAACAGCTGGCTCTGGCCAGGGTTTGGCCAGGGATGATTTCTGGTAGTCATAGAAGGGCATCGAGGAGACTGGCTGGAACTGCCTTGCCTGATCAGCAAGACACAGGCCAGAGCAAAGACAGTAACAAGAGACAGCACCAGAAACACCAGAAGCACCTTGAGATTCATGGCTGATGCCAACCGGCACCAGTCCTAATAGCTCTTTTCTGTTTCTGACATCGAAGTAGGCTTATATTCAGGATGATGGAGAGGAATGGACTAAACTCCACCCTCTGGGCTGGACAGGAAATTTCTGATCTTTATGTAATTCTGTTCCAATGTTCTGCCCTGTGGTCTGGCTCAACACATTACTCCCACCTGCACAGCTTCTTCCTGTCCCTAAACTTTGACTGCTAAAAAACTAAGTTTTGTTATTTAAGACCAGATGAGAAGGCTTGAGGTAGGTAATGATACTAAACTACCCTGTAACCTCCAACAGTTCTGAGAAGGCAGTTTTGATGCACACTCCCTTCCCTGTCTTAACACACAGTACTAACAAAACACCTCTTAGAATAATTACACTCCAACTAATGGTCAGTCTACCTGGGACCTATCAGAGTTAAGTGCCTGATCTGGGAGACCCAGCCCTTATTCTATTCCAGTGAAAAGACTGAGTTTCTGAGCTTTGTGTTTGGGTCCATAAAACGATCCAGTCCAAGTTGTGTGTGGCCTTAAAAGAACTACCTATCCCGAGTTTCTGAGTTCAAAGCCAACTAAGCTACATAGTGAATTATAGGTTAACCTTGATGATATTCTGCCTTAGTAAATAAAAAGTAAAAAAAAAAAAAAAAAGGAGGGGATGGAGAGGCTGGAGAGATGGCTCAGCAGTTAAGAGCACTGACTGCTCTTCCAGAGGTCCTGAGTTCAATTCCCACCAACCACATGGTGGCTCACAACCATCTGTAATGGGATCAGATGCCCTCTTCTGGTGTGTCTGAAGACAGCTACAGTGTACTCACATATAATAAATAAACTAATCTTTAAGAAAAACAAACAAACAAATAAATAAATAAATAAAAAGTATGGGCAGGCAGTAGTGCTACATGCAGATCTCTGTTGAGTTTGAGGCCTGCCTGGTCTACAAAGCGAGTCCCAGGACAGCCAGGCCTACATAGAGAAAACTGTCTTGAAAAACAAATGAAGGAATAAATAAAAGCATAAGAGTACCCTATAGATTGCTTTTGGTTAAAATGAAGTCATGCACACAACAAGCGCTTAGGAATCCCGGAGGCTGGCAAGCAGAGCTGTTAGTGGCTCTAAGCTCTGGGACAGAATAGGAGATGTCCCTCCCTTGCTGTGACCTTAAACCTCTGCAGACAATGAGAGTCTCACTGTCAGGAGGGAAGTGAGGATATATTATTTCAGAGGGATGTAAGCCTCCTATGAGCACTTTGGGTCATTATAAACCAACACTAGGAGTTCCCTTTAAAAAGTTGAAGCATGTAGAGGCAAACTAGTATGGAGGAAAAGGACAGGGTCAACATGAGTTGCCTTTCCCACATGTAACCACAGCAGCCTCTGCTGGCAGCTCAGGGTATCACCAGGAAGGACCTGGAATTTGGTAGAAAAACAGGCAGCTTTCACACAATTAAGCTTCAACACATAGCAGGAACCACCATCTCCCTCTAGCTGGTCAGCTTAGATCTAGCCAGCATGAAGAGAAGAGAACCAGTTCAACCAGCAAGTTCACACACAAGAGGCCAGCCAGAGTGTCTGTGAAGATGGGTATCTGAATGTTCATGTGTGACCACCATGCCCCTTATGTCCCTTTAGACACCAGAGTACGGCACCAGGGTCTGCAGCTTTAGAAAGAGGTCAAAGTACCTGTATTTTTAATAATTTCTTGACATGGTAAAAGAATTTTACATTACAATCCAAGGAAGGAGGGGCAGAGGAACAATCAAACAAAAAGGAAAACTGAGAAACACATGGTGGGAGGGAAGGGGTTCAGCTGGAAGGGATCTGAGGGTGGGAGGTGTACTGCCCAACGAAAATGCGGTTGGTTTGTTACTGAGCACTACTTATGGGAAGAGAGCATCCCGACTCCTTTTCTCTAGAATGCTGGGAGTGAAAGTGATGCTCCCAGGTGGAAACGTGACTGGGAGTTGGAAGACGGAGAGGAGTAAAAGTCAAACAGACAGAGAGTCACTGGCAGGCTAACTGCAGAGGCCAACTCTCACTTAAAAAGCTGGGGGCTGGTGGGGTTAATACAAATGCTGTAACAAGTGGTATGTCTGGAAGATTCAAGAGGAGGCAACTCTTCTATGGGTTTGACCTTCGCAGCATATTTATACACACACACACCAACACACACACACATGTGCACGCATGTATGTGCACACACACATATACACATGAATTACTGCTTTCCCTGGAAGCACAATACTATAAATACGAGAAATATTTCCCAAAGGGAAAGCATAGCGAGGAGCAGCAGCCTCTGGACCTCATAGCTGACTGCTCCCTAGCCAGCACACACGCTAGCCTAGGAGAAGGGCAAATGGGGGCCAGAGGACCAGCTTTTGCATAACACCACAAAGAACCTGAGACACAGAGGGAAGGCCTTCGTGAGCCCTCTGCTGCTCGGCTCCCGGTTCTCCTTTAACTTAACGCTGGCACCAAGGGCTACATTATCAGAAGAGGGTAGGCCTGGGACTTTTGCCTGGGTGGGTGACTAAGACAACTATCACCTGCTGAGGTGTTGCATGTGACAGGGGCTGAGGGAGTGGTGGTGCAAGGAGGAAGGTATGTTCTATAATGGAGCAGGAAGCATGTATACATGTCCCTATGAGTATGTACATGTGTACACATGTGTATGTGAAAATCCCAATTATAAAAACATCCAAAGAAGCTGTAGGGATGCAGCCGAAGGCCTAAGGTATCCCTTGTCATGGTCAGGCTCAAGGTGGGATGGATGCAGGTGGAAAGCCCTAAGGCATCACCAGGGTAGCACGGAGGACCTAAAGTCCCTCAGAAACAAGAGACACTAGGCTTGTGACAAGAAGAGATGTCCCTTCCACCTCCACTCCCCCTGTTACTAAAAGACACCTAACACTTTCCCTATAGTTCCTCCAGCTTTTAACCAACTAATCATGAAAAGGAAGAAAACACAAAACCTAAAACAGGGAAAGAAGGGAAGAAAAAACAAAAGCCCACAATTATTCTTGTGCCAGTGTGTTGCACAAACCTGGAGTTATCCAGAAATTAGGACAGGCTGGGTGGGGGATGTTGGGGAAGGAGATAGAAGAGTTCCTGAGGCCTGAAAAAAGAGGTAAACACGTCACAGAACTAGATGAGAGTTTCATTAGACTCTAACTAAAAACAGAGAGGTGTGATTACTATTTCCAGCCAGTTTCCCCATCACGATAGTCATATAACAAACCAAGGCAATGTCGGTCTTGAGCCAGACTCACAAAGTCCCCTGGCCCTGGCCCTGGCCTCAGTACAGTGTCTCTGCATTGCTGCTCCGGGGCCGTTTGATCTTCTCAATGTTTTTCAGGATCATGTCATGGAGAGTGACCTAGGATAGGAAGGATCAAGAGATCACTCATCTGTTCAACCTCTATGTCACCAAGAGAACGAGATGCTCCAAGCAATCGCTCACCTTACCCCACTCCCATCACTTGACTCAGCTGGCTCTAAGCATTGATCACACTGAGAAGTACAAATCCTCTAATATGCTGCCTCATTGCTAAAAGTCTGCTTTTTTTTTTTTTAAACTCAGTAATCAAACTCTCCCATTTTTGAAAAAAGCTGAAGTCTGAGCTTTAACATGATCAAGATCAGTTTCCAAACTGAGGTGCTGGCTCACCAGCAGGAACAAGAGTTCTTACTGCAGGAGAGCACAACGGAGCTAACACCCAAGTCAGGCAACTCTCAACTGTCACTAACTCCAGCTCCAGGGAATCTGATACCCACTTTTGGTGGCCACAGATGCCTGCACTCTCAAACGTGCACATACAGACATAATTAAAGACAAAAAATAATCAAGCTGGCTATAGTGTCTTTATCCCAGCACTTGAGAGGCAGAGTCTGTCATCAACATAGTGAGCTGCAGGCCAGCCAGGGATACATAGTTGAGACCTTGTCTAAGAACAAACAAGATGAATCAAACAAACCAATCACCCAATTGCAGGAGAACTTTGGTTACAAAGCCATCTCTCTGACCCCAAGGCCCATGCTTAAGCATCCATGTGTGGTATATCACCCCCCCGACCCAGCTAGAACAGACACACCCAACTAGACTTCCCCACTGATTTCATGTTCTCTACTCCCAGCTGACAGTACCCTAGGCTGGCCTCAAATTCTGGACCCTACTGCTCAACCTCCTGAGAAGATGGCATTACAGGCAGACACCACCACAGTACTGGACTCCTTTTACTCCGATCCCCAGTTTTGTAGAAACTGCCACAGGCCTTTGAGAAGCACAACTCTGGGCAGGGACTGACTCTACTCACATACTGGTTCCTCAGCTCTGAGATGATGAGGCGAAGGCTGATGTACTCTTTCTCATCGATCTCTGTGACGGTGCGGCGATAGTCCTCCTGTGTGGGGGTAGGGAGGCTCGTCTTCAAGGCCCAACACCCAGACCACCAGTCCTGGTGTCTTCTCTATCAAGTCACCCCACCTCAGACCACAGAGCCCTACTTACCACATGGGGATATTTAGCTATTTTAGAAACCAATTTGGCTCTTGTAATATAATATCTGGAAGGGGAAAAAAGAAAAGCAGCTGAAGGGAACCCTGAACATGCCTCCCACATCACCAATCCATGTTCCTGGGTCTGGCCCAAGCTGCCCTACCTAGAAATCTGGTCCAGATAAGATGCAGCTTCACTCTCGACAGTTCTTAGCTCCGCAACTGTTTCCTCCTGGGTATAAACAGGTGAGTCAAGTTACTTCCCCATCACCCTATAGCAGCACCACAGACCAAAGGAAAGAAACAAAGCAGGGAAGGAGCTCCCAGTTTGCAATGTGGGCACACTACCTGAATTGACACCCCGAAGTTATTCCCATCTTCTATTCTGGGAATCAAGAGCTGAACCCACATTTTGACCTAGAGTATGAGAAGACAAAATATATGTAGAAGGACCTTGATCCTTCCCACTGAAGCTTTGAAGTACATGATTCTTGCTGGCGGGGACTGATGCTAAGCAAAGGAATCAAGGGCCTTAGCCTGCCAACCCCTTCCAAATTCCATAGTTCTAGAGGCACTCTTTGGGTCATGAACCCCTGCCTCACCGTGTTACATTTCTCGATCAGAAGCCGAATCTCAGGTTTTACTTTCTCAATAATGTCCACAAGTTGCTGGTTGCTTTTCAACATCCCATTGGGCATCACAAACACCTTGGTTCCTGGAAGATATGTCAAAGTCACATGTTCAGTGTAGTGGAAAAGTGGGAGCATCCTTCATCTTTTTCCTCTTCCCTACACGTGGACGTAATAACCTCTTTTCTATCACAATTCTCAGTGACTACACCACCCCCTGATGTATCAGGTAGCAACTACTTCTACAGGAGGAACTGAGGCACAGAATATGTGTCTGTGACAAGTGTGAGGCATGGTTTCTGCCTAAGCATTCTCCCTGGTATCCACACCATAAGGCCCTCCTGACATTCCAGCAGACCAAATAATGACTGAGCCAAGAGGATTTGCTAAGTTTTGATCTGGGAAATTAAATCAGACTTCACTTCCTGAGCTGGTGAAATCCAGACCCATCCTACTTCTCAGGGCTGCTAGTCAGCTGGTGAAGTGAGCTGATTAAATGGCAGCTCTTACCTTGGAAGGCCTCTTCACATTCATCCAACCTGCGCTTCTTGTAAGTGGGCTAAAGGTATGAAGAATCAAGAATTAGTTTGCATTCAACACACATGCCCATTACTAGATACTATACAAGCAAGTTTAATTTTTGCATTCAACACACATGCCCTTTACAAGACACTGTGAAAGCAAGTTTAATTCCTTCCTGGACCCCATAGACTATTATATGAACTTCTGTGCACGCACACACATACATATAAAGCTTTTAAAAGAAGTTCTCGTCAAAAAGAAACTTACATTCTAGTTGGGAAGGCCAAAATTACAACTAATAGAACACATTTAAAAAGCAGCTCAAGTGGTAGGTTGGCTCAGCAGGTAGAGTCACTTGCTGCCAAGCCTGACAACCCAAGTTTGATCCCTGGATCCAATACAGCAGAAGGAAAGAGCTCCCTACCCACACAATAAATAAAAAAGTACTTTTTTAAGTAGTGGAGAAGCAGGGAAAATTCCATTTAAAAGACAAGAAGAAAGCAATTAAGGCAGGTAGGAGCTGACTGAGGGAATATGCACAAATCTTTTGGTGCTAAGATAAATCTGTCATTCAGCAAACTTGGAATAGTACTTTCTATATGCTAGAAGTAATGTTGGTAGCTAAGGACACAGACTACTGCGGTGTCTCCTGAATTAACTTCATGTTTATCCTTTTGAAGAAAGGATCCCAGTATGTGTCCCAGTTGGGTTTCAATTTACCATGTATCCCAGGTTGGTCTTGAACACACAACTCTCCTTCTCTAGGCAAGCTGAATGCTGAGCCACCACACCCAGCTTAATTATAATTAAGAAAATTCTGAAAGCTAGGAATACAAATCAGTTGTACAGCATTTATAAAGTATGCTTGACTTCTAGGACAGAAAAAAACAAAAGAACCACCACCACCACCACCAACATACCAAGCCTCAGGAATATAGTACCACTGGTGTTATGACACAATACAGACATGTGACTAGTAAAGTGTCATCAGTGCTGGCTGGCATGGTGGCTTGCACCTTCCATCCTAGTATTTAGGTGGCAGGGGCAGGCAGATCTTGAGGAGCTGGAGGCCAACTTGGTCTAGTCTGCCTAAGGAGTTCCAAGCTGGCCAAGGCTACACAGTCAGACACTGTCTCAAAAACAAAGCAAGGTGCAAGTGCAGAAAGCGCAGACCAAGACTGTAGCTATGCAGTGACAACAGCTGCTCTTCCCATCTGTAAGAACAGCATGCTGAACAGAAAAGTCCTGATCTTAAGCATGTGGAAAGCCAAGTAGCTGAAGGAGGCCTGTGGCTAGTTTAGAACTAATGAAAACCTGGGCTACCAATGAGAGCAGCACTGACATACTCACCATGCCAAAAAAGTAAAACTAAAGATCCAAATAGTAGTATTCTAGAGCCACCACACCTAAAACAGAACCCCAGATCCCACAGGCAAACCCCACATCCTCCGTACATCCCCAAGCTTACCAAAAAATAAAATACTAAGAACACAAACATAAATGCAAGACACTCACACCATCCAGTCCATCGTGGCTATTGGTGAGGAGAATGGGGTCAGGGACTGGGAGATTCATGTCTGAGTGGATCTGAGTTAGGTCATGGATATTTAGGATTGGTTCCTGAAAGAGAGGCATTCACCCCAAAACAGTATTAGTGTTAAGTTTAAAAAAAAAAATTAAAAGAAAGAAAGGAGAAAAGAAGAGCGAGAGACAGAGGGGCAAAGGAGTATTTCTTGTGAAAGAAAAAAAGAGGAAAAAAAAAAGAATGCTTTACAGTACACAAGAGAACAGAATCAACACACCATCTGCCCTGTCTGTCACAAAGACAAGGACCAAAGAAATAATTTTAAGAAATAAAAGTGCCTCTCACCTTCAAAAAACTATCAAGTTCTAATAACTTCTTTGGGAAAAAATTTGCCACCAAGTCTTCTGCCTAGACAGAGAAAAATACACCTGAATAAGTTGGGACAGTCACTCCCTAAGGATATCTTTTTGGGAAACCCCGGCTATTAACCAACGCCCCTTTTCTTCTCTATAACACTCACCTCACTTGTGATCCGCTCCCTGAAAGAATCAACCTAGAATTAACAAAGAGAGCAATTCAATGCCTAATGATTCAAGGGTATGAATGGGGAACCCCAAATCCAGCTGTCTCCCTCACCTTGAAATTATAATTAGAAGGTGAGAGGCCCCCAGATTGCAAATACTTCATTTTTTTGAGGATCCATTTCTCCATCTCGGGAGAAGATGTTGGGGTTGCAGGCCAGCACCTGTCAATTCTACCCCTTCTCTCCCTTTCTACCCACCCCTCACCTCCCTTTGTCCCTCCCTCCGGTGGTCTGAACCCCTCTCAATTTCATAAGCAGACAAAAGCCAGACTGGAAGAAGTGAGCTCACAAACGTGCCAACTCCCACCCAGACCTTGCCTATCATACGCAGTAGGCCAGCCTCCAAGGGCAGGGTCAGTGGTAGCGTCCGGGGGCGGGGACGTTCCTGGGCTGGGGACTTCCACCTGTCACTAGCCTAAAGCACTGAGTCTAACACGTGTCCGCAAAGGAGTCCCTGATGCACTCCATCACCAGAAGCAGGGCAGAAAGCTACCCTATACGGTCCTCTCCAATGCTGTCCCCAGGCGTGGGGGGCTGGGTTAAGCCAGGCGGAAGCTCAGAGCTGGTGTCCCCAGGGAGACAAAGACGACATGAAAAGTGGGGAGCAGATCCGACTGCTGGGGGTTCGAAGAGAGGGATGAGGATGCTGGAGCTGTGCCGCTACCTTGAGCTTCACTTCCTGATCCACCTTCAGCAACGAGGCCATGGCCGGGCCGGGCCGTGTCCGCTCCGCTAGGTGCCGGAGGTGCTGTGGGCTCCGGGGAGGGCACCGGAGGGGCCTGAGGAATCTCCGCTGCCCTCGGGACCCGGGCGCCCTCGCTGGCTTGCTCACCGCTTGCTCGTTCCCTCCCTCCGTGCCGGCCGGCCACCCGCCCGCCTGCTGCCTGCTAGCTCTCGCTGGCCCTCCCGGCTTTCGCCGCTTACGCCGGAAGTCACGTCACAGCCAATCGCCGGGACTCCGGGGAGGATGAGCACGTGCCCTGCGCAGCCGCTCTGATGTTCAACTCTACAGGTTCTTGGAGGGGCTATTGGAGCTCCGGACCTTGTGCCCTATGGTGGCAAACCTAGAACAGGGATGCTGAAACCCAAACCCCCTGGAGACTCAAGAGTGATTTGTCTTATTGTAGTGAAACTCGACTTCACCGTGGGACCTCACGTGCCGCTGCTTCTGGAACAGTAGGCGTCGCATTCTAGTGACGTCGGCTGGAGAAGCCCGCGGCCCGTGTCCATAGTTTAAGGTTCCGGGCTGTGACTACTGATTCCCGCCACCCATCTCTTACTCCTTCCGACGAGTATCAAACACAAGACAAGTTCCATTGCACCGGGCTTTCCTGGTACAGTTATCATAAACGTGCAGACCTCAGATATCAAATACCTAAGGGGCAAATTCACTCCCAAAAGCGGATAGTAGCTTATCTAAGACACAACACATTGTTTCCAATGACTTCCATAGACTCAAATCTTCCCAGTTCTAGGGGAAAACGGTTACCATTTTCCTAATGGAAGTCCAAGACAGCAATCTCCTCTTTCAACAATTTATTCAGTGTAAATAGCCGTGTATAACCAGTGACTCTTGTATGGAACACAACAGCTTTGGGATACAGAAAGTGAACAATGTGCTTATACTTTCTGGTTGTCACTGGTGCTTCATATTGGGAAACACACCTGAAAATAAAGTGACCATAATGCAAATGGGAGCAAAGAAATGGCAGACAGACAATAGCAGGAACCTAATATCATCTTTCCCACTTACTCAAGTGCAAATACCCCCTCCCACCCACCTTGTCCACTCCTACCAGTTCACCTTTCACACTACTTCCTGTTAACTCTAGTCTCTAGATTCTTAACGTCGGAGTCTTCAGAGACACTGTAAGAAAATACACGTTTCCTCCTCCTTTCTCCAAATGTTGTATACAGTGATCCATCACTGTGTTGAGAAAACAGAAGCAAATGGGGTGTTCCTTATCACCTGTTCTGGTTAAATATTATGATGATGATGATGATGATGATGATGATGATGTTAACTTGACATAAGCCAGGGTCATCTAGAAAGAGGGAACTTCAACTGAGAAAGTCTCTCCATTAGATTGACCAGTAGGCAACCCTGTGGGGCACTTTCTTGACTGATGATTAATATGAAAAGATCCAGCTTGCTATGGGTAGTGGCCATTCCTGAGGAGGTCATCCGAGGGTATATAAGAAAGCCAGGAGGAACAACCCAGAAGCAATATTCTTCCATGGTTTTTGCTTTAAGTTTCTGCCTTCAGGTTTTTTTGCCTTGAGTTCCTGCTCTAACTTTCCTTCATGTTGGACTGAAAGATGAAATAAACCCTTTCCTCCCCTAATTGCTTTCATTCATGGTTTTGATTTCAGCATTAGAAAGGAAACTAAGATAGCATCTTACTATTGCAATTGCCAACTTACCAGTACTTCCTGTCTTGCCTCATCTCTCACTGGGGGAAACATCTCCCTTCCTGAGGAAACTATTCTTCCTTTTGTGCCTTGGAGTCCATCCTCTTCCAGCTCTTGAGGAAATGTTTCATCATCTTCTCCCCTTTCTCTTTATTTTTTTTGCTTCTCCCCTGGCTCCCACACCACTCTCTTAGTCAGAGGCTTGTGTGTACCTCAGGGTGACCTCCAATTCACTATGTAGACTAAGCTAGCCTTGAACTCCTCATCCCCTGGCCTCTACTTCCTTAGGGTTGGCATTACATATGTGCACGGCCACACATAGCTGCAAATAATTGGGCTTCAACAATGCCTGGTGTGGTCCTCGTTGCCTCTTCCCCTCTAACAACTACTGTATAAAATATAATTGTTTTACATGAATTAAATGGAAACTTTCCTAATAACTTGGAAGTATGCCAAGATCAAAATCAGAATTCTGGCCCCAAAGTATAATCTGGCAAGGGAGAGAAACCACTCATTTGATGATTATAATTTTTTGAAGAAGTGAATGACCACTTTTAATGAAGCTAATGTTTGTGTTTCAGAACCAACTAGAAGACTTAAGTACTGCAAAATTGTAGTAAACTTTTTGTAAAGGTAACTTAATATAAAATAATTTATTTTATTTATGTGCATGGGTATTTTGCCTACATATTTGTCTGTGCAAGGGTATCACATTACAGAGTTATAGAAAGTTGTGAGCTGCCATGTGGATGCTGGGATTTGAACCCGGATTCTCTGGTAAAACAACCAATGCTGTTAACTACTGAATCATCTCTCCAGCCCTAATTTTAATGGTTGAGTCAGAAATTCATTGTTCTAGCCTAATAGGGGTTGGTTACTGCTATATGTAAGCAATTGAGAAAATAGCCTAGGTGCTGCAGAGATGGCTCAGTGGTTAAGAGCACCGACTTGTATTCCAGAGGTCCTGAGTTCAATTCCCAGCAACCACATGGTGGCTCACAACCATCTGTAATGGGATCTGATGCCCTCTTCTGGTGTGTCTGAAGAGAGGGACAGTGTACTCATTCATATACATGAAATAAATAAAAGGAAAATAGCCTAAGATATATAGGTACCGAAGGACAAAAATAAACACAGTTAACTCCAGGTTGGCTATTTCTACAAGCATCCTAGCCCTTCCTCTCTGATGAGAGCACTCCCTCCCTGCCTGAGTCTTCTACTAAGAGCTGAGCCAACATAGACATCACTGCTTAACACTAAGCTAGGGTAGGCCTGTGGCTGGATCTGTGAGCCTTGAGCCCAATCAGGAAAGCAGCTCCCTGGGGAGATGAAACAGGAAGATCTCTCAAATTCAAGAGTTCAAGGCCAGGCTGAGTAACAAAGACCCCATATCACGACAGTTGTAAAGGGACCCTAAAATATGGGAAAAGTAGATTATAAAACTAGAATTTCTCCAGGAAATCTCACAGGCGTGTTGGAGAAGAAAACACCCTGATGACAGGCTCTAGTGCCTGATGACAAAATGTCTCAGGAAAAGCCTCATCTTTCAGAAAGATAACTTATGTTTTTAAAATAATTTAAAATATTGATTGATTGATTGAAGACCCAGTTGTATGCCACAGTGTGCACCGAAAGGTTGGGGACAAATTGTGGGACCTCATCCTCTCCTTTCACTGTGTGAGTTCTGAGGATTAAACACAGGCTTCCTACACACTCAGCAAATATTCACAGCTGAGCCATTGAAGGGAGAGGGCTCAGCCCACTGTTGTTGGCGTTACCCCTGGGCTGGTGGTCTTGAGTTCTATAAGAAAGCAGGCTGAGCAATCCATGAGGAGCAAGCCAGTAAGCAGCACCCCTCCATGGCCTCTGTATCAGCTCCTGCCTCCAGGTTCCTGCAATGCTTGAGTTCCTGCCCTCCCTGCTTTTCTGTATAACTGTTTGTTACACAGAACTGTGAGTGAAATAAATCTTCTCCTCCCTAAGTTGCTTTTGGTCCTGGCATTTCATCATATCAATAGAAATCTCAACTAAGAGAACATCTATATATAAAGTCATCTTTTAATATAATAACCACAGCTGTAATTTATATAATGAAACTTAGGAGAGACTGAGATGGTGGTGAGGGGGATGGTAAACTCAAGGTCACTCTGAGGCACTTAGCAAGTTCCAGACTATCCTTAAATATAGCTGTATCTAATCAAGCTAAATATACATATCTGTGCCCCAGAAATCTCTTCTCTAGGAACATCCTCCCCACCAAAAAAAAATGCTCACCCAAAGACACAAACAAGAATGTTCATAGCAACGCTGTTCACAGTTGGCCCTAACTGGAAACTACCAAATGCCCTTCAACATTGGATGATAAACACATTTAGTGAGGAGAGGACAGAGCCTTGATATAGCTCAGGCTAGCCTATGCCTCTTGATCCTCCTGCCTCTGCCTCCCAAGTTCCTCTTTGTAGTTTGTCTTTCAGTAAATAGTATTTTGTTTTGTCTCATTAGATAGCCCTGGGAATCCTGGAACGTGCTGTGCAGCCCAGGCTGGCCTAAAACTTATAGCAGTCCTTCTGCCTTTGCCTCCCAAGTGCTGGGATTCTAAGCATGTGCTAGTATGCTCTGTGTTTTTTTTTTTTTTTTTTTTTTTTTTGGGTTTGGTTGGTTGTTTTTGTTTTTTTAAGGCTAGCCAGTCTCATCTCTTCCCTTTGTGTTATTTGAATAGTTTCCCAGACAACAGAGCCCCTCCTGACCTCCCCAGTGGACACAGTTACGCTTGACCCTGAGTTCATTTACTCCCTTTGTTTCATCTTTGAAATACACAATACCTGATCTATCCATTTGCTAGAACTGCTTCACAAAGTACCACCAGCCAGATAAACCTAGAAAGAGAATAATGTATTGTCTCACACTTGGAGGGGCCATAAGTCCAAAGTGAGGGTCTCAGTGGAATCCACGCTCTCTCTAAAGGCTGAAGGTAAGCAACTATTTGAGATGGTTGCATAGCTTTGGAGAACTTCTGGTACTCCTGGGCTTGGAGATGACCTTGTGTTTCTTTCTTCACATCATCTTTCCTCTGAGTGTATGTCTCTGTCATCAGTTTGCCCCCTTTTAATAAGGACACCCGTCATGTTGCATTAGGGATTATGTTAATCAGTGTTATATTACTGGGAAGAGACATCATGACCACAGCAGTGACCACAGATTGGGACTGGCTTATAGTTTTAAGAGGATTAATCCGCTGTCATCATGGCACGGAGCACGGTGGCATGCAGGTAGACATGGTGCTGGAGCAGTAGGTGAGAAGTCTACATCTGAATCAACAGACAAAGACACTGGGACTGGGTTGGATTTTTGAAATCCTAAAGCCCACCCCTAGTGAGACACTTTATCCAACAAAGATACACCCACTCCAAGAAGGCCAAGCCCATTCCAATGAAGCCACCCTCCTAATCCCTCTCAAGCAGAGCCACTTGCTTATGACCAAGCATCAAGTATATAAACCTGCGGGGGGGGGGGCATTCTTATTCAAATCACTACAGGGTTCAACTTAACTCACTCACCGAAACTCAATCAACCACAAAAACACGATTTACAAACCGTATTCAGTATGTTCTGAGGGAGGGGAAACAAAATTCAACCCATTACTCCTACCGTTATCTGAAATGATCTTGTTCACAGGTCTGTTGTCAAATTTCCTCCTCTAGAATATAAACTATTAGAGCAGTTTACTAGTGTGTGTCCTCCCAGATCTAGAAAAGTGATGGGCACATAGTAGGTCATCAAGAAATACCCACTGAATCAATGAATTGGGGCAAATTGATTCACACTGCTTTTAGTAGCAATCAAGTACTTTCCCAGCACCAGAACACTGGGCATTTTTTATGTGACAGGACTTGCTGTTTGGGGCTCACCCATATCAACTTAATTTCATCACCATGATGTCCTGTGTGATATAGACTATTGTACACTATTTTATTCAACAAGTGTTATTTCAAACAAGAACAAGTGAATGACTTGTTTCAGGTCCCAGGGTTGTACAGCAACAAGAGATTTTGAAGCCCTATGTTATTGCAAATTTAAAAGTAACTATTTTTTTCTATAACCCAGCTAGCTCCCAAATAAGTGAGACAGAGATGATTAGATTTATTTAACAAGCTTTACGTCATGATAACTGGGCAGTTATCAATCTATTCTAACCCTCTAAACTAGTTACAGCCAAAATTCCTGAGATACTTGCATTTTAGTATTGGTCTGGCTCTCTCGGCTCCATGTATGTTTCCGTGGTAGCTCCTGGTCCCTCACCTCATGGCAAAAACTCTTCTTCTCCCTCTATCCCTCCTTAGTCAGGGTTTCTATTCCTTATATTTGTGTTTATGGATGTTTTGCCTGCCTGTATGCACACCACAGGTGTGCATGGTGCCTACAGAGATCAGAAAAGTGTGTCAGACCCTATGGAACTGGAGTCACAGAAGACTGCTGGTTAGCACGTGGGAGCTGAGAATCAAACCTGGTTCCTTAGGCAGAGCAGCCAGCTCGGGCTAAGCCATCTCTCCAGCCTGGGGGCGGGAGCTTTTATAAGTTGCCATGTTATTGGTTCTAGAGATTGCAAATGTATACTACCACATCCATCTTTAGAAGGTTTTAAATTTTTACGAAGTAAAATATACGTATTTATGGGCTGGAGAGATGGCTCGGTGGTTAAGAGCACTGATTGCTCTTCCAGAGGTCCTGAGTTCAATTCCCAGCAAGCACATGGTGGCTCACAACCATCTGGAATGGGATCCTATGCCCTCTTCTGGTGTATCTGAAGACAGCTACAGTGTACTCATATAAATAAAAATAAATCTTTATTTGAAAAAGGTATATCTATTGACTGACTGACTATTGATTTGAACATGTTCCATGTTGCTCCAGGCTTGGTAACAACCATTGCTGTTGCTGCAAGATATCACAGCAAAAACACACAGATTACAGTGCATATCTTTATTGGTGGAAATTTCCATTGCTTCTGATTTGGGTGGATACAATAATATGGCAATGAAGAATCAACCGCCTTCTAGGACAGAGCCTTATCACTGGAGTACCGAGAACTTTGGAACCATCTCCTTATTACCATTGGCAGCTGTTTTCAAAACTATTACTCTGCCTCTAGTAATCCATGAGAGGGCCTGTTTTATGACCTCTGGGTATTGGGTAAGATACCTTTGAGGAACAGTAGCAGAGAATGGCAGTGCTCCATTCTTTTAGTTAATATCACTGATTACTGATAAGGCTGAAGAACTTGTCATGTGATCACCCATTGCAATGAGGATGGTTATTACCAAGCCTGGATCAACATGGAACATGTTCAAATTATTTTTATTATACTTGGTGGTGAAGCGTTGTCCATACCCTGGAATACCTTTGGAGGTTGTACTGGCTGGTTTTGTGTCAACTTGACACAAGCTGGAGTTATCACAGAGAAAGGAGCCTCAGCTGAGGAAATGCCTCCATGAGATCCAGGTGTAAGGCATTTTCTCAACTCGTGATCAAGTGGGGAGGGCCCAGCACATTGTGGGTGGTGCCATCCCTGGGCTGGTAGACCTGGGTTCTATAAGAAAGCAGGCTGAGAAAGCCAGGGGAAGCAAGCCAGTAAGCAACATCCCTCCATGGCCTCTGCATCAACTCCTGCTTCCTGACCTGCTTGGGATCCAGTCTTGACTTCCTCTGGTGATGAACAGCAATGTGGAAATGTAAGCTGAATAAACCCTTTTCTCTCCAACTTGCTTCTTGGTCGTGATGTTTTGTGCAGAAATAGAAACCCTGACTAAGGCAGAGGTCAATGTTGTAGAATTGATAGTCTCCTACTACTCCAGTTCTTAGGAATTGACCTTAGGGTCTCAGGTTTGGTGGCACATACTTTTACAGGTTGAGCCATCTTGACAGCTCACATATGCTAAACGTATAAAGCAGGGCTGTGCACACAGCTCATTGGTGGGGTACTTGCTTAGTATATGAGAGGCCTTGGATATGATTCCAAGGACTACACACATTACACATACTCACAGGAGCCATCTCTCTCTCTCTCTCTCTCTCTCTCTCTCTCTCTCTCCCCCCCCCTCACTGGTGAAAATGTGAACAGGTGCAGCCTCAGCACTTCCTCGGTGTGCTCACCTCACGTGGGTGGAGCTCTAGTTCAGGCTCCATTAACGTCAAAAGAAAAAGAACTTATCTCTACATAGTTCGTTGGTTTCTGTGTATAGACTCTGGATTGGAGAATTAGTTCGGAGGTAGGAGTACTTGTTGCTCTTCCAGAGGAACTTGATTTCTGTTTCCAGCACTGCTTTGTTAGCTCACAGCCATATATAGCTCCAGTCCCAGGGAATCTTCTGGCCTCCAAAGGCACCCAATAGGAATATGGTGCATGTACATACACTCAGACCAAACACTCATGGACATAAGATAAAAATAAACTTTAAAAACTTCAAACTTTAAAATGAAAGTACTTAGTCTCTATATACCTTATTTAACATCCTTCTTCCCACTAGAATAAAGCTCTGATGGTACTGATAACTGTCTTTTTGTTGCCGCTAAACCTCCAACGCCTAGAGTATTTCCTGGAACATGGCAAGCCCTCTACAAGTTTATTGAATGAATAAATAATATTTTGCACCTAGGTGCTTATTCCATTCTCTGTAATAGTTACACAGTTTATATTGAGTAAGCTACTATACAGTTTAGTTGAACAGTCCCATTATTTCTGAATACTTTTAGAAAAGGAACAGAGCTGAGTGTTGGTTCAGTGGCTAAGAGTGCACACTGGTTTCTAAAGAACCTGAGTTCAACACTGGGCAACTCACAATGCCTGTAAGCCCAGCTCCAGGGGACCCAGCATCCTCTCCTAGGCTCCCCGGGCATCTGCACCCACATATCGTCTCCACTGGACTGTTTAAAATGCCACTTTTATCATATACTAAATATGCCTGTATCCATTTTTATATATTTTAACTCTGCTCTGGTTGATTGACTACTCATCCCTTCCTGCACCAACATGCGAAGGAATGTGAACATATCTGCTCCCGTAGGTGGCAGGAAGACACGATTGACCCTGAACCACATCTCGGTTACCTCTGAATCACTTCGCTTTATAATTTTATGACTAACTCCGGTGCATTTCCTAGCTAACAATTGAACTTTTTAAACAAAGCTCGCCTAATCTCCAGAAACATGAAGCCTAGTCCCATATATGTGTATTTTTGTATGCATATGGTTTTACATGCATTGGTGTTTTGCCTGCTGTATGTCTGTGTGAAAGTGTCAGTTCTTAGAGACACTTGTGAGCTGCCTTGTGGTTGTATGGGTTTGAATCCAGGTCCTCCGGAAGGGCAGTCAGTGCTTTTAACCGCTGAGCCATCTCTCTCCATACCCCACTGTTACCTTTTTATTTATTTACATTTTATTATATACATACATATACATCTATACGTACATATAATGATAAAATTTATCATCCGGCCAAACGCATTCTTTCAGAAGGGTTTAGGCAAATTGAGTCTCCCAAAAATACACTTTAAAAACTGACACCTGCCGGAAGCTGGTGGTGCATGCCTTTAGTCACAGCACTTAGGAGAGACTGAGGCAAGCGGATCTCTGTAAATTCAAAGCCAGCTTGGTCTACGGGGAGTTTCAGGACAGCCAGGGCTACACAGAGAAACCCTGTCTCAAAAAACCACACCCCAAACAAACAAGCAAGCAAGCAACAACTTGACACCTTAAGGATATCGAAGTGGCTCCACTTGGAAGTAACAAATCTTGAATGAACTTTCTAAATCCGAACTGAGCTTACAGTTTCCGCACACCTGTCGGCTCATGCTGCAATTCCCCGCTAAGCCTCTGGATGGCGCCCCGAACCGGATAAACTGGGATCTGGACCAGGAGTCCTTGCGTCAGCTCCCGTCAAAGCGTCACTTCTGGTCCCGGGCGGAAGTCTTCAGCTAGCCGACCGGGAAGTAGCTGTAGACCGGGCGATGGGAACTCTGGAGGTTTCGCTCCGGGGCGGACCCGAGGCCACTGTGCCCCCGCGGTAGAGCGAGCCTGGGTGGAGGGCTCTGGGGTCCCGAGGTGAAGAGCGTCGGGGCCTGAAGTGAGACCTTAGAAAGAAGCCTAGAATCCCTGGCGGTCACTTTGGTGGCCCCTTCCCCCGCCCAGTCCAAACTGCCTTAGCCGGGCTCTGCCCCGGAAGCGGGTCCTCTGCTGTCATACCATTCCCAGAGGGAACGCGCGGACCGGGATTTTCCTCTCCACCTCCACTATCAAGGCAGCGGGTAGCCTCGGGCCCGAGGTTCAAAGGTGCCGATTCTTCTTAACGACGTCTTTTCTCCGCTGTCGCAGGCATGGAGGGGTCGAAGGCGTCCAGCAGCACCATGCAGGTGAGCTTCGTGTGCCAGCGCTGTAGCCAGCCTCTAAAACTGGACACGAGCTTCAAGATCCTGGACCGGGTCACCATCCAGGAACTCACAGGTCAGCAGGATCCGTGGGAAGAGGGTGAAAAAGAGGATGGGAAATGGGCAACTTTAGAAACATTGTGGTGGCTTTTGGTTTCCTCTTGAGGAATAGAGTTCTGACTTTGTCTTCAGAGTGAAGGAGTATTCACTTATAACAAACAGAATTTCTTGAGGACTTAACAGTGTACGAGGTATCCTGTAACAGTCCCCGTGGTAACCGGTCTTGGTGACTCACAACTATAATTACAACACTCAGGAGGCTGAAGCAGGAGCTACCCCGAGTTCCAAGCCAGCCTAAGCTACAGAATAAGACCCTGTTTCCAAAAATAAAAAGAACAAGTGCCCATGGTTGCACCCTTTTACAGATGAAGAATTGAGTTTTAGAGAGGTCAGTCGTGAAGCCTGAAGAAGCGAGAGAGGTGACTAGCGAGTTTAAACAATGTCCAAGGGCCTGGCATTAGCACGTAAAGCTTGGCTTTGTTGTATCTATCTCCCTAGATCTTTGTTTACTTTTATTATTAGTATTAATTGTCTGGGTGGTTTGCGTACATGTATGTCTGTCCACCACATGAATACACAATGCCTGGAGAGACCAGAAGAGGGCGTCAGATCCCTGAACTCGAGTTAACAGGTGGTTGTGAGCCACCCTGTGAGGGCTGGGAATCAAACCTGCGTCCTTCAGGGGCAACAAGTGCTCTGAACTGTTGAGGAATCCATCCAGCTCTTATTTTTCTTCTTCCTTTAAAAGTTTTTTTTTTAATTTATTATTTTTGCTCTTTGTTTAGACAAAGTCTCAATTTGTAGCCTTTGGCTGGCCTGGGACTTATTTGTCCTATCTCTGCCTTCAGAGTTCTGTGGTTAAAGGCTTGTGCCACCACAGCTGGCTTGTTTTTCACATTTTTGAAGGTTAATTGTTGTGCCTTCAAAGTGTAAAAATGGTAAAGACAGGACCCATCCTTTATCTCCCAAATGTTGGAATAAAGAAGATATGTGTGGCTCTCTTGGCCTCTCTTGGCCTTGTGCTCTTGCAGCCTTGCTCTCTCCCTCTTCCCTTCCCTTACCCCCTCTGTCCCACGTGCTCATGGCCGGCCTCTACTCCTCTACTTCTCTCTCTCTGTCTCTACCACCCTCTTAACTCTCCCAAGACCTGAATAAACTTTATTCCGTACTAAAAAAAAAAAAAGAAGAAGAAGATATGTGTGCTTCCATGCCCAGCTTTACATATTTTTAGACTTTTTTTTTATATATTTAAAAATCTCAATACATTTATGGGGTACCATGTGATGTCTTAATACATGTATAATAATGCTCAAGTCAGGGTTGCCACTTTGTTTCTTCCAACATTTTTGGTTTCCTTGTGGTAGGACCATTTCTAGTCTTCCCTTCTGGCTTTTCGGGACTGTGCAGTCCTTACCCTTGGTACTCATAGTCAATACTGTACAGTAGGACAGCAGAACTTTTTCTCCTACCTAACCGGTCTGTTGAGCATAACCATCATTTTGCTCTAGGTTTAAATGAGATACACCACATATGAGTGAGGCCGTTCAGTGCTTGCCTTTCTGGGCCTGGATAATTTCACTTAATTATGTCCTTTAGCCTTAAATGAAAGGAGTTCAAGCTTTAAAAAAAAAAAGCTGAATAGATTGCCTTTGTGTGTATATTAGCTTTGTCTTTGTTAGTGATGTTTTGTTTTTGAGGTAGAGTCTCTGTTATTATATAACAGAGTCTGGCTTTAAACACATGGTTGAATTTCCTCAGACACCAAAGTGCTAGGATTATAGCCCCTGCCTCTTCTGTGCCCTCTCCCAATGCCAGGGTTTGAGATGAGGGCCTGGCTCTGGCTAAACAAGCGTTCTATCACTCAGCCACATCCACAACCCTACATCCTTGATATGTGGGTACAGACAGAAAATTCTTTTATTCTTTCCCAGTTATTCTAGGGAAAGGGGATGCTAACTTTTGTGATGGAAAAACTTACAATATAAGACTGGAGAGAGAGCTCACTGGTTAGGAGCATTTAATGCTCTTCCAGAGGACCTGAGTTTAGCTCCCAGTGGGCACATTGGGTCGTCCACAACTGCCTATAACTCCAGCTCCAGGTAATCCGATGCCTTCTTCCTGTCCACATGTGGACAACCACACCCAGAGATACTACATGTACACATACCTTTTTAAAAAGATGTTAAGTATATAACGAAGTCCTGCATGCCCATCATCCAGTGTCAACAATTACCAACACGTGTTCAGTCACGCCTGGTCTGGAGACCCATTCAGTGCTCTCTACTCTGAAATACCTTGAAGTAAATGCCTAGGGCAGGAAAATTAACTCTCTCTGTATGACACTTAAAGTCAGGGTACCATTGTGCTTTTCGGATTTTAACATTCTAGTAACAGGAAGAGAGGGAAGGGAACAGAGTTAAAGAATGTTAAAAGGGGGATGGAGCAGGAATGGTGGCACAAATCATTAATCCTGACACTCAGGAGACAGACAAGTGTATCTCTGGGAGTTCAAGTCCAGTCTAGCCTATCTGTTGAGTTCCAAGCTAGACAGGGCTACACAGTGAGACCCTGAAGGTAGAAATAGACAGACAGACTGACAGGGAGGAATTGTGGTAGGGTTGGGCTGGTAATGAGGTGATTTTGGGTTCTAACCTGTGCTTTGCTAAGCCTTCCTGCTTTGATAAGACTGTTTCTAACTCAGGATTTTCCTTGCCCTTAGCTCCGTTACTTACCACAGCCCAGGCGAAACCAGGAGAGACCCAGGAGGAAGAGGCTAACTCAGGAGAGGTAAAAGAAGTGCCCTTTCCCCATCCTCCTCATACCTAAACGGGAGGCTTGATATGAAAACACCAAAATACAGACTGGATTTCTGCAGAGTGTTGGATGCCTCCAGACTCTGGAGGTTAATATTAAAGAGTGCTTTTTAAGAGATATTCTAGCCAGACACAGTGTTGCCCACCTGTAATCCTAGCCACAGGAGGCAGAGGCCCTGAAGATCACAGATTAGAGGCCAGCCTGGGTTACATGGTGAGTTCCAGACACGCCTGAGATACATATATAAAAAAGAAAACAAAAACAGGGTTAGGGTTGTAGCTTGGTTAGTGAGTGAGTGCTTTTTGGTCCTGAGCATCAGCTCAGGTTGTAGCTCAGGGATGGTGCTTGCCCAGCAGGTGCAAGCCACTGGATTCAATCCCCAACACCCCAGAAAAAGAAAGTTGTTCATGGAGTCTGCTGCAGAACTTTGGAGGTACCAAAGTATACCTCAAGTTACAAGATTACTGAGTAAACCATCCATTAAAAAGTGGAACGATAAAGGCCATTGTGATGGCTCAGTGGGTGAGGGTGCTTGCCACACATCCTGACTACCTGGGATTTTGTGTATGCTCTTGTACACACACACACGAATAAATAGATAAGTATTTTAGAAATGTGTTTAAAGATGTGATTATAGAAGAGCATAGTGGATTATGCTTGGAATTCTTGGTATTTGGAAGGCCGAAGCAGAAAGATTATTGTAAATTTCCAGCCAGCCTGGGCTCAGAGCCTAATGATCTGAGTTCAAACCCTGGAACCCACACAATGGAAAGACTCCTATAAATTGTCCTTTGCCCTTTGGCATGTGTGAGCACCCACACATACATAAATGAATGTAACTTAAAGAATGAATGACCAAGGTTAGAGATGAGATGACCTATGTGTTTAGGTTACTCCAGGGTATTCTTGGTTATATCTTTAATTCTCTAGAGTTACCGTCTCTCACCATACACAAACATCTTGTTTAGACAGTGGGTTGTATATTTACCATAGACATGAAAGATTAGCAGTGTTAGAATGTGTCATTTTTAAATTCTAGTGCTGTCGGTGACAAAGCTGGGGGGTCTAGTTCAGAGATAGAGCCCTTGTGAGGATGGTGGAGAGGAGGAGGTTTTCATTACCAAAGATAGATGCTGTAAGTTGGTTTTCTTTTGTGGGAAGCAGGTCATTGTTAAATAGAAGTTACTGATTTGGGAAAGAATCCCAGGGATCTCTAGTATAATACAGAGAAGAAAGATTTATCCTGTCTTCCTAATAAGGGAGTATTCACCTGGAAAAGTGAACCTTAAGTGGGTTGGGGGCTGTTAATCCTGGCCTCATACTCTTCAGGCAGTCTAGATTGCAAGGCCAGAGAAAACCTGCAAAGAAGCAAAAGTGGCAGGCAGCTGAAGCCGGCAATGTTACAAAACTTTGAACATAAATGTTCTAGAACTGTTGATAATAGGCAGTCAGTCCCGTTACTGACAAGCCACTGGTTCCTTTAAAATGCATTAAAGAAAGTTTTTCTCCCTAAAAATTCATAATTTTTTATGTGCTTTGTGCTATGGCAAGTTTGACTGTGGTCTGTTCTGCCTTTTCCCTTGCACCTTGATTGATTTAGGGTGTTTGCTTCTGTGACTGGTAAGTGTTGAGAAATGCAAATTGAACCCAGGGATAAAGTCTGGTATCTTTGGAAGTATTGTCCCCCATCAAAAAAAGCAAGCATCAGATGGTCCTAGGGAGTTGTCTGTGCTGTGAGTCCTTTCTTAAATCCTTTACAAAGACTAAGTCTAGGCTTCTACCTTACTTTTTGAGACAGTCTCTAACTGGGACCTGATCCTGGAGCTTGCAGAGGCTGGCCACCTAAGCTGGGAGGCTTGTAAGGTCCTCCCAGTTCTGCCATGAAAGGTGCACACCCTGATCACCCTTTGTTTATTCTTTAGTTCATTTTGACTTTATTTTGTAGGGGGTTCGTTGTTTTGTTTTGTTTTTGTTGTTGAGACAGGGTCTCTCTATATAACCCTGATTCTTGTGCTATGTAGATCAGACTGGAGAAAAACAACAAAACAAAAACCTCAGAAATATACCAGTCTGCGATCAAAGGCATGTCCCACCAAGACCCATTTGTTTGTTGAGCCGTGGGCATTCTGTTCCTTGAATAGAAAGAATGTTATCTACCTAGCAATCTCCCAGCCCAGATAACTACCCACTTCTTAAGTTGCTCTGGTTTATCAAGTTTTGTGGTTATCAGTTTAGGCTAAAGCTAAATAGTTCTCAGGCTTTTGGGGAAATAGGCTCCACTCTAAGTTGCCAGATTCTAACACTCTCTTATTTCTTTCTCAGGAGCCATTTATTGAAACTCGCCAGGATGGTGTCTCTCGAAGATTCATCCCCCCAGCCAGGTGCTTACTATTCCTCAGTCCCCTGTTTCTTGCCAAAGGAATTTTAATTAAACCTAGGAGTTAGGACATGGGACTAGGTAATGAATTATCATCTGGGCTTTTGGCTCTTTTTCGGAAAGCCGTGTTCCCTTATTCCTGACCTGTCCCTTCCGGCATTCATTTTTGTCCTCTGTAGTCCTTTACACAGTGAGAAGGGTTGCCACCTGTATTGTTGAAGAATGGGGGACTGACTGAGATGGGTTCTTGAGACGTTTTTTAGTAGCTCTTGTTAGATGTTTAGGTCCCTAGTTCTCACTGATGTGGCAGGTAAAAGGTGCTGTCAAGGACTGCGGTATTAAAAAATGTTCTTGTTCTCCTTCCTTTTTGCTGTAGACATACATATCCATTTTTGATGCCCCTCTCCCTCAGTTCTTCCAGGTTAGCCTGGTGCTGAGTAGTGCCCCTGTGAAGACCGGCATGGCCTTCCTTTGGGAGAGAGGGGCTTCGGGAGGTCCACTCGGGCTAGGAGTGGGTATGCGCCTTGAGGCCCCTCAGCAGGTGCTTGAGAGTCTCTGCCACTGGCAGCACAATAGGTGGAGGAGGCCTCTCTGCTCCCTCATGTGGCCCATGGGCGGGGGGCTGTCTGCAGGATGATGTCTACAGAAAGTGCTAATAGCTTCACTCTGATCGGGGAGGCATCTGATGGTGGCACCATGGAGAACCTCAGCCGGAGACTCAAGGCAAGTTTGCCTTATTTCACTGCCAAGAACTGGGTATAGTTGGTACAGGGGGGTGACTCGGAGGGTAGCTCAGGAGAGACCCTATCCTGACTGTCCCATGCTTCCAGGTCACTGGAGACCTTTTTGATATCATGTCGGGCCAGACAGACGTGGATCACCCGCTATGTGAGGAATGCACAGATACTCTTTTAGACCAGCTGGATACTCAGCTCAATGTCACTGAAAATGAATGTCAGAACTACAAGTGAGTACCTCCAGGGTCTGGGCTGGAGTGACTTGGTCCTTAGGACTTAAGAGTTCTGCTCCCCTCAGGCACGTGGAACAGGGGGGCCCTCTAGTCAATAGACTGTGTCTGTGCCCTTGGCAGACGCTGTTTGGAGATCTTGGAGCAAATGAATGAGGGTGACAGTGAGCAGCTACAGAGGGAGCTGAAGGAGCTGGCCTTAGAGGAGGAGAGGCTGATCCAGGAGCTGGAAGATGTGGAAAAAAACCGAAAGGTGGTGGCAGAAAACCTGGAGAAGGTCCAGGCTGAGGCGGAGAGACTGGACCAGGAGGAAGCTCAGTGAGTGCTTGCCCTGCTCCTCTGCCTTTTCTGCCTTCAGCACAGGGAGAGGGAGTGGTTCCAGCTGAATGTGTTTGATTAGGTCAGCTGTCAGTACAATGTCTGCTCCAAATGCAGCATGTTGTTTCTGGGCCTGTTTCCAGAAGCGTGTCAGGAGGCAATGGAGGAAGGCTTGCTATGAGAGGTGAAGCAAGGATGTTAGTTGGGTGGAATGATGGCACCAGGGCTCTGAAAACATGCTTGGGTCAGATAGATGGGTCCGTGGGTTAAAGGACTTCAGTTCAATTCCTGAGACTTACACAGCAGGAGAGACCCAGCTCTGCCGGTACACAAATGAATGCAATGAGAGAGAGACCGGCTATTTGTTTTGCAAGACAGGGTTTCTCTGTGTAGCCCTGGCTGTCCTGGAACTTGCTTTGTAGACCAAGGCTAGTCTAGAACTCAGGGATGTGCCTGCCTCTTCCTCCTGAGTGTTGGGATTAAAGGTGTTTGCCACCAAGCCTAGCTGAAAAATGCACCCTAAACTTGTTTCACTTCTGAAAAAAACAAATCGAAAATACAGGATTTATTTTGTTCGCAATAGTCCTTCTATAGTTTTAAATATAGGCATCTGGAATTTGAGACATTTTTATACTTTGTACTCAGAACATTCCTCTGAGAGGAATCAATGCCAAATGTAGAGCATTGTGTGATCAGATGTAACTATATCACTAGAGTAAATCCTTCAGAATGAGGAGAGAGGAGCTGCAGCCTCCACAGTCAGCCTTTTCTGGTCCCCTTGGCTGCTCACAGGTACCAGCGGGAATACAGTGAATTTAAACGGCAGCAGCTGGAGCTGGATGATGAACTCAAGAGTGTGGAGAACCAGATGAGGTATGCCCAGATGCAGCTGGACAAGCTCAAGAAAACCAACGTCTTCAATGCGACCTTCCATATCTGGTAATAAGGGTAGGGGTGTGTGGGGGGGCACATCTGGGAAGCACTTCATATCTGGACCTGGGCTGTGTTAGCAGCACACCAGGTTGGTCACCTCATAGTAGAGGCACTAAAGGTCCCTTTTACCTGTGCCAGGTTTACGACAGGTTCCTGTCATTTCTCTTAATAGGAGAGATATAATGTGGGCTGTGTGTGTCCATGTCTGCATGAGAGTGTGGATGCTCACATAAGTAGGATTCTGGAGATTAGTGTTTGTATCTGCCCACCAAATCCAATTGCCCGGTGCTGCTTTTAAACTATTTTATTAGCCAGGCCAAACTGTCCACTCTGCCTACAGAGAAAGGCAGAAAAGATCAAGGAGATAAAGATTATAAAATTTGAGATTTCCCACTTTCACCCAAGCCTAGGCTTTTCTTCAGATCTATATACCTAAGCTCCTCTTGGCATTTTAAATGCATACCCCAAACCAACTTCCATCTGCTTTGATACCAAAGTGAAAGCCTGAGAGTCACTGAATTCTCTCATGTTCCTCCCGACAAAAGAACAAATATCAAAGTCACCAAGCTCCACTGAGTCTGCCTCCCGCCTCCTCTCTGTTAGAGTCATGTGCATGAGTGTTCTTCATATATGAAGTGCATCACACACATGCCTGTTGCCCACAGAGGCCAGATGAGGGAGTCATACCCTTTTGGATTGGAGTAACAGAAAGTTGTGAGCTGCAGTGTGGGTATTGAGAATTAAATTTGGGTCCTCTGGAAGAGCAGCCAGTGATCCTAACGGCTAAGCCATCTCTCCAGCCTGGTGCTGATTTATTTTATTATTTTTAAAAGAAATTTATTTATTTTATGTATGTGAGTACACTGTTGCTCTCTTCAGACGCAGTAGAAGAGGGCATCAGATCCCATTACAGATGGTTGTGAGCCACCATGTAGTTGCTGGGAATTGAACTTAGGACCTCTGGAAGAGCAGCCAGTGCTCTTAACCGCTGAGCCATCTCTCCAGCCCCTGGTGCTGATTTATAACCCCAAGTTCATTTTGTGTATTTATTATTGAATTGGTAACTATTGAGTGCTGCTGTGTGGAAGGCAGTGTACTAACCACCAGGAGGGTCAAGCAAACAGTACAGTGTCAGTCTGCCAGTTATTTATGATCTAGAAGGAATGCATACATAATAGGCAGGCGTGTTACAGTGTGATAATGAGAGGCCCAGGGTGAGAACAGGAAAGAGTTCTGTCCCAGTTTGGGGAGATGCATGGAAAATTCCCCCCAGAAGGCAGATGTGTCTAAGAGGTGAAGTAGATGTCTCCAGAGAAGGAGTTGTTCCTGGCAGAGAACATCGTGTGCACAGAAACAGGAGCAAGGGAGTGGTGAATTGTAAGAACTGAAAGGATCTTATTGTGGCTCAAATTGAGTGTAAAGGGGCAGGCGGCCGGATATGAAACTGGAGAGTTACCATTATTGAGGCATTTGGAATTGATCCCAAGCAGGGGGAATAATTGAAGCACAGGGAAGTGGCATATGTACATTTGCATTTATGAATAGTAGCTTTACTTCCAGGGTGAGAAATGATCTGGGAAGGAGCTCTGTTGCTGGGAGTCTAAATTGGGAAAGAATAGCAGTCTGGAGATAGAGGGAAGTAGACAGTTTTGTTGTTGGGTTTTTTCTTTTTTTGCGGGGGTTGGGAGGTGGTGAGACAGGATTCCTAAGTAAACAGCTTTGGCTGACCTGGGACTCACAGAGATCTGCCTGTCTCTGCCTCCCAGGTGCTGGGATTACAAGCATACATCACTCGCCCAGCAGAAGTAGACAGATTTAAGACAAGTAGAAAGGTGCTAGAGAGATGGCTCAGCAGTGGTTAAGAGTACTCGTTGCTCTTGCAAAGGATTTGTTCAATTTTTAGCACATGGTTGTTAAGAACCATCCATAACCGCAGTTCAGGGAATTCAGGAGGCATGTGTTGATGCACATTCCTACATGAAAGGAAACACCCAGACATGACTCTAACAGAGAGGAGGCGGGAGGCAGACTCAGTGGAGCTTGGTGACTTTGATATTTGTTCTTTTGTCGGGAGGAACATGAGAGAATTTAGTGACTCTCAGGCTTTCACTTTGGCATTGAAGCAAATGGAAAAGATGCTTTCTTGGGTGGTTTGGGGCATGCACTTAAAATGCCAAGGGGAGCTTAGGTATATATATGGACCTGAAGAAAAGGAGAGGGATTCAATGGGCTAGGCTTCAGTGAAAGTGGAAAATCTCAAGTTTTATAATCTTTTTCTCCCCTGACCTTTTCTATCTCTGTAGGCACAGTGGACAATTTGGCACAATCAATAATTTCAGACTGGGTCGCTTGCCCAGTGTTCCTGTGGAATGGAATGAAATCAATGCTGCCTGGGGCCAGACAGTATTGCTGCTCCATGCTTTGGCCAATAAGATGGGTCTGAAATTTCAGAGGTGAGAAGATACAGCTTCCATAGCACCCTGGGAGAGGTGTGTCTTTGATGTAATCCGTCTGTATACCTAGTACTGCTCCACTGGGGCAAGAACCCTCACTGCCAGCAGACAGACTTCCCTCTGGATGCAGGGCCTATGTGTGGTTTCCCTTCATCACAGGATTCTTGCCTGTGATACCATGCAGCAATCTCCAACAGTCTCCAGAACCTACTTTTTCCCTTTAAAAACTTCAGTTTTTGTTTTTAAAACTCTACCAGAGTATCCAACCTTTTGATATTGTGGTCTACAAATGTGTTGAGCCTCATTCACAGCTGTCCTGGGACAAAGGCAACCCACGGGCTGAAAGTTATATGCACCTTCTAAACCAAAAACGCCAGGCATGGTGTCAAATACCTGTGATCCTAGTGTTGGAGAAGCTAAGGCAGGAAGATCGAAAGATCAAAGTCAGCTGGCCTACACAGGGAGACTCTAAAACAGAGCAAAAGTCAGCTACAACTTACATTAACTAGTGGACTCAGTTAAGACTTTAAAGATGGACTCTACACAAGTTGGGAGAGGAGGGAATAGTAAAGTCTCTGGGTAAGATGTATATGTAGATTAAAAATTTCTGGGTTGCAACTGAGTGGTAGTTGCTCACATCTTTATCTCTGCACTTGGGAGACAGAGGCAGGTGGATCTCTGAATTCAAGACCAGCCTGGTCTACAGAACAAGTTCTAGGACAGCCAGGGCTACACAGAGATACCCTGTCTCAAAAAAAAAAAAAAAAAAAAAAAAAAAGTGTTGCAACTTTGCAATAATAGCTGTAGGAGGAGTCTTGTATCCATCTATCTGCATCCCCGCTTTAGGTACCGGCTTGTTCCCTATGGAAATCATTCCTATCTGGAGTCTCTGACAGACAAATCTAAGGTACTCTGGGAGATCCTATTTGCAGTGGCTTATAGAGTTTGTGCTTATCCTAACAAAATGGGTTCACTGGCGCCTAGGGATGAGGCTTAGAGATAGAGTACTTGCCTAAAGTACAAAAGGCCTAGTGTCTTTAAAAAGGCATAATTTTTATATCAGCTGACACTGTTCAGTGTCTTTCTCAGACTATCTCATAAGGAACCAACAATCTTGTTCAGACGTAGCTCTTTGGGGGTTACAGAGAAAAATTGTTTTTTTATATCCTGCTGAAAGAAAGTCTGGCAGATCAGAGGAGAGCTTGAACTAGAGGGTGGTGAATATACAGTTCAGTTCATTTCCATTGGTACAGAAGCTGCCAAGAGCTGGTGTTTGCCTGTTGCTTTGGGAGTTGAGGGCTATCGAAGACATTGGTCAGCTATATTACATGTTCTGGTGGGCGCAGGCAGAGCTTGGGTGCTTTGAGGCCATGGGATGACTGGGGCCACGCCCATAGCCAGTTCTTTCTTCTTGGGCAGGAGTTGCCGTTATACTGTTCTGGGGGTTTGCGGTTTTTCTGGGACAACAAGTTTGACCATGCAATGGTAGCTTTTCTGGACTGTGTGCAGCAGTTCAAAGAAGAGGTGGAAAAAGGAGAGACTCGATTTTGTCTTCCGTACAGGTGAGTGTTTACCCTGTATCCCGAAAGCTCAGTAAACTTGTAGCAGGGACTAACCGAATTAAAGGGCCAGTGAATGAACACGGACAGTAAAAATGGCAAAAAAAGAACAGTCCACAGTCACATGAGTTTGGCGGTGGTCTTGCAAGCAGAACAGTACGACACGACCCCCTGATCCTGAGTAAAACTATATTGTCTTGGGTGCTGATGGAGATTTCCATGGCAGCGTGCTCAAATTTGCAGTCTCAATTCAGAAAGGCTTTCGCTGGAGCCTTTGGAAATAGACAAGAATTCTCTCAGTGTAGCAGCCCAGCATAGAAACTATCTAGTTCAGGAGCATAAGTTCAGAAGCCAGCTGAGATGTGGCTCACCTAATAACCTAATAGCACTCAGGCTGAGGCAGGGAGAATGTGGGATTTTAAACATCATCTGTTTAGTGAGAAAAGACAGGGGGAAAGTAAGTTTTACTTTCTTTTGCCTTACTCTCGGCTCCTTGAATTCAGGGATGCCTAGGCAGACAGTGAAGATTACTGTAACCTTCACTCCCTCCTGTGTGGGCGTGTCCTCTCCTGTCCTGTACTCTGCCATGACAATGAGGCTCTTGTGACAGCCTTTGATTTTAGGCTTTTAAGCAAATCCAAAATACACTAGCGGTAATTCTTTGCCAGGTGTTCTTTATTAGATAAAATGACGCGAATGGTCTCATGATCAGGTCCCTGCCCATTGCCTGAACTGACTCAGGTTGGCTCTGTTACTAATGAGCTCTGCTATTCCACCTGCAGGATGGATGTGGAGAAAGGCAAGATTGAAGACACTGGAGGCAGTGGCGGCTCCTATTCCATCAAAACCCAGTTTAACTCTGAGGAGCAGTGGACAAAAGCGCTCAAGTTCATGCTGACAAATCTCAAGTGGGGTCTCGCTTGGGTATCCTCACAGTTTTATAACAAGTGACTTGCTCCTTTGGGGATATTCGCCTTTAAGGTTTTCATTTTGTTTGGTTTGGAAAGATGCTTTAAATTAAATTTGGGTAATATTAAACCACATGTTTACAATACCAAAATCCACAAAAGCTACTTTATTTTAGAATATTACAGATAGTTTCCAGAATACAACACGCCATGTATAGCAGAGACCCTGCCATAGTTTTGGCTCAACCCTATGCGTCCTTTCCCTCTTTCCTGAAGACAACTAATTTAAATTTGTTTTCTTTTTTAAGTTGAATTGACATTAATGTGTTTTCACTGGATTTTATCTCTCTCAACTTCCTGCACTTAAAATATACAACAGGAAAGTTCTGAGATGAGATGCCGTGGCACGCAGCTGGGTGATGTGGGAAAAGGACACCAGGTCAGGAGTTGCAAGTCTAACTCTGTCCTCACTTCTAGTATTGAACGCCTGCTGTGCTAACTGTTGGAATTACAAAATGCTGTTTGATACTGTTTGCAACGTGGAAAGATTTAATTATTTGTAATAAAGGATTTGCTATGGTCTATTAATTACCAAGTGGTGCACCAGTATGTTTTTCCTTAAAATTGAGTATTTTGTATTCTGGAAGAATTGAGTTTCAGTCAGTTTGGTAGAAATTCTGTTGAAACATGTCTTAGTTTAAAGGAAAATAAAGGGGGAAAAAAGGAACCAGAATGATGGTATTTAGCCCCAGTACTCAGGAGGCAGAGGCAAGTGGACCTCTGAATTCCAGCCCGGTCTGGTATGTATAGTGAGTTGAAAGGCAGCCAGGGCTGAATAGTGAGACCCTGTCTCAAAACAAAACAAAAAAGCCAGCTGTAGCAGGAGCAAGGAAAGAAAGGCTACTTCAGAGATACTCAGTCGAGGTCATCCAAAAGTGTTTTTAAAGTCCTCAAAAATACTTCTCTATCTGATACTACCTCTTAGATTAAATTAGGAAAAGTTAAAAGTCTTGCTAAACAAAACGAACCAATTTCATAATTTAACTCCATTTAATTCTTTAATGTTTTTTAGCCTGCCATGACACAACAGATATGTTTGTCTCCCATAACTATCTCTGATGTAGAAAAAAACAATAGCATGCCTAAAATTGGATTACAAAACACTGTTCAAAGGAAACTTGGAATTTTTGTACTCTGAGTATGAAAGTAAACAAAGAAGGGGTCCAGTGACAGAAGGCGGTGCAGGTCAGCCAGCCTCATGTGTTAGAGGAAGCAGCAGTCCTCAGAGCTCTGGCTGCCTTGTGGGGGCCAGGCTGCTGTTGCCCAGGAGTGTTTGCTCCCACGCTGTGAGTCAGGATTGTGTAAGAGAACTCAGCAATGCTTTCCGAGGCAATGCCGGTGATGCTCTGCAGATGCCCTATAACCTTCAGAAAGACACATCTTATTACTAAATAATCTCAACATACTTTAGTGCACACACGTGTATACACACAAATACTTGAGAAAATATCTCAAGCCTCAAAGCTTTTTATTTTTCTGAACGTAGAGGGAAAATTAAATCCAGATTCCTATGTTGATGGCCAAGTGATATTTTCCTGATAACATCACACATGCTCTTTCTGCTAGTTACTTGTTTCCCCATAAAGGACAGAACAGTGGGTCATAACTATAATGGAAACGGAACATAGGCCTCTATTTCCAATTTCATAAAATGGAAACATTTGCATCCTATTCTGGTTTTCCAGCCCTCCCTCCTTGATTGACCATCCATTCCCTGGGTCCTGGCACCTCTCTAATGCACACCGTCTCTGAGTTTCTTTAACTGATGGGGGAATGCTTTCTAAGTTCTCTGACCATGCTGATCCTGCTCAGTGGTACATACCTGGCTCCAGCATTCATGGTTTTGGATGAAGGCACTTGCTGTAATGATTCCAACTGCCAACAGCATAAAGTCTTCCTTCACAGAGCTAAACTTTTCCCTGAATAATTAAAAACCATATTAATTTTGGAGCTAGTATAAAATGTGATCCTAAATTCTAGGATCATAGAACTTCAACTATGAGTTCTTCATATTAATCACGTACTTTTTAAACACAGGGAAAAATGGTCAGGTAATTGCTGATCTGCTGTCCCAATGTCCCCCAGCTCAGCTGGGGTTAAAACATGTACCTTGTGTCTTGAGTGGCTGATAGGCCTTTTGTTGTTCCATCTGACTTCCTAACAAGTATAATTGTGAGGCTTTGGCCAGTCTGACTTTACAGTAATCAGATACTTTTGACCAACTTGCAGCCGTGTGACAGGCTTTCCCCACTCGGGTGACTTTTAAAACCATCTAGCACTCTCTCAATTCTTACGTAGTTCCAAAGGAAGAACCAGGAAAGAATGTTAATTATTTGAAGACGTTTACATTTAATAGTAAAAACCTTTAGAATTTTCCTGGGCTAACTCATTTGCATCTGAACCACATGATGGAAGTGTATAAAAATCCAATTAACCTAGGTTGGTTTTCAGTGCTGGGTACTGGATTTCCTAGGCAAGTACTCTACCACTGAGCTCCAAACCCCAAACTCCTATTCATATGATCTGTCCCCTACTTTGCATCCCCAGGATGCCTACCCAAGAAAAGTTTCTTACCCCTGCAGCTGACTGGGTGTAGAATTCTCAATTGAAGCTCTCAGTAGGCTCTCATAGATGGGTTCATGCAGAAGATAGACCAGGTCAAGGAGGGTCAGACAAGTTGCATGTAGTTGTGTAGCAGGGACCGAACAGCCATTGTACCCTACATGGAGTATGTATACGGAAGGGAACATGTGTCTTGTTCTCTGATAATAATCTTATGACATAAAGCTGTTTAGTTGCTAATGTTCTTCCTGATTGTTATACTCAACAATGAAAGATCTGTTAGCAGAAGGTCAGGGTTTTGTTGTTGCTGTTTGTTTTTGTTATTGTTGAGGCAGAGTCTTACTTTGTAGCCCTTGCTGATCTAGAACTTTGTTCCAGGCTGGCCTCAAACTTAGATCCATCTGCCTCTGCCTTCCAACTGATGGGATTAAAAGCATGTATCTGGCCAGAAGGTTAATTTTAAAGGATAAGTCTCCATCTGAAATACATACAATTATAGTACAAATTGTTCTGTCTTATGCTTCTCTGTAAACCCTTGGATCCTGCAATAATAAAATGCCCAATTCAAAAGAAGAAGAAGAAGAGGAAGAGGAGGAGGAGGAGGAAGAGGAGGAGGAAGAGGAAGAAGAAAGAAGAAGAAGAAGAAGAAAGAAAGAGAGAGAGAGAGAGAGAGAGAAAGAAAGAAAGAAAGAAAGAAAGAAAGAAAAAGAAAGAAAGAAAGAAAGAAAGAAAGAAAGAAAGAAAGAAAAGAAAAGAAAATTCCTAATGATTGGGGTGTGGTGATACACACCTTTAATCCCAGCACTTGGGAGGCCAGCCTGGTCTACAAAATTGAGTTCCAAAACAGCCATGGCTGTTACACAGAAGAAAAAGAGTGTCCAATGAATCCAAATAGAAACCAGGTGCTAGACCTCTGAGCTACCTCCCCTGACTAGTGCTGGAGGGAACATCTTCAGCCATCCAGAAACACAGGCTTCCTTCCCACTGCTCCTCTTTGATAGGCTATGTCTCCTGTTGCCAAATCCCTGGGCACATTTGTTTTCTTTCCTGCTGTGGAAGCCTCCAACCCATGTCTTGACACATTTAATAAAGTACCTAGAACTTCCAGGAGCATCTCCACATATGCCAGAGGAGTGGGCAGATTTATTTGGAAGTTCAGGGACTTCAAAATATCAAGCTCTGATTCTAGCAGTTCTTCTTTGGTGTGTGTATAACCAAGAGCCTGGAGGAAATTCAGGACTGTGATGTTGCTGACAATCTGAGCAAAGAAAAAAGCACAGGCAGAGGAGAGCGGTCAGGATGCAGGTCATGTGCCCTCGAAGCAAAGCACTTCAAGCCCACTAAGTTATGCAAGCAGGATTACTTGTAGCTAAGCCTGAGTTCTCCCTTCAAGTCAAGGCACATGCTGGATTCCCTTCCCTCTGTCTGGTCCTTTCTTCCTAATTTTGTTTTGATTTTCTTTGTGGCCATCAGAGCCCACCTACCAATTCCAGTAATTCATTTTCTTTAAATAAACTTCAACTCAGCAAGGCTGATGAGATCCATTCTTAGCCCTCTATTTACACTACTTTTTATTTTATTTACTCTCCACCCTGTTTACACCTATGCCTTTTCGCACTCGGTAAGGGATCCCTTGAGAGCACAATGTGGTAGCCAAGCCGTGGTATCTACTGAAGCACTGGGCCATAGAACAGACTCAATAAATATTTGCTGGATGAGTGATTTTACTGTCCATCCCCTGGATAGTGATGTGGAAACATTTTGTCCTTTTTTAGGTGTAACCATTGGCCTCTAATGCTGATAGGCATGTTGGTAGTTCAGGTACCTTACGTAAACTGTCCTTCAGTCCAAGGGGAGGAAAGGTGACCTGTATGAATGATGGCACCTGTCCAGCAATTATAGTTTGGGAACAGGACTTCAGGCTATCTAATAACTGCCTCTGTGTGACTGTGTGTATTCAGGAGGCATGCTCAGGAAGCATAATTACACTCTGGAATTTCCACATGAGTAATATCACCTAGCTTAGCAGTGGGTTTCTCACAGGCACCTTCAATGAGCTGCTTTCTCCCTGACACTCGGATGCCCATGAACAAACCCAGCGCCTTACTTTGTAGTGGAAAGACAGTTTGCTGGCCAGCTGAACACACGACACCAAACGGAGGATAAACTTGTTGAAAAGCTGCTCTTTCAGAGCCCTCCAGTTCTGCAACTCTGTCTCGTTCCTTCTCAGCTGGAGTGTGGCTTGCCGACAGATGTTCTCTGCCTGCTTCACCATAAACCTGTAAGGGGGGAAGATAAAAAGAAGAGGGTAGCTCACAGTGACACCGACTACAGGGACTTTGTGTGGTGTGTGGTAGACACGCCACATCTTATCCTGCTGGGTATCAAACACTGGCTAGGAGAGTACAAGCCCAGCCAGCTTCTAGGTAAAGGGGCAACCAGTGCTCTGTGATGATCCAGGGCTGCCAGCCATTCTGAGGGGCACCAACACAAAGGCCTCATGCAAGAGCTTTACCTTTCTAGGATTTCTACAGCCTGGTAGCTCACCGATTTCTCCAGACACCATTGTTCAGACAGGAGAAAAACAAACTCTGCCAAAAAAGGAAAGAAGAGCTTAATTCACAAGATGCAACCCAAGCCACTCTGTGAACTCTTGGCATCGTGTAAAAGCCATGATGGAGCTGAAGAGAGGAGGGTCAAGAGGTGAGAAAGATGAGCCCAGAACAAGCAAAGCTGAGCTTAGTTGCCTTTGCTGCCAATGGGCAGATCAGAGGCATGGAAAGGAGGCTGACTCTGTGCCAAAGTCAAGGGCTTACCAAGCCCTTGAGTCTTCCTTTGAGTCTTGGCTGACAGAAGGTTTGGTCAGTTACACACAAACATATACCAGCTGGTGTAGTTGGTCTCTGCCTCATGCTGGGAAGCCCTAGCTCCAAGAGGATTCTTGGATGGATAAAAATCCTAACCCCTATATTCTGTTTTCAGTGGAATGTTGGCAGGAACAGAAAGGTCCCTCCTGGAGTGCCCATAGTCTTTATGACACTGTTTGTTTAGTAACCACCCTGTGCAGAACTCCCATTGCTTTACAAACACAATTCACCTTGCAGCTGGTCACCAGCTCTCGGCCACCAGTTTGTTGGGTAAATCTCTAGTGTTCCTGTGGACTGACTTGTTTTGAAGGAACACCCCCTAACTCAAAGAACATAGCCCAGTTTAGAGGGAGAGAATCCTTAGGAGGTGGGGAGTGTAAGAAACCTTGGCAAGATTTTATCCTGCTTCTGTTTCCCTTTGAAAGAACAGCCCCGGATAAAATTCTATTTAGCTTGCAATATCATGAGAGGGTGGAAACAAGGGTAAATGTCAGTTCTCCGTAAAGAAAACTGAAGACCTAAGAACCTTTATCATTGATCAGCAAAGAATTAGAGTAGAGATCATTTACCCAGCCTGTAAACACATAATCGTATTGTCATATGTCTTCCAAGAAAAAAAAAAAAGAAAACTGGACTTTCTTAGAAGAAAAACAAATAATTGGGCATGCCTGTAATTTGAAATGCCTATAATTTCAACAGGTGGAGGCAGGAGGATCAGGAGTTCAAGGACATCCTCACACAGTGACTGAAGGTCAGCTTGGGTTACATGAGACCCAGTCTCAGAAACAAAATTGTTTTTAAATCCACAAAAAAACTAAAATCAAGCTAGCACAAAACAGTTCAGTAATACACTTAACACAAATGACAAATAGTTTACACACAAAGCCTTCTTACAAAGACCACAGCCCTGGCTAATAATTTCCGTGGAGGAAAAGAATTAAACCCAACTCTGTTTAAGGGCCAGACCTTTGACCTTTTATTTGCTGGACCATAGTCTTTATTTCCTAGTCCAGGGGGATGCATGTTCCCAGATCCTGGATTTTGTTTTGGATCTGTTAAGACTTACTCAGCTTTTAGTTTCTCAAGGAACCTGAATGGGTTAGGCAGAGAGGATTATGGTCACACCCTGCTCTTAGCTTCTCCTCTGCTACTACATGCTCTACTGCATACAAAAATGAACTACTGCATACAAGATCTATCAGCCTCTGAGACGCGGCTCCCCCTCCACCTCATCGCTGCTGAATTTAACACTTGCCATCCTGCCTGCTCCCATTTCACCCCTCTCTCCCTGACATTCCTGCAGCTTGCCTTCTGCTGCTCCCAGTTTGCTAAGATGATTACATCAAAAGCCAGATACTATCCCAGACCGTTAAATAACATGGTCCTCTAACAACCTTCATATCTGTGGGTACCCTGGAAGCATTGGAAACTGCTGACCACAGTTCCTCCAAAACTCTCCGGTTGCCGTCAAATATGTCTCCCTGACTACTTTTTGTTGGTGCGGTTTTGTTGGAGGTGGGGTTTTGTTTATTATTTTACTTTTTAAAATATTTTTTAAATTGTGTATGTGTGTGTGTGAATGCAGCACTTTTGGTAGCTGTTGGAGCCCCTGGAGCTGGAGTTTAGAGGTGATTGTGTGGCTGCCTCCTGTGGGTGCAGGGAACAGAACTTGGGTCCCCTGGAAGGCAGCCCAAGCTCTCAGCTACTGAGCCTTCTCTCCAGGCCGTGTGTGTGTGTGTGTGTGTGTGTGTGTGTGTGTGTGTGTGTGTGTGTGTGTGTGTGTACTACATTCTTGCAAGTGTCTGCAGGGATCAAAAGAGCATGTTGGGTCCCCTGAAACTAGAGTTACAAGTGGTTGTGAGTCTGCCTGTCTGGATGCTGGGACCTAAACCTGGGCCCTCTGAAAAAGTAGCAAGTGCACTTAAGTGCTGAGCCATCTGTCCAGTCCTGGGATTACTATGCTGTATGAGCCACCACACACAGCTCATTGTACTGACTCCCCCTTGTTCCAATTCCCTGAGCACAGACTGTTTCCCAAGGAATTGTCATTGACCTGCTTCTCTTCTCTCCTTCTAGGAGCACCATGGGGAAAATTTAAAAACCTTTATTTCTAGTTCTGAACTTTTAAAACAGTCCGCTAACCTTCCTCTGGATGTTCTTCGAAGATCTTAAACTCAGTAGATCCAAATCAAAACAACTGCCCCCCAAACAAACATCACATTTCCTTATTTTTTGCACTGTGTGTATTGCTCCGAATGGCACCACTATGCTTCCAGTCTCCGAGGTGCAGTCCTTTGATGATCTTCTTTCCTGTCTCCATCTTTTAACAGGCTCCCTTAGCTCATCTCCTCTACTCAAATCCATCCTTTAGACCACATACAAAATAATTTTTTACCAAGGAAAAATTACAACCACACTGCTTCCTCATTCAAATTGCAGTGTCTTCTTCACTTTGGAGAGTTAGCTGGCTTAGCAGTTAAGAGCATCGGCAGCTTCTCCAGAAAACCTGGGTTCAATTCCCAGCACCCACATTAGGTGGCTCACAACAGCCTATCATTCCAGGTTCTGGAGATCTGACACCCTCTTTTCGGGGCTTCTTCTAGCACCAACCACACACATGGCACATAGGCATACATTCAGGCCAATTACCCACACACATACAAAATAGCTAAAAGATATAACAAATTTTAGCATCTTCTTATTTCTCTACTAAACCAAGTATAAAGTCCTTCCCCCTGACAGACATTCAAACTTCTGCTTGGAATATCTCCAAACTACTTTCCTGGTCTTAATTTCTATTGCTTTTCCATATGCTTTGGCCAACCCAGGCTACAACTGTGTACCCTCTACCCCCCTCCTCCCTTCCAAAGCTTTACTCATGGTACCCTTCAATCCCGGACCTCATCTTATAACTCCTTTACACTCTCATAATAGCTTGTATTTTCCACATCAATTACTCTAACCATGGTTGTGCCTACCTGCTCACATGTTAACTATTCCCACCTAAAGGCTACACAGTTTGAGAGCAAAGGCTAGATGGCAGCTCTTTCTATACCAGGCAATGTAAACGATAAATACTCTAAACACATTTACAGAAAAGAGGAGTGGGGGTGGGGTGGGTGGAGAGATGGCTCAAGCAAGTTAGGACTTCTAGAGGACCAGGGTTCAACCCAGCACCCATGGCAGCTCACAGTTGTCTGTAACCTCGGTTCCAGGTGATTGGACACCCTCACACAGACATACATTTATTTTAAAAAGGGGAGGTGGAGCATCCCATGATGCCATGTGCTTTTAATCCCAGCACTTGGGAGCCAGAGACAGCCATTTCTGTGAATTCCAGACAAGCTGAGGCTACAGAGAGAGTTCCAGGTCAAGGCTCCACAGTGAGACTTTGTCTTTAAAAAAGGGGCGGTGGTGGCAGTGGTGGGCAGTGAAACCAAGAGTAAGAGTGCTGGTAAACCTCGTCATCACTTAAAGCCCTACAGCCTAGCATAGCAAGAGTACTAACAAAATATTTGAGTGGAAAAAAAAAAGGTCAGTGCCCCAAGATTCACGTAAACCGACTTCCCACTCTGCATCCGCACCCACGATGCGAGTCTCCCTGAAGCTGCCTGTCCGTCCTGCAGCCTCCTTCACTGCTTGTTCATTCTGCTGGGCCAAGTGAAGCAAAGCATTTTCGATGGTCTCTGTGGCAACCACTCCAAACTGAAAGTCACTGCAGTTAACCAGTCTTGGCCTCAAGGGTCCTTCCATATTCAGAAGTCTTCCGGAACACTTGCACAGTTCACGGGATCCATAAACTGACTTCCTTAGCTTATTTCCAGAATCTTCTGCCACACCTTGGGTTCTTCCTTCACTCTCTGTATGTTTGTCCTCGTCTCCAATCTGAAGAAAACATAATGTCCACCACGGCCTCGAACTGTCAACTTTTCGCGCCCCAACTGCCAAGGAGAGTTCAGCCAATCAGAAAGCAGGGCGCTTCTCACCTTTCCTGTCCCTCCTCTAGGGCGGGGAGACCCCACCTCTACCCAGAAAACTCCACGTGGACTACAACTCCCAGCATCCCCTTCGGAAATCAAAGACTACAATTCCCAGCGAGTTCCGGGTTCGACGGCTTAGGGCGGAGCAGCAACATGGCGTCCCGTGGAGCTGGTGACCCTCTGGATGCTAAGAATGGAAATGCTCCATTCGCTCAGCGCATCGACCCGTCGCGGGAGAAATTGACCCCTGCGCAGCTGCAGTTTATGCGGCAGGTGCAACTTGCCCAGTGGCAGAAAACATTGCCACAGCGGCGGACCCGGAACATCGTGACCGGCCTGGGCATCGGAGCCCTGGTGTTAGCTATTTGTATCCGTCCTGGCTATACTGCATACGGGGTTAGGGAAAAGGGAAAAAGACGTGTAGCTTTTAATGTGCGGGCAAAATGGGATTCATACCTAATCTTACTATATCTACGCTGCGCTTAGTAATAACAGTTGATTAAGGGTTCAAAAAGAGCAAAAGGGTGGCATTCCAAAATCATTAATTTGGGGAAAAAGCAAGGGTGGTAGAAGAAAAGAATGCCCATATGTTTTGTGGTTTCCTGAACCCACCCCACCAGATGGTTACACCTTCTACTCAGTGGCCCAGGAGCGTTTCCTTGATGAGCTGGAAGATGAAGCCAAAGCTGCCCGAGCCCGCGCTCTTGAGAGAGAGAGAGCATCAGGACCCTAACTGTACGGGACCATCTTCAAACTGCAGGAGCCCCTGTACATGTTGAATGATGCCTGGTGGTCTCACAGCATTACTGGCATACTAACTTTGGACTATGATTGAGCCCAAGAAGCCAGAGACTATGATGCATTTGGCCACTGCCAAGGGGGGATTGCTCAGGTCACATGCAGTTTGTATAGTTACTCAGCCCTTTTTATTTCCTTGTTTGAGAGGTATGCCACCTTGCCTTTCCCCAAACTTTGTGGTTTACCCCTTCACCTCCCAGGGGCCCAACTGTTAAGGGGGAGGGTGTGGCCTAACTGCAAAGTTGGAACCTAAAGTAGGAAAGATAGGGTCAAGTTAAGAGTAATAAAATGAGTCATCTCTCCAGAAGCCGAGCTAGTGTGTGGGGGCCCGAGAGAGATACATGGCACTTCACGCTGGAAAGCTCCCTGGCAGTAGCTGCAGTGGTGGCATTGCCCCAGGGAGCTGTAAATGTTTAACTAGAATTACTTTTTCCGTGAGATCTTTCCACCTGATTTAAGGGAGAGATTACTGGACTGTTTGAGACTGAACCAGGCATTAGGGAGAAGAAGGTCACTCCTCTGCTCTCTGCCTTCAGGAACAGTCTTCTTAATGCCGTGGCCTTTTCCTGTCTCTAGATTGGTAGGTGAAGGATGAGCAACAAGTAATTTCCTTCTTTTAACATTTACGGGTACCTGCCTATACAGGCCTAGGGTGGGGTCTGGAGGGGATCATAGCTTGGCCATCGGATCATTGGTCATGTAGTTTCCTTATGACCTGGTGGCAAGAAGCCAGAAAGCTGGCCGATTCCATCCTGCCTCCCATTGTGAGAGGAGAATAGCTTCGAGTTGCTCGCCCTTCTTGCCTTTCTCACAAGTCTTTGCCCCCAGTCGCTAAGGTATGGCAGACACAGACCCACAATCTTTCTTCTCAGTGTTTTTATTGGTTGCTGTTAACTTTGGTAGCCATGAGCACAGCCCCTACGCTCTCCCAGCTGGAAGCTGGCCTTCTACAAGCATCTGGACTTGAGTTGGATTGCTTAGTGGTCGGCCCTTGCCTGGGGAGGAACAGAAGATGAAGGTGGGGTAGGGCACAGAAATGAGATTTCCACATAGCAAAGAGTACCCAAAAGTTTGACTCTTCAGGATAACACAATTGCATTCTCCATGCCCACAGGCCTTCTGCCCTCTCAGTGCTGGGGTGTTCTTTGCTGAGTTGAGTTGGTCACAAAAACATCAGATCCTGAGAGGCCACCGGCCATGGTGGGGCCCTGGTGTTGGGGAGACATAGGACTTCTGGTCTGAATTCACTGGAGGGGAAAAGAAAAATGCTGAAGAAATGTCCAAAGAAGAGGAAGGCAGAGCTGCTGCCAGCCACCATTCCCTTGGCTCTCCCTCCCTCCCTTGGGCCCGCCCCTCACCATCCTGCCAATATCCCCTGCGAATGTCACCCCCTTGCTTGCCCGCTGCTCCTGGGAGCCCGTGCTGCTGCCACTCAGAGAGTTCCTTCGCATGATGCCTGGGAGCAGGATGAGGGAGGGAGAGCACTAAGTGAAGGGAGGGGCGGGGAGGGGCAGTGAGGGGCGGGGCTAGTTCCCTAGACCAAGGGTAGACTACCGGGGCCTGGAAGAAGACTGTGCCAAGGGGGAAGGAGTCTTAAGGGAAAGATGAAATTTGGGTGGCTGCCATCTCACCAGGGCCAGGGAGATCAGAGCGCTGCAGGCTGTTGCGGCGGGAGGTGGGAAAGCTGCCCTTGGAGAGGCGGCGCTGGCGGCAGGACAGCATAGCAGCTGGAGCTACGATACCGGGTGGGGGCTGCTTCCCAAGCCGACTGTACAAGTCCTCAATTTCTTTCTTCTGTAGCGTCTGTAGTGCTTCCACTTCCGACAAGTGCCTGAGGATGCACCGGGGGCAGGAAAAGAAGAAAAGGCTAGTCAGAATCTGTTCTCCCAGATCCACCTCTAGCTCCGCCATCTTCCCCAGGCTCACTTCTGCCGAAGGTTCTGCAACTCGGCCCAGAACTCTTCATCTTCCCCGCTGCTCTCTGACTCCTCACTGCTCAGACACAGGCTGCTGTAGGAGTAGTTCATCCACACTGGGCTGGGATGGCTCAAGATTGGGGAACTGCCCCCAATCTGGAGTTCCTTCCCTTCATCCTTTTCCTCATCGATGGCAATCCCCAGGCCTTCGGCTGCACGGTCACTCTCAGCCAGAGCCTCCCTGGTCTCTGGTCCTCCTGCAGCACTGTCCTCTGTGTCTGAGCTCTCTGAGGTCAGCTGAGGGGATGGAAGCTTCAGGGATCTGGAGAGAGTTGGGGATGCTGATTGCAGGGGAGGCTCTGCTGGTTCCTTGGATGAAGTCACTTGGAAACGGCCGACAAGCTGGGGCTTTCCTTCTGTGGGAAGATAAGAGGGAGGTGAAGAGGATAAAAGAAATCTAGCAGAATGTAAAGAACTGGGGTTAACAGGCAGGGGATGGTCAGGGATTAGAGGCCTCACCTTCAGATATGGGTGCCAGTCTAGCATCACCCAGTAGTGGCTGAGCAGGATTTCGGGAAGCCTACAAAGTGTGGTACCATGAGGAAGGGAAGGATCCAGAAGCCTGCCTTGTTATCCTATCCCTCTTCATACCTCACTCACCTCGTTCTCTGTCTCGGCTGTTTGGGCTGAAAGGCTCTCCGGGTCACAAGAAGCAAGGGGGAGAGGCAGGCTAGGCAGAGGACCTGGAGGGGCTGGAGGTGACTGAGAAAGAAGCCCAGGAGATGGGGACAGCAGGGACTGGGCCACAGTCATCACAGCCAGAGAGAAGGCACTAGCCAGAGAGAGGAGAGGGGCTGCTGTGGTGGAGGGAAGAGGGGGAGGAGAAGGGCAAATGGAAAGAGAAGGGGGATGAAGAGGGACTTGGGGATAACTAGGAGAGAGTGGAGGAGGGGAGCTGATGGGAAGAGAGGATGGGAGTGGAACCCGAGAAGCACTGGAGGGAAGTAGGGAGCCGGGGGCCTGTGGGCAGGGGTTTGAAGAGACCTGAGAGAATGGGCAGGGATGGCATGAGGGTGACGTGATAGGAAAGATGGGGCACGGGAAGACAGGAGGAGTCCCAGGGGAAAAGGGAGTTCCAGGGGACAGGGGGGTTCCAGGAGAAGATGGAGAGGTGGAGAAGGCTGCCCAGCTCCTCTGTTCAGGGGAGATGCTTCTCTGGAGCTCTGTTGAAGGGAAGGGTTGAGATTAGAGACTACCAAGCCTTTTACCCCTCCACCCACCACATGGTCAACCCAGAGGTTGGAGTGAGCAGGTACAGACACAGAACCTACCATTGGATGGGTCTGGGAGGGCAGGCAGGGCTGCTGGCTCTTCCTGAGGGAGAAAAGGGGCCCTTAGTCACAGTGGGGAAAGCTGAGTCATAGATGGGAAGCTGCAGACTTAGGATTCTTAAGCTACAACCCATGAGCCTCTAGGAATTAAGACAAGAGCTTTTTTGGATTCAAAAGTGTATGTGCTAAATAAAATATTTGAAGATAAAGAGGCATGAGATCTGCCAGCATGTTCTCAAGTGGTTCAAAAGAACAGAATACGGAAGAAGGATGGGAAGGCTACTTTAAAAAAATATTAGCAACCAACAGATCTGGGCTAAAGGCATCTGAGAATGTGCTCTACAGCTCTTGTAACTTCTCTCTGCGAGTCTGCACTTATTTCAAAATAGCAAGTTGAAACTCCTCAATCACAGTTTTATAGAACTAGTCTGTGGATGAAAGCCACAAACAAAGTAAGAGACATTTCTAAGGTCCTCAAATTCAAGAGAAGTTAATCCAAGCAGAACACTGAGGGCAGAGTCTGGTCCTGTTGGAGATGTCTAGAGGCCTGACCTGAGGGCTCAGGGCATCTTCAGCAGCCTCTGGGGGACCAGCATCTCTCTTCAGCAGGGTCTCCACTCGCTGGATAATCTCCCGGATCCGACTCAGGAATCCATCTCGCTCCGAGGGCAGAATGAACTCATTATATACCTGGCAGGGGTTATGGGATGGGAGGAGGGTGTCATCTCACCAATACTGCCCTGCTCCTCATGTTTAAACCCAACTGGCAACACCACTGCATCAATTACTCACTAGTGTACAGTGCATCGTTTGCTAAGTACATGAACCACTGCATCATTTGCTAAGTACACGGACCACTGCATCATTTGTTCAGTACACGGACCACTACATCAATTGCTCAATACATGGACCACTGCACCAATTGCTAAGTGTGTGTTGTGTGCCAGGCACTTATGGTCAATGAGAAATGTAGTCCAGGAAGAAAGGAGTTAACACTCTTAGGATACATGTACTGTATACACCAATGCTTTCACGTATCATCACATTTAACACTAACAACCAGCTATAGTCTATTAATATCCTCCCTTTGCAGTGAAGATAACTAGTGCTCACGTGAAGTTCAGGTGACCCAGGGCTGGAGAGATGGTTCAGCAGTTAAGTGTAGGGGCTACTCTTCCAAAGGACCTGAGTTCAGTTCCCAGTACCCACATGGCTGCTCATAACTGCCCATAACTCCAGTTCCAAAGGACCTGACATCCTTACACAGACATACATGCTGACAAAACAGTAATTCCTATAAAATAAATAAGTAATTTAAAATACTATTTGAAAGAGTTCAGCTGGCCCAGTGTCACACTGTTTGAACTCGGGTCCACTGAAAGAGCCCAAGTTCTTTCCATGGTTACACACTTTTGAACACAATTTCCACACTCACGTAAAGATCATAAAGTACATCACATGGGATCCCATTTACACCTGGCAAGGTTAAACCCATGCATTCATGGTAAAGGTCACTTTCCACCCCACAAGCATTGAGAACCTGATATTGGGAGCCAGAGTCTCACTAGGTTGCCCAGGGTGGCTTTGAACTAGTGTCAATCCTCCTACCAAACCTTCCTCAGGGTTGGGACTTACAAGTATATACCACTGTGCCCTATTAACTATCTGTTTGAATTCTTTGTTTTAACCACAGTTTAGCCAGGCATGGTATTACATGCCTTTAATCACCCAGCCCCATGGGAGACAGAGGCAGGCAGATCTCTGAGTTGGAGTCCAGCAGGGTCTACAAAGTGAGTTCTAGGACAGCCAGAACTACATAATGAGACCTTGTCTCAAAAATCACTTAAAAAAAAAAAAAAAAAAAAAAAAAAACAAAAAACACACCACCAACAACAACAGAAAATTCCACAATTTTAAAAATGCTAATAATCTGTAATTGGAGCAGACAGATGGATAGAGTTGCTTGCTTGTCACCAAGCTTAACATGATGGGCTCGGTCACGTGACCATAAGACAAGAAAAATGACTCTCACTGTTTTCTTATTCACAAATAAGTGAATGTAATGGAAGTCTTTAATTACCCTCCCTGATGCTATTCCAATGAAGAAACAGGTCATGCACCTCTGGGGATGGGAGATGCTGGGATGGAATCACATTTGATGCAGAACCTTAAAAATGTAGAGTAAGCAAAACAACCCTTCACTGAGGGCCTGTAGCCACTTCTGCACATCACCATATTAAGGTCACATCTTTGAAAAACACATAGCAATCAATGAACAGCTGAGGTTCAGAGAGGCGAAGAAACCTGCCCAAGAAGCTGGGGAATAGCTCAGTAAGAAAGTACTTGCCACAAGACCCTGGATTTGATCTCCAGCACAACTGAAGGAGAGAAGGAAGGTAAGAGGAAGAAATAGAAGAGAAATGGAGCCAAGTTTACCAAATTTCAACATATGAGACTTGAACTCAGGTGTTACAGAAAAGCCCAGTGACAAGGTAGTTTTCAACCTTCAGGTCTCAACCCCTTCAGCGTTGTTGCTCAGCTATCTTCTAGGGCAGATATTGACATTATTATTCAAAACAGTAGCAGAATTACAGTTATGAACAACAACAAAATACTGTTATGGGCGGGGTGGGAGGGCACCATGATAGAAGGAACTGTGATAAAGGCTTGCAGCATTAGGAAGGTTGAGAACTGCTGCTAGACTAGTCTTTCATCCATTCTACCCAAGCTAACAGCCTTCTGAACGGCAGAACAGTCTGAAGACAGGACCTTGATGCAGTTGGACAGACTTTGGTGTAAGGCCCACGCTTTCTAGTTTTAGAGTCGCAAATATCCAGTGGCGATGAAAAGCAGCAAGATTAGATCCAATTCTCAGACCTGCTACAGAGGAGTGAACCAATGGGGAGCAAAGAGAAAATGGATCCGGGTTCAGGGGTTGGTCGCTCTGATTGTGTGGCTTCTGGGTGGGCATGGAAACCATGGGGAAAGGTTTTTCAGACCTACAGATCCCCAAGTAGATAGAAGAAGCAGAAGCAGAGAAGTATCCAGACATTTTGAGGAACTCTTCAGAAATCTGTGTAGTTCCATAAAGACTCTGGACGGGTCAGGAGATTTGACCACTGATGACAAGCCTTAGGTGCCAGGTGATACTTTGCTTTGTTCTGAAGACTAGGTGAATGGCATCAGGAGGTGGTAGTGAAGAATTCCTAAAGGAAGATGTTTCTCCAGCATCTGGCACCTGCCACCACGCTCTGTTGAAACGGTCTCCCACCAAGACTTCTAACAAAAGCCAGTCCGGTCTGTGCCACCTGCTCGGAACTCATTCTGTTCCCACCAATATCCCTCTGTGTCTTTGGCTCTAACTTCCTGTCTTTCAGGACCTCATCTCCTGCTTCTTGTTCTGGAACAGGAAGTTTTCAAGAGACACCCTCAAAGTTTCCCTGTCTCTCACCTTGCAGGTCTATCTTCACTTTCAGCTCTAGACCGAGGACTCCCAAACTCATCCCTCTCCAGCTCTGCCTGGCCATTTCCTGTTACTATGGAGAACCTTGAGCTGTTGCTCAAGCTCACCATGAGAAAGCAAACAAACAAAAAAAAAACAAAAAAACAAAAAAACAAAACAAAACTCTGCTCTCACTTCCAGCTTCTCCATTTGAATTACCTGCTCTTCTTTGGTCCTCTGATACAGTTGTCCTTGATATTCCTTCCGCCTGCCTCCCTAGCATATCAACTCAGCAAATATTTATTGGGTATCCACTACCCACACTGTATGACGTCAAGAGCCTACTGGACTACACAGCGATTTTCTTGAACAACCCTTACCTTCAGCCATTCTTTTCTTTCCATAATTCATTTCTCCTTCCTGCCTATCTGGCTTCTTGTGTCTACCTCCTGATCAGATTCTTTAATCCTAATAACCCCCCCCCCCATCCCACAGCAGAACAGTCTTCTTAAAAATCAATTCTCGGGATGAACAGGTGGCTCTTCGATTAAGAACACTGGCTGGCTTCTGGAGAGTCTAAGTTAAACCCCCAGAACATGGTGGCTCACAACTATCTATAGAGAAATCTGATGCCTTACTCTGGCATACAGGTGTACACGCAGCAGGGCACTCGTACATTAAATAAAATAATTTTTAATTTAAAAAAACACAAACAAGCAAAAAAAAAAAAAAAAACCCACCCATTCTCATCACATCCCCTCTCTGCCTAACTTCCTCTGTTTGCTTCACGAAGTCTCATGTAGTTCAGGTTGGCCCTGAACTGCTGCGCAGCCAGGGATGACCCCAATCACTGATCTTTCAGCTACAACCTCCTAAGAGCTCCGATGACAGGCATGTACTGCCCACAGCTGTCTTTCTTTAGCTCTTATGATATGTGCTGAATTCCACTTCCTAGGACACTCCTGTAGGATCCCTTTTCTCTAGTGACAGTGGTCTCCTCACTAAATCCTCCCAGCACTCAGCACTAATGGCATTGCTCATGCCATGCTTCCAGAAGGGCATCCTCTTTCTCCCCTTCCCTGCCATTGCTACTCCTCTGCTAGGGCCTGGGTGAGTCCTACTCCTCCCCATACTGCTCCAGTCCATCCTTTACTTCCAGCCACCTGTGACACCTCAACAGGAACTCACATCACTCTTATCTTCCTAGTCCACATTGATATCAAAGTGCTCTGACTGGATACACAGAAATCTCCCCCGCACAAAGGCCAGAGCATCTTCAGAGTCACCCTGGCAACCAGTGTGTTTATACACCGTTACTGCAGGGTCAGGCTGTAAATGTCAGCACCAGTGGATACAGGGAGGGAAGAGCTTACATAGAATCCAAACACTCTGTCCTCATCTCTCTCCCCCTCACCATGGCAGCTGCAATTTCTTCTGGACTGTCCCCATCCAGATCAAACCGGAACGTCACCATCTTGCTGTTGTGAGTCTGTAGCTGACACTCGACAACTCTGTCGTTCTGGTCTGAGACCTTCAGATTCAAAGTCAGCAGGAGGGAAGAAATCAATGCCTCTGCCTCTGCCATGTGTTTCAGCCCTGCTATAGGCAATGCATGCTGGCCAGGGTGGACATTGAGAACAGATTCTATGCCCAGAATCTGGCATTGAAACTAGACCAGATGCCTCAAAGCATCACCAGTCACACAGGACAACTCTGCTCTTCTGCCCCGCCCCACTCCCCGTCTCCCTGGCAGTTCCCCACTGGTCCCATGGGTTATTCTCCAGCTCCTGGGCCCTGCTTACACTAGTGACCCGGAGCCGGGATCTGGGTCTCCGTCGAACAGTCTTCACTGGATTTTTCCTCATTTGCCCCCCTTCTCCCATGTCACTGAGGCCTGATGCCCCATCTGAGGCGTAGCTGGACAGGGCAAGGGAGACAGAAGGGTTTAAGTAGACAGTGGGAACCCAGAATATTCTGTGTCTCACCCTGCTACGCCCAACTTAGAACATACCTGTCCCCAGGAGAAAAGTCACTGCCAGGGCCAGACCGTGGAATGGACAAGGCAAAACCCTGAAAGATGATAGAATTCATGAGGTCATGGGGATTAATAGCTGCTGATGACTGTGGAGACCCAGGGAAATGGTGTCAGGATGTGGGGAGAATACTAGGGAAACAGAATTGGAGACATAAGGACAAGAATGGTGTGTTTCAGGAACCCAGGGAACGGGCTAGGGGTTTGGAATTCAGGAGAGAGGGATACGTCATGGGCTTTGAATGGCTAGAAGGCTCCCGGGTGACCCTCTCTCACCGAGGGCAAGCAGAGATGGGGCTCGGCAGGGCTGGATGGCACCCCCCCAGGGGGCTGAAGGGCAGGGTCTGAGGCATCCAGGAAGCCGGAGGAGCTGAGGTAGCCATCAGTCTCGCAATCAGCTGGTAGGGGAGGGAGTGGATCAAAATATAAGAAGAAGAAGAAGAAAGGACCTGTGGTGGTAGGGGAGGGGGACCTGTCTGAGCAAAGAGGGGCCTGGAGCCCAGAGGGAATTGTAGGAGTGTTTGTCCCCGAAGGAAGGTTCAAGGCTAGAGCTGGAAAGCTAGGTTGGGCTGGACTTCTGAGACCTAGAACTCAAAGTCAGGGTGACTTACATGTAGTAGATGAATAGCTGGCATGGCGGAAGAGGAAGGACTGGTGCTGGTCAGCCTCTGGCTCCTCGGGCTCTGGGGGGAAGGCACTGGGGGGACCAGGAGCCATAGACACAGTTGCTGGTGGAGGTCCTGAGTCTGGTGGGAGAACCTCCAATTCCCTAGCTTTTCGTAGCTTCTCTCGCTTCCGCTGGATGGCAGCAACCCGTTCTCGAACTGCACGGGCCACTGGCTGGTAGTCAGCTTCACAGACTAAGCCCAAGGCTACCTGGAGTCAGGATAGGAAGAGAGATAGTTTCAGATTTTCCCCAAAGACCAAGCAGGGACTTGGGAGCTACCTTAGTTAGTAAAATGTTTGCTGCATTAAGCATAAAGCATGAGTCTAATTCCCAATGTTCCTATACTGCTTCAGGTATGCACACCTGAAATTCCAATGCTGGGGAGGCATAGAAAGGCAGAATCCTGGAGCTTGCTGACCAGTCAGTCCAGCCTAATTAGCAAGCCTCAGGTAACCCCAGAACTCTGGAAGCAGAGGCAGGCAATTTCTGAGTTCTAGGCCAGCCAGGAGTACACAGAAACCCTGTCTCAAAAAACAAGGTTGCTGGTTCCTGAGATATGACACCCTAAGTTAACTTCTGGCTTCCACATGCGTATATTTACACATCTGTACATGCGCAGGGAGGGGTAGAGGGATCCATCTGGACACCTTTAAACTGACTTTACAAATGTGCACATACACATCTGTGCATGGGGCTCACCGTCAGGACACCTTTGTGAGGCCTCTAGGAATAAGGCGGGAAGTATTTATTGATTAAGGCCCACATGTGTCAACTGAACTCATCATCCTTATTACTGAACTCAATAATACTATGGGATAAAATTTTGCCATTGTTGTTTTAGACATACTGCCATCATAAAGACCTGAATCCCAGTCTCCAGTACCCATGTAAAAGCAGGTGCACCCGTACATACATGTGCATACCCACACAAAAAGTACACCACACACATAGGAATCCCTTGCTCCCTCACAGATAAATAGATCAAGACTTGATCCTGAAGGCAGGCAAAATGTCTGTGTATAAAGGTGCCTACTGCCAAGCCCAACAGCCTGAGTTTGATCCCCAAGGCCCACATGATTCAAGGAAAGAACTGACTCCCACAAGTTGTTCTCTGACCTCTACATGCATGCTGTGGCACATGTGATCCCACATACATGTGCACAGTCACACACACACAACACAACACAAACAAGATGTCAAGACTGAAACTTGAGCCAAGCTGGGCAGTGCTTTGGAGATGGCTTTTGTGCCTAAGGGTCTGTCTCACTGTGTATGCCTGGCTAGCCTGGAGCTCACTGGCTGAATTCATAAAGAGATTCAGCTATCTCTGCTTCCTGGGTGCTGCAATTAAAAAAAAAAATGAAAAAAAAAATGTGTCCTGGGGCTAGAGAGATGGCTCCCTGATTAAGAGCACTGATTGTTCTTCCATAGGTACTGAGTTCAATTCCCAGCAACCCCATGGTGGCTCACAACCATCTGTAATGGGATCTGATGCCCTCTTCTGGTGTGTCTGAAGACAGCTACAGTGTATTCATATACATAAAATAAATAAGTACGTCTTTTAAAAACAAAACAGTGCCTCACTAAGCCATCAAGGTCTCAGCTTCTTGACCCATCCCAGATGACCCTTGACCTTGAAACTGCCATTTCTCTATTGAGAATTCCATATTCTCACTCCTCCTTCCATTCAGATTCTCCTCAAAAGCTTTCAAGGTTCTGCCCTGGCCTCTTCTATCTCCGTGGTACTTTCTCCTCCAGTAATCTCTGCTCATCACCTCCTCTCGCCTTCTCAATCAGTTTAGCTGTGGACTTTGCTGGGTGAGTAAAAGAAACGCGATGGAGCCACCCAATTTCAAATCTGAACAGTTTGAGATTACATTCCTCTTTGTCATTTGTTTTCTTGGGACCCTAGACAATCTCTCTGAGCATGCATCCCACAGCCCTCCAAAGAGGGTCACAGGAAAATGCTTTCTTTCTTAAGCTATATATAATGTTAAGGCGTACCTACTATTGCCAAACAGTAAAGGACTGAGGGGGAAAAATCAATAAAATATTGTCTGGCTACAGATAGTTTCTAGTCTAGCAGAGGAAATGGGAAATGTATTCAGATATGAAACAAAGCCCAAGAGTTGAGGTTGTTTAGAGCCGCCCCCACCCCTCTCTCCCACCAGTTCCCACCCTCCTCACCCGCACCCACAGATTTGAAAAGAAGCATTCAGCTTTTACACCAGAGGAGTGAAGTCCTGGGACTGATGGTGCTCAGCATGGGGGGAGGGGTGGGAGGCAAAGGAGGTGGAGAGGGGAAAATAAATAGATAAATTGTCAAGTGATAAATGAATCTGCAAGGTAAAGAAGTGACATTAGGGTTTCCAGGGTTTGTTCTGAAAAAAAAGAACCTTGGTAAGCCCAGGTGGGTTGGGGGAAGAGGCAGAGAGACTCCTGTAGGGGCTCCCCTCCCTACTCTAGCGCTGCACCCTGATCCCTCCTGTTGACCAATGGCAGGCTGGCTGAACAATTTACACACTCAACCAAAGCAGGATTTATCTATACCCTCCTCACCATCTCCTGAGCCACCTCCTCCGCAGCGTCCCGGCCGAGCTGGAACAAGAACTCGATGGCCTGATTGTCCCGTGGGCGTCCCCCACGTCGCGCGTCCTCCATACGCAGCCAGAGCTTGAGGCCCGGCTTCTCTCCATCATCTTCCTCTGCCAACTCCACGTGCACACCTCGTTCCTCGCGGAAGAACGCATGGGCCAGGAGATCCTGAATGGTGAACCTGGGGATCGCGGGGACAGTGAGTGGAGTCCTCTGCCACTGCCCCATCGTCTTCATCCCGTCTCTGTCCCGGAGCCCACCTCTCGTTCTTATCCGTGCGGATGCAGCCTTCAATGATCTCCTTCACCTCTGGCATCTTCACCTTGTAGAAGCTGTTAGGCTTTGTGCCCTGAGAGAAGGGATCGCATGAGGCCTCAGGTTGCCTGTGCCCCCCCCCCTCAGCTAAGTCTGCAGTGCAGGCAGGCGCCAGGGCTCGGGTTTGGGAACTATACTGGTATTGAAAGACTTGATTTCAGATCTCATTCCCTCCACATATTGTTGGTGTGACCTTGCCCAAGACTGCCAGCTGTTTGTTCTCTCATTTGTAAAGCGCAGGGTAGAGAATTTCCCTGGCTCATCTAGCGGGGCAACTAGAAATATCTACTGAGATTGGATGTGAAGTTGTCTGTAAACTCTTCGGATTACACATATTCTTACCAGCTTGTGTGAAGGGCTGATGTGAAAACAATACATTTCTGTTTTGCCAGGGCATCTTTCTATCTGGCCTGCTTTTATTAAGGATATATATATATATGTGTGTGTGTGTGTGTATACACATATACATATATATGTGATACATATACACATACATAGTTTAATATATATAATATATACCCTTAATATATATGTTAATATGATATATGGTAATATATGCTAATGGATACTAGCTATACACAGGCTAGTTAGAGGGTAGAATGGGAGGAGCCACAGGGGATCCCTTCTTCCCAGGAGAACCCCCCCCCCCCCCGCCCCTCTCACCGAAGTGACCTTGCGGTAGATTTGCGCCGCGTTCTGACATTCGGAGTAGGGATACTCAGACGTAGCCATTTCCAGCATACACATGCCGAAAGCGTACACATCCACGGCCTCGTCGTACTTTTCCTCGTACATCTCAGGGGCCATGAATTCCGGGGTCCCTGTTGGACCCACAGAAAGGATCAGGCTTCTCCCTCCTGGTCTCCTCCCTCCACTTGGGTATATCACACGAGTTTTGGGGAGGGAGTTCTGGAGTAACCAACTCTTGCCCAGAACCTGTGCTGGGGGCAGGAAAAATGGGTCGCCCCAGTGTGATAGCTCTCCAAAGCCCTGCTGGAGCTGAGTGAGGGGTCCCACGCTCTTTTCTGATGCAAGGGAGCTAGCAATGGTAAGGGTCCTGCTGGAGAGACGTACCAATGACGCTCTTGGCAAAGGAAGCGCGCTTGAGCGTGGCCAATCCGAGATCTCCGATTTTGACAGAGCCTGAAGGGCCGGTAATGAAGACATTGTCACATTTGAGATCTCGGTGCAGGATGGGGGGCACTCGGGAATGTAGGAAATGAAGTCCCCGTAGGATCTGGCGACTCCAGCGCTGAAGGACTCGGGGCTTCATTTCGCGAAACCGCCTTAGGTACCTGGGAGAGGGTGTATAGCTGAGGTCAGGGCGGGGACAACTAGCTGGAAAATTCCTTCTTATCCCACCCTTGCCAACACCTCTGCGCCCCCTGCCAGCATTATTTTAATTTAGACCTGTCTGGTCTGGAAAGAAACCGAGTCAATGAGTGGGTAAACAGGCTACAAAATGATTCTGATGGGAAATTCGGAAGATAGGGCCGCGGCCAACCAGGAATGACTAACGGTCCCAAGCTGGGGAAGGACTAACTTTTGTCTTGAAGAAATGTCAGTTCAAGGGTGAAAACTGGGAGGGATGGAGATTTTCCAGGCTGGAGAGCCACAGGAGTGACAGTTCAGAATGGGAGGAACCACGGAGAATTGGGTTTGTTTGTAAGAGGAGAGTGTGTCTGAGGAATGGACTTTACCCCCAGTGAGAAATCTTGAAGAAGTTTAAAAGACCCAGTCAAAGGGTTAGATTTCCGCTGGGTTGCACTAAGATAGGATAACTTGAATGGAGGGCAGATTGGGAAAGGCCCTTTGGGAGGTTTACTGGGAGTTGGGGGGGGGTGTCCGTGGTATAGCAGCAAGGTAGGGGCAAAGATGGGTGGGGGTGCAGTGGGAGGATGTTAAACAAGGACTTAAGAGACCCCACTGTTGAGAATGAGGGTACAGCGAAGATACCTAAAAACTTGGTATGCTCAGTGCACACTGGCACTCACACAGTCTGGTACGTGGGAGAGAGAGCCTGGTTTCAAGTGTGGAAGTTTGAAGTGACTGGGAAAAGTTCCCAGAGCCTCATAGTGATTGATGTTCTAACCTCCCCGCCCCCCCCAGGCCAGAGCTCACGTCTTGAGCGTGCCCGAGGTCATGAGTTCTGTGACCAGCACGATGCAAACCTGGCCCCTCAGCACCGACTTCCAGGAGTCATAGAAACGGACGATGTTAGGGTGCTGCAGCCCCTTGAGCATCTCAACTTCCTCGGAGAAACGCTGCCGTTCGGCCCGAGAGAGTTTCCGAGTCTGTGGGATGGGGTGATGGGGGTCACATCAGATCCAGACCACCCCAACCTCCCCAAGAAGAGCACTTAACATCTGGGGTAGAGCTGGGGGAAGAGAGGAGGGCGGAAACATATAGCTGGGGTATGGTTGGTGAGATTGCTAGCAGAAGGCTGTAGACCCCAACTTTTGGTTGGTCCCTTCTTATTGCTCCGAAACACACCCACCCTGGGCCTGGGGCAGCACTCCGGACCCCCTGCTGGACACAAGCGTCTTTATGCAACCAGGTCTGGGAGCTATGCACTCAATAGCGCCTTTGTGGCCGCCAGAGTCGACCATGGAAGGGGCGGGGTGGGGTGAGGGGGTGCGGGGGGGGGTGGTGGCAGCCAGCAGGCAGCAAGCAAGTAAACCGCGACAGGAATTGGGGCCGACAAGAGGTTGGCCCTAAAAACTAGGAACTGCAGAATCTAGACAGTCAAGAGGAAGGTACTAAGAAAGAAAAGATCCAGGGCCAGGAGGATGCCCCCCACTGCAGGAGCTGCCCTACCCCCTCTTTTTTCCCTCTCCCTCCCCCTCCCCCGAGTCTGGCTGATTCTCCTGGCCTGGCTTAGAGCCTGGGGCGAGGCACTAGCAGTCACTAGGGGAGAGTCCTGTGCCAGGGACAAAGTGGAAGGACCCTTCCTCCTGGTTTTGTACCCTAAAATTTTCCGGGACCACTCACACTTAGAGTGGGAGCCATGGGAGCAAGAAACTGCCAATCCACATCCTCCTGAAGTCCAAAAGTTGTAAGAGCTCAGCTCCTTTGGTAATGGAAAGGGAGAGCCCAGGTATGCATAGGGATGAGAAACTGGACTGGACTTCAGCTAGAACTATAGCTTCCTGCTCCACTCCTTGAAGTTGTTGAGAAGTCTGTAAAGCTGACAGCTCCAGAAAGGACCTGGAGAACCTGCTTCTAGAGGTGGAGAGAGCCTTGTCCTCAGTTCCCGGACTCCCGCATACCTTCTCTAAGTTTGTAAGGAGGGAGAGAGGGAGGGAAGGAGGGGGAGAAGACCAGAGTCACAGCGGCAAGTCTCAGGACTTGGAGGAGCAAGAAAGGAGGGGGCAGTGGTACCCAGGGCAGGAGACTGGAGGGCTACTCACTTTTCCAACCCTCAGATTTGTATGGAGGTTTGAAAGTGAAGTTGTCTGTGCTCATTGGCTTATTGGGAGCCACTATATACCACCTGCCTCAGTTTCTCCTTAAACCACCCGAGTCAGTAAAATCATGCCGGCAAGGAAAGCAAAAGTGCCTGGACATCTGACCAAAAAAAAAAGTGATCCTTCCTTTGATGTTGTCATCTCATTTCCCCAACCTAAGACCCTCAAAGGGCCCCATCCCTAGGTACCATCAAGGAAGTGCCCAGCCACACCTGCAGCTCACACCAGGCCACCTCTACCGTGGTGTCCGTGTCTAGCCCTCGATACACGGTCTTGAAGGAGCCTCTTCCAATCTCAATGTCAAACTTAAGGTATCGCCCGTCTGGAGACGTTGCCACAGCCTGGGTCTCCGTGTCCTCCTTTTCTTCCTGCTCCCGCCGCCGTTCCTGGGCTGCAGCATCAGGAACTCTTAGTGGCTCCCAGGATCCCGGACCTCCTGAAGATCCCGTAAGCTCAGGACGTGTAGAGTCTGCAGCCTTCACGGGGACTGCTCCTGTCCATGTGCCCTCCGGGGGTTCTTTAGAGCTTGAAGGTGGGCTCCTCGTGACACCAGCGGAGTCCGGAGGATCCGGGGGTTCCGGAAGGAGTGTGGCTGGTTGAGACCAGGAGCTCAGCAGTCCCAAATCCACTGAACTGCGGCGGCTCGGTCTTGAAGAGCGCGGCCGGGGCTCAGCCTTCCCAGAGAAGCGGCGCACCCGGCGAGGAGGTGGCCCCAGGCGGGTCGGCCCGGTGGAGGTGAGAGACAGAGATGGCCGCAGAGCCAGGTCAGCCTCCGTTTGGGACATGAGGACTCCGGTCTCCGTATTTCGAGGTGCTAGCATAGGAAGGGCCGGGAGCCGCAGAACGGAAAGCCAGGCGGCCAGAGGCAGCAGCCTGACAGGAGGACCGGCTGGGTACGCAGCGCTCCAGTTGAGCTGCTGGGGCCCCAGCCCCCGGCTGGCCTGCCCGGCGACCCGCCCCCGGCTCCGCCCCACGACCCGCCCCCGGCCGCCACCCCCCAGGGCCGCCCCCTTGTGAGCCTGGCGTGTTGCAGTGTGGAGCTGGGGAACAGTCCCTCATCTCGACCGCTGCTTAGCCCCCCCACCCCGGCTGCGTGCTTTGCTTTCCAGAGTCCCCCGCCTTTAAACCTTCTTCCCAGCAAGAGCTGAGTGGGAGGCGGCAGTGGGTATGCTCCCGCACAAGGAGAGGGCAAACATGTTTGGGGTGGGGGAGTTGGAGAACACTGGAACTGAAGATGAAAAGTGACCGCCGCTCCTATGCCTCAGTGAGGGGGAGGGGCACCACCGGCCTGCACACCCTTGATAAGGCAACACTACTGGGTCCTAATCAGGAGTAGCTCCAGGCCTAATATCGGTATTGGAAAGGTAAGGTTTTCTTGACTCAGCTAGACCCCTGGTCTGCACAAGTATGGGTTGTGTTTACCCCAGACAAGCCCCTCCCCACGACCCGGCCCCAACCAAGAGCTGGTCACCCATCAGCTCCACCCCACCTTGGCCTAAGCCTGCCCCTGGCCAGAAAGGCTGTTTTTTTGCCGTGGGCTTCCTTTCCTCCCCTTGTGTTTGCCAAAGTCTTCAATAAACCAAAGTCCACATCCGGTTTAACCCCCCCAACTCCCCTTGGCCACAGCTACCCCACCCAGACCATCATGGGTGGAGGGAGGGGCTTCAGAATAGTTCAGGACTTCCATGGGGGAGCAATTAAGTGACTCCAATTTAGAAAGCAAGCAGCCTGTCCCCAAGCCGTGTACCACCCGAACTCCTCCACACAACCCACCCAGCGCACGGCAAACCACAGGCTCTGTGGAGCCCCCCCAGGCCCTTCTGTACAAAGGCCATAGATTCCTTGGCTGAGACTCAATCAGGTGGAACTCTGCACCTTCCTCCCCCCTCGTCCCAATCCAGCAATAGTAACAAGCAGACAGCGGGAGTAGAGATTTTAATACCATAAATCAGAGTGGGCCCGCCTCTCACTGCCAGGCCCCTTCTGGGGCTTCCTATCTCCATAGTGCCTGGAAGGCTGCCTGCAGCCAGGGCTTCCCCCATCCCTAGGAAGGATCCAGCACCAGCCTGAGAAGGGAGGCAACAGCAGCTAAAGGAGTGGGAGGAGGAGAAAGAAGCTTGTGCAGGCGCATGTAGGTGGGTGTGTACTTATGTGTGAGAACACATGTAAAGTGTCAGGTTTATAGACCCTGGCTCAGGGACAGTATAGGATAGGAAAGGAGGTAGGGCAAGAAACACATCCTTTCTCCGTGGCACTGTGCGCTTACCCTATCCCAGGGACAGATATAATGGATCATGTGGGAAACATCCCTAAGTCTGAGCTTTCAGGACTTGAGCCCTTTGAGTCTGGTGGAGTGACTGACAGATCCAGTCTGTGGGGACAATAGGTCTGTCTCCTTTTGAAAGCCCTGGAAAGGTGGGAGGTAAGAAGTGAAGGGAGGCAGGTCTCTGCTAGAAGAACTTGACTCCTCGGCCATCGCTGACAGTGATAATCTCAGCCTTGTGCTCCTGCTGTAGGGCCTGCAGAGCACGTAGCAGGGTGGCCTCATCCAGCCCATGGAACTCTAGATAGGAAGAGATGGTCAGTCAGGGATACTCCACTCTCACCAACTCTCTAGGTTGAGCTAGACGCTGAGACCTTCTAAAGTCAGGATATTCTATTTGGATGCTCTGCTGCAGCTGTACCTCACAATTCCTGGGGAGCACAGATTAGAAGACAGGCAGCCTGTGTCAGCATAAAATCAGTCAGGCTCATTTCACCCTTCTCAATTCTGAAGGACCTGCCCATGAGTCCTCTTTTCTTTTGCTCCCATCAAATATCTTATGTGCAAGGGACAACTTTTGCCTTTAGGACCACAAAGTAACCCTGATAATCAGACTTAAGCCATTGTCCATGTACTAGACAAGGACCCCATCCAAACATATTTGTACAAACCAGGAGGATCTGTCTTAATACGCAGAAGTGTAGTCAGTACCCCCGAGCCAGAAGACTGCCGAAGTTCAGAACTAACACCTGCCCTTTCCTAACTGTAAAGGCACAAAAGGCAGATATGGGATGATACTCTTGGGAGATGTGAGAGGCAGCAGACAAGCCTTGACAGGCTTGCTCACTTAACCCCGAGGGAGCCCAGCTCAAGTCAAGAAGTGAGCATTCTGGGGAAGCCTCCAGCTTTGCACAGGCTGAGTGGTGGGCTGGGCCAGGCTGGAGCACTGAACTCATGGGATGCTTGCTAATGGGAACAGCAAGCAGAGGCCTGTGGGGGAGGGGAGACAGCCAAGAGGTGTAAAGTGCTGGAACAGTTACAGCTTGGCAGAAACCCCCACCCCCTTTATCCTAGCAAAGACTGAAACCTTTGGTGATCCCAGGGATCAGAATAAAGAGTCACAGAAAAAAAAAAAAGGAGCTAAGAAGGTGTTTTAATCTATGCAAAAATCAAAGGCCATACAAATCCTTGCCTGGCATAAACCCAAAGTTTTTAAATGGGTTGGGGGTGGGGCTGGGGGTGTTGGCCCAATACCTTCAGCTGACACCCACAAATCTTGAGCTCTCTATAAGAAGGAATAGTGAAAGAGAGCTTGAGTCAGCAAAGAATGAGATTTCAAGCTTAATCCCCCACGCTGGTTCCTCGACCTGCTTCTACAGCAACAATTCTGAACATTCCCCTGAAAAATCTTATAAAATACATAAACATCCACACCAACAAAGTGTTGTTCTGTTTGTAAATTCAAGTGGTATGAAATGTTTAGATAAGAGCTTTGCACTGGGCTGGAAAAATGGCTCACTGCTTAAGAATACTTACTGCTCTTACAGAGGTAAAGGGTTCGGTTCCCAGCACCTACATGACAGCTCAATCCAATGACCCCTTCTGGCCCCTATGGGCTCCAGGCATATATGTGGTACATATACAAATATTCAGGTAAACACTCATGCATAGCATAAAAAAAATCTTAAAAAAAAAAAAAACCTTAGAACTTTTGCATTACGGAATTCAGAGACAGAAATTCTGTTAGTCTGAAGGTACATTAAACCAATACTGGGGGCTGGAGAGATGGCTCAGTGGTTAAGAGCACTGACTGCTCTTCCAGAGGTCCCGAGTTCAATTCCCAGCAACCACATGGTATCTCACAACCATCTGTAATGAGATCTGATGCCCTCTTCTGGTGTGTCTGAAGACAGCTACGGTGTATTCATATAAATAAAATAAATAAATCTTAAAAAACAAAACAAAACAAAAAAAAATACTAGTCAGAAGGTGGTGGCACTTTCATCCCAGAACTTGGGAGGAAAAGGCAGGCAGATCTTTTCATTCAAAGCCTGCCTGGTCTACACAGCAAGTTTCAGACAGCCAGGGATACACAGAGAAACCCTGTCTTTAAAAAACAAAACACTGGTGAAAAGAGGATTCTGATCAGAGAACTGAAAGAAAAAAAAAGGCATTACCTTCATCCTCTGTGTCTTCCCCACTGGTCAGTTCATACAGGGTAAACACAGAGTTATTCTGGCCACTCCTGGAAACCTGAGGGCACAAAAAATGAGGGCTGAGTAAGGACCGAGAGTCTCCTGGGAGAGGGTGAACATCAGCTCTAGCTTTCTTTTCTCCAGGAATGATACCTATACTCAAATCAGGACTGTCACCTCTGCTGTGTCCTAAGCCCATAAACCCTACAGGTGCTATATTTGTATGTGTGTAGACACATTCAGAACCACTAAACCACAGCCTTTCACGTGTCTCAAAAGTGACCTCTCATTCTGGTTATTTTCTGTTCAGGAATGGGTGGTGTGTATTTGTTATATTTAGGCCGTTGATGCTTCCTCCTCACCTCCTCTCTTGGGAATGTTTGGAGCTGGTGGTAAGTAGGAATTTGAGGGACAGAGTATTCTGTTGTCACACCCACACTGGTTCAGAAGGTCTCATTCATGTGGACAACACCATGAGCGCACAGTGGGAGAGGGAACCCAGGGTTTTTTTTTTTTTTTCTTCCCTCCCTTCCTTTCCCCATTTATCTCCTGTGGCCAGAGGCTCAGCCAACAATAGCACTCATGGTTCCCAGTATTGCATTCTCCAAACATGGCCTCACGTAGCCTCTGGCCTCCTACAGTCAGAGAGATTCTGTGCAGGAGAGACATTGCGTCACTGAAGGATGGTTGCCAGCAGGGCCTGTGCTTCCTCTCTTGCCCACTCCCCACTTTGCCAGGTCTGCATCTGAGAATGCCAGCTATCTGTTGGGTACAGGCAACAATTCTTTGCCACGGGTCACTGCTTAGTGCTTAGCAGGGTGGCCTCACCCATTGATAAATGAGTTTCCCCCATTCTTCTGGCCTCCGCCACATGATCAGGAAGCTAGACTTATTCTTATCCAACCACTCGAGGTTCCCTGCAAAACAGATACTTATGAAAGCATCATGCTCTAAAAAAGGCACAGAGGCAAATACCAACATTGGACAGAGTGGATGAGACTCTGCTTTCAGAACAAGAGATACAATATTTATTTTACTATTCTTATTAATAAGGCATCTCCTTAGTCTATCTCTCTTACGCCAGAGAGGGATTTTAATTTTGTATACTAACAGGGTGTGGGGGGTGGGGAGTGGGGGAACTGGACCATCTCAGAATACTTGGGGTTTCAAGCTGGGGGAAGAGAAAAACAAAAGTCATTAAAAGGAAGAGTTGCCCTGCTGTGACCTCAGGGAAAAAAATTAAAAAGAAAAAAAAGGGGGGGGGGGCTGGATAGATGGCTCTGTGGTTAAGAACACTGACTGTTTTTCCAGAGGGCCCAGCTTCAAATCCCAGCACTCACGTGGCAGCTTTCAACTGTCTGTAACTCTAGTTCCAGGGGGATCTGACACCCTCATATGAAGGCAAATATCACTGCACATAATAAAAGTAGTGTTTAAAAAAAATTAAAAAAAAATAAGGTATCTGAGGAACTGAACCCACCTTTCTTCCTCAGTTCTTCTAATACAATCTGAATCGACTCCACAGGAAGTTTTCCTGGTTTAAGGTTAAGGGCATGGCCTACATGTGAATTGGGTTAGTAAAACCTTTCAGAGTTAGGCCTTTGATGGAAAGTCACCTAGTCCCCTCCTTTCCCTTTTATACATATACACAATTTTTGAAGAAGATATGTTTGCATTTTCTCAATATTCTGGAAAGGGAAGCAAAAAGAACTTCCAGTTCTAGTCAAGTGTGGTGGTACAGGTCTGTAATACCAGCTTTTATGGGACAGACTCAAGAGAATCACCAGTCCAAGGATGGGCTGGGTTATAGAGATCAGGCCTCAAAAAAGGACAAGAGTTTTAGAAAATAAAGGGTGTAACCCTTTTTCTTCATTGTCTGCCCTTTTCTCCATAAATTTTACCTATAAATCAGACAGCAAAAATAAGTGACCCTCACTTCCTGGGAGAGGTGTGGTTAGTACAGAAAATTATTAAAGATGGTTTGGGATTTGAGTCTCACAGAGAGAAGATTCAAATAGTTTTAAAGGGTCGGGTTTGTAAAGCTTGGGACTTGACTTAAAGACCCCAGCCTCATTAACTAGGGTAAGGGGGTCAGGGGCAGGCACTGTCTGCAAGAGTGCACATAAAATGATTGTTATGTATTTTAGCTGCTTCCCAAGTCCAGTTTGAATAGAAACCTGCCTACTGTGGGTAAAGGGAGACGGGGAGTGCAGTCTGGGCATGTAGTAAAGTGTGGGAGTGAGTGTGTGTGGGCTATGGAAGAGCCTGAGGGAGGATACGCTGTAGCTTGACGTTGTTGAAGAGCGGGCTCTCCTGGGCTTCCATCACCGTCATGCTGGACTGTTTGTGCAGGCGACAGAAGGACAAAACCAGAGAGCACCAGGCGGCCAGCTGCTTCTGCCGGGTGTCCACGTTCGGCTGTAACCTGCCGGGTGAAGGGAGTGGGACGCAGAATTAGAGAGTGTAAGACGGGGAAAGCAGCACCAGCCTAACAGCACATTAGGGGAGAAAGTGATGGGCTGGCTAGACGGAAGGCGGCCGGCGGTTCCTTTCTCCCCCGGAACCCCAAGTGAATCATAAGGGCTGAGCCCTGGGCCCCGGGAACGGGTAGGGAGCTACCCTGGGCTTCTCGGGGTCTGAGCCTCACGTAAAGAAGGGCGGGAAGCGGTACTGCCACGGCCACTCGAAACTCATCGCCATCGTAGTAGCCGAGAAAACCCGGAACCGACAAGGGGCTTCCGGTCTCCGCCTCAGCACATCCGGGCCGACAGCACAGCAGAAAGGTTCCGGACTCCTCTCGAGAGGCGCACAGCGAGATGGGAATAGTCCTTGTCACCAATCAGTAGGCTGCTGTCTAAAGGAAAAACTTCACCTTGAAGCGCAGAAAGAGCTCTGGCGTCTTTGGGTTTAAACAGAGGAAAAAGTAGTGACTTCTGCAAACTGCGAGGTCAGCCAGACGCAAGTAGAATCCACATCTGGAAGCTTCTTTACCTTCGTGTCAATTATCAATCAGTTTACACTCGTGATTCCGAAATCTCCTGCATTCCCACTTAGGTTGACCTCACGGGAGCATATCGTGTGGTTTGCATCACTATACACGATTTTCAAAGAACTTTTTGCTTTTTTTTCAAAGAATCAAAACTAACATTTAGCTCTTTACCTCTCCCACAACATCACCTTTCTAGACCCCAGATTTGGTTGGAATCCGTTTGGCTTCATCTGACTCATACCCAGCCTACATTAGTTAGGTCTGTCTCTTTGCCTGTCTAAACTACCTCTCGGTTCCCAAACCAGAATTAGTTTCCATTCTCCCAACAGTAAGTCCACTGCTGAGCTATGGAAAATTGCTAAACACCAGAACATGTTTACTAAGTCCCAGGCTCGCTGACTAATCTCACTACTGGACTCTCAGGGGAGCCTTGTTGGATCTAGAAATACAAGTTTGGGAGTCTTCTGACCTGACATGCAATATGAACCCATTTGAGGGATGAGAGTGCTAAACAAAAGGTGTATTGAAAAGAAGGTTGACCTTGGGCTGCTAGGAAATGCTCACCTTTAAAGAGTGAGGGAGAAGTTGGGCAGTTTTCATTGATTCCCTGCTATCTTCATTCAAGATAGTCTGGCTGTGTCTATCTGCTCCCTGCAGAATGATTAGGAGAATCCCTTAATCTCTGTCACAATGTTTAATTCATGGCTCCAAAGCTCCTCTCCATTTTCCTTACTTTTCCTTTTGGACTCAAAAGTGCCCCTCTTTTTCAATTTCCTTCAGGACATCACTGTCTTCATGCCTCTCCCTTTCTCTGTAGCTAGGTTTATTCCTATTTAAAAGTAATGTTAGGGGGCTAGAGAGAGGGTTCAGCGGTCAAGAGCACTGACTGCTCTTCCAGAGGTCCTGAGTTCAATTCCCAGCAACCACATGGTGGCTCACAACCATCTGGAATGAGATCCGATGCCCTCTGGTGTGTCTGAAGACAGCTACAGTGTACTCACATAAAATAAATAGACAAATCTTTAAAAAAAAAAAAAAGTAATGTTAGCTGAGCACAAATCCCAGAACTCAATCTTTAATCCTACTGCCTTGACTTTCTGAGAACTGAGATTTATATGTGTGTCATGTCTATGATTTTTTTTAAAACAAACAAGCATGAGGTCCTATTGGGTAGATAGACTGGCCTTGAATTCTCATCCCCCTGTCCCAGCTTTCCCAGTGATGGGTTTATAAGTGTGTTCTACCTAGCTTTCTCTCATTCTTATGTTTTGCTTTGCTTTTCGAGACAGGGTTTCTCTGTGTAACCCTGGTTGTCCTGGAGCTCTCTCTGTGTCCAGGTTAGCAGTAAACTCCAAGATCTGGCTGCCTCCACCTCCAAAATGCTGGAATTGAAGGGGTGAGTCACCACTGCCTGGCTCTCTCTCATTAAAAAAAAAAAGATTTATTTATTTATTTTATGTATGTGAGTACACTGTAGCTCTTCAGACACACCAGAGGGTATCCAGTCCTATTGCAGATGGTTATGAGCCACCATGTGGTTGCTGGGAATTGAACTCAGGACCTCTGGAAGAGCATCAGGCTCTTACTGCTAGCCATCTCTCCAGCTCTCTCTCATTCTTTAAAGGTGAGTGAGTAATTCCCTAAAGTCAAACCTCAACTATCTTCTTTTCAATATACTTTTAAAGCTTATACGTTCTGTGGACTCATATTGTAGCTCAGGACAGAAATAAATCCCCAAATGATATTTCTACATCCATCTGTCCTCCCTTCCCCACCCCCTTGTTGATTCTCTATGGAGCTTAATAACTTGTCTTGTTGTAATCTCGTGTTATACATCACTTTGTTTCTTTTCTTCTTTCTTTCTTCCTTTCTTTCTTTTTAGATTTGAGAAAGGGTCTCATGTATCCCAAACTCATCTGGGATTCTCTGTGTATCCCGAGATGAACTTCTGATCCTCTTGCCTCCACCTCTTTTTTAATCATATATATGAATACACTGTAGTTATCTTCAGACACACCAGAAGAGGGCATCAGATCCCATTACAGATGGTTGTGAGCCACCATATGGTTGCTGGGAATTGAACTCAGAACCTTTGGAAGATCAGTCAGTGCTCTTAACTGTTGAGCCATCTCTCCCTCCCCTAGCTCCACATCTTAATTGCAGAGATTAGAGGTATGCACTACTGCACCTGGTAACATCCTTTCTTTTTAAAGAAGGCATTAATTTCTTTTTATTTATGTGTATATATGCATGTATGCAAGTAAATGCCCATGGAGACAAGAAGAGGATCCTCTGGAGCTGGAGCTGGTATTACAGGTGGTTGTGAGTTGCCTGACATGGATGCTTGGAGTAAGACTTTGATCCTTTGCAAGAACAGTGACCTATCTTAACCTCTGAGATATCTTTTCAACCCCCTACATTTCTTCCCCCCTAGGTCAGTTCTGAAGGTCAAAGTCTGACTTGTCTCTAACATCTCTCCTTTACCCCCTCATGATGGATGATTCTATAGAGTCCCTTCATTGATTTTAATCATAACTCCTGCTTATAATTACTTTTACCTCCCCACTCATCAGTTTGGCTAAGTCTTGATTATCTCACTCCTGGATACCTTTGTCATTGTTTTTGGTTTTGTTTTGTTTTGTTTTTTGAGACAGGATCTCACTATGTAAGCCTGGCTAGCCCAAAACTTGCTACATAGATCAGGGTGGCCTCAAACTCAGAGAGCCACTTACCTCTGCCCCCTGAGTGCTAGAGTCAAAGATGTGAGCCACAAAGTCAGGCTTTACTCCGGGAGTCTCACAATGACTTCCTAATTCACACTCACTTACAGTGTCTGCTCTAGGGGAACACTTTCCACCTAAGGCCTTGGTATGTACCAAGTCTGCAGTCACCCTCTTCTGATTACATGTTATGGTTTGAATATAAAATGTCTCTTCTGAAGGTTTATGTGTTGAAGGCTTGGGTCCCAGCTATATTTGCTATGGCCTGGGTGCTCAGATCCCAAGGAATCTAACTTTCTCAAGAGGTAATTCATTAACAAATTCATAGCTGAGTGGACTGGTGGGAAGTAATAGGTTACCAGGGACATGCCCTGGAAAGGAGAAAAGCTTCTATTTGACCATATATGTTCCCTGCCATGATGTTCTTGCCCTTCTATGGCCCCAGAAACAATGAAACCCAAGAGCTGTGCTCTGGAACATTAAGAAAAAAAAATAAAACTTGGCTGATTTAAGTTGCTTTTGGCTAGTATTTTTTCACAAGCTACAGGAAAACTTAACAGCACATTTCTGTGATCATCTCGGCCAGACATGATTCCCTCCCTCCTTTGCACTTGGATGTTAATTTGGGTCTTTTCCCTTGTATAACTGCTGTCGTCTGCTCTATGTATTTTTTCATTTATTTGTACACGTCAAGTTTCTCAGGGGATGAAAACCATAATTACTCTAACCTGTTTTTTCCAACACCATCATGTACACAGGATTTTACACCAGCAAATCTTTGCTACATATTAGTAAAACACATGCATTCATGGAAATAGAGCAAATATTTATCTAGCTGAAATTTTAAAATATGCTAAGGTTGCTGGTCAGTGGTAGCACTCACTTTTAATCCCAGCATTCGGGAAACAGACACAGGTGGATCTCAGACTGGTCTACGGAATGAGTTCCAGGACAGCCAGAAAAGAAACTATGACCTCAGGTTACTGGTTGGTAGTGGCACATGCATTTAATCCCAGCCCTTGGGAGGCAGACACAGGCAGATCTCTGAGTTCCAGGACAGCCAGAGCTACACAGAGAAACCTTGTCTCAAAACAAAACAAATTCTTTGATGATGGTTGTGGCCTAAGAGGAAAGTGTCTATCTTTGACAACAAATAGGGAGGTTCTGAGAAACTCAGGCATGTATCTACAAAACAGATAAGCACGTGCCAGGGAATAGACATGCAAGTATTTCAGGAAGCAGATATTTCAGCAGGGAGAACAGAAGCCTCTAAAGAGGCTAAGAGTGCTGCAAAGGATAATCAGGTGTTTACACAGAAAGCAGAGTTGCTCTGCCTGTGTTTGGGAATACCTGGCAGGTGTAACCCAGGGAGGATTTGATATGAGAGTTCCCCTGTGAGGAAAGCTGATCTTTCCTGTGTGAGAAACACTGTTCATACACAGAAATGGTGAGTTGCAGGGGAGTAGATATGTTAATAGAGTATCGTATCCATATTTCTCAAGAAGCTTATAGAAGGGCCTGGCTAACAACCAGGTTGTGACGGAGAATAACGTTTCTGAACCCCAGGGTCCAGTGTTTCTCAGCCTGGAGCTTCCTCCAGGTTTTATACATTGTTTGGTTGTTGGTATTAGTGGACACCAGGGGGCAGTGTGTGGCCATGATGGATCTCTTAGACAATGCGGGATGAAGGCCAGGAACATAGAGGACAACAGTAGAATCCTGCAAAGGAAGCCCCCACTGTTTTGGGCCTCAAGCCTGAGGCGCTTATGGACAAATTCCTGTTGGTAATCATAATTCTTCTTTCTGGCTCTAGAGTAAACTGAGGCATGAAGAAAGGGCAAAGCTGGGTTCCTGGGTAGCCTTTTTTCCTTGCAGGGATTATTGTAGACGTTTCTTGTCCCTCCTCCCACACCTTCCCAACCACTGCCCCCCAGCTGCTGTCCAGACCGGAAGGGAGTCTCTTCCTGCTCATTTCCTGGAGCTGGGTTTGGATAGCTGCAGGAAAAGCCCCTCCCTGGGAGGAAAGAGTGTAGGAGCATGGCCTTCATGTGGAGGCGGAGGGCAGGTGAAATGAACTGAACAGCAGGGCCTTCTAGATTCTTAAAAGCTCTGTTGCCCAGTAACACTGCCCTGTAGGATTGTTAAAGACTCAGACCCCACTAGGAAGGGAATATTGTACAAAAACACATTTTATTTTAAAGACCACAGGCGTTGTGCTACAAGTCCCCCTTCCGTTTCCACCAATCCAAAGGTCTGTGGAAAGGATGAGAGTACGTGGGTAGGGAAGGGAGGAGAGATTCCTGGTTCCAGCAGGGGAAAGGGAAAAGATGGCTGCTGAGAAACGGACCCTAGGCCTGGGCATCACTGTCTTTACTCCGCCACACCACAAGTGTAACAAGGAAAGGGATGAGGCAGATGGGGGCTATGATCATGGCCAGGAGCACGTCCTCTGGGGGATCAGAGAGGGTGGGCTGTACCAGGGAGCAGTTGGAGAAGTATATCAGGTGAGCCTCAAGGATGATGCTTTCTGCCAAGGGATTTGGGAAGCCCAGGCCAAACTTGTCTGCCTCATACTCCAAGCAATACCGCAGGTTGCTGTAATACCTGGGGAGCAGTAAAGGATTTGAGTGAGCGAAGGGTTGGGCCCAGGGAGAAGGATGTCCCCCACCCAGGAGGAACAGATCCAACTCCTGAGCCATCCTTCAACACTGCCCCTACCTGCTAATCAAAGTCCAGTTGCACCAGTCCTTGACAGAATCCATGCCACTCTTGTAATAATACCAGCAAGGTATGACATTTGTTTCATAGTCCTCCATCTTCCCTGTGGGGACATAGGCTTCACAATGACCATACCCCTGGCCCTCCCTCCGAGCCTCCAATCCAGGTATTTCCAGAGTACAATCCTCTGCCTTCAGACAAAGGAATCCCTCTGGGGGAAAAAATGTCCCTAGCAGGACATTTGGGGCTGAGAGGAGCATTCTCTCTCAAGACACTGTGGCTCAGGAATCCTGTCATGGCAACGATGTGGATAGTATTTCCTTCCCTAGCATCACAAGCAGATTCACACACACCTAATCTTACTCTTTCTATCCAACTGGGGCCAGACACTGGCCTGTGGCTTTGTGGGATGACTGGGAGAAAGACCATGGGAACCCCAGCATCAGTTGGTCCTAGGGTTGTCCTGTGAAAGGATTCCTCTTCTGTGCTGGATTTAATCCTTCCCACTAGGTCGTTCTCCCACACACTCACCTTTTGACAAAAGGCTGTCCTCAGTAGGATGAGACTGATTCAGGGACTCTGGAGAGGTTGAGACAGCTGTGTAAAGAAATGAACCAGAAGGGTGGGATGATACAGGGGAAGTCTGAACAGTGGTGCCTGTTTATGGGGTAGCGACCAAGGCTCTGGGAAGTTAGCACTGCTTTGGAACGTAAAGAATAATCTTCTCACCTCCCCCATGGGATGGTTCTATTGAGGGAGGGAGCGGCTGGTACCAGCTGTGTCTCAATCATTCCAGGATCCAAAGCCCCCTCCCTCTTTGTCAGTCCTGAACTTCCTAAGGAGAACAGGCACCTCAGCTTTTCTTAAGGAAGCCACTCAAATGGGAAGTAGCCGACCTGTGCCAAACTAGAGAGGTGTTTAGACCCATCTGCAGGTCAGAGCTGCTCAGCACTTCGGTTGGTACTCTCAGAGTGGTCCCGTGCTGGCCTCGATGGCCCAGGCCCTTTCCTTTCCCGGACCTCCCGCATCTCCCACCGGGGCCCCGACGCTGTGCTCACCGCCCAGCAGCAGCAGCAAAAGCAGCAGCAGCAACAGCGGAGGGAGGCGGAGCGCTGCGGGCCGCTGGGCGCGGGTCACACCGAGCGGTGATCTACCCGGGGTGCGATCCACCCGGAGCGGAGCCATCACGCCTTGGGCGAGATGGCGAGGAGGGGCGACGGAGCTGAGCTGGCTCGGGCGGGGGCGCCTATATCCCGGGCCCCAGCCGCAGGAAGCCCCGCCGCTTCCTCGGAGGGGCTGGCACGGCCACGTGGGGGGCGGGCTGCAGGGGGAGTCACTGCCGCACCCGCGCCTCACTCGGCCTGGAGCGGCTTGGCCCACTCTCACTTCCAGCTCGGGCTGCGGGGCTGGACAGCTCCCCCTGTACCCCCATCAACCGGGATCCACTTCCCGCCCCAGACTAGCTCAAGTCTGCCAGCTTCAGCCGAGGGATTCCAGTCGCTCCCTTCTTGCTCCAGCTGCTGTCCCAGACCTTAGGAAGAAGGAAACTGTTGGGAGCTCCAAAGGCCTCCGATGCCTCGGTAGCCGAGGCAGGGGGTTTGGGCGAAGCGCGGCCGGCGGCTGCAAGAGCTGAGCCCGCCCCACTTTCTTTTCCCAAGGAACACCCACTGGTGTCTGCCAAAATCGGATGGGAGAGGGCCCTGGCCCTACCAAGAAAAAGAGAAGGCCAGGAAAGCAGAGTAGGGAAGAGGTAACGTCTAAATAACCACCCTTCAACGTAAATTCTGGGTCCTTCACCCCCAAAACCTGATACTGGAGTGCAAAAAGTAAGATGACTATATTTCCAGGAAAATGGCCACCCAGGTTGCTAGAATGAAGGGAGATACTAGAACTTTCAATGTGCCTCTTAGAGTTTGAGGTGAGTTACTGCTGCCGCTGCTGCTGGAGGAACCGCAGCCCCACGGCAAGCATATTATCACCTTCATCAGTTTTATAGTGGAGAAGGAGGCAGCTAAAGATCTAGGAGAGACTCCAGGTCTCGAACTGATAAGTTCGGTTCCTAAATCTACTTCCCCACTCCCCAACTATACAACCTTGAACTCTACCATTACCATCGGTTTCTCATGCACTTGTTCTCCTCCTGCTCTGGAGGAATCTCCTTTGTGGAAAGAGACTGTACTCACCCCACAGAAGCTGGGCTTTCTCTTCTCCTTTCCTGAGTGACTTAGCTAAGGTCACATTGCCAGCTATCACAACTCAGCTGTTTCGTATACTGGGCCAGCTATCCATTAGCCTGAATTAGCCCAGGGGCTTGTTTGGTCACACTTTTCAATTCCAGGCTCACAGCTGTCAGCACGAAACTTCCCCAATTACTCCCAGACATTGACCCTTGAATTCAGCTGTTGCTTTTGTCCCAGCTTTACTGATCCCTGTCCACCAAAGTTATCTTTTATGGTCTCTCCTTTAAAAAAAAAAAAAAAAAAAAAAGCATTGCAGGACTTCCACAGGCAGCTGGAATTAATTAATTATAGGCAACTCTAAGGGGTGAGGGGTGGTCCTTTGAACACAAGCTCTATTGGTAAGGATCATTCTTTCAAGGGTGCAGAGAGCCAGCTAGCCCCAGAGCCAATTCAAACTGGGGACCAAACTATCTATCTTCCAGTCTTCAAAGAACTGCCCTTTCATTCTTTACATTTTAAATACTTTTTAATGTACATATGTGTGTGGGGATGCACACATATGTACATGTGTGTGCTGGTGCCTGAAGAAGCCAAAGTAGAGTATGGGGTCCTCTGGAGCTGAAGTTACAAAGGAGTGGGAACCATATGATCTGAATGCTGGGAACTGAACCTCCCTTCTAAGTCTCCCTTCCAGTTTCACAACCCTCTTGCTCTGTTCTCTGCCTCTCTGTCTGTCTGTCTGTCCCTGTCTGTCTCTGTGTGAATCTAGATACTACAGATGAGAGAAAATGCGCAATATTTGTCTTCTTGAGCTTGGCTTATTTTGCTTTACATGATGATCTCCAATTCCTTCCACTTTCCTGCAAATGAAATATCCTTTTTTTTTTTTTTTTTCATGGCCAAATAAAACCCATATTTCCTTGTTTATTTTTTCTTATATTTTATTGTTTGTTTTGTTGCTGCTTTAGAGATATGGTGTCACTTAGAGCTGCCAGGACATTTTCTTTTTTTCAATTTATTATATTATTGGGGGGTTATAGGTACATTACTGTGACAGCACAGATGTGGAAGCCAGAAGATTTATTTTTTTATTTATTTTTATGAGTCTTCATTTTTAGCTGTCTTCATTCACACAAGAAGAAGGAATCAGATCCCATTACAGATGGTTGTGAGCCACCAGGTGGTTGCTGGGAATTGAACTCAGGACCTCTGGAAGAGCAGTCAGTGCTCTTAACTGCTGAGTTATTTCTCCAGCCCCCTTATATCACTTTTAAAAAATCCATTCATATGATGAAAACCAAAGCTGGTTCCATTTCTTGGCTATTGTGAACAGTGCAGCAATAAACACGTGTGTGCAAATATGACTGTGCTAATGTGACAGAATCTTTGGGATATTCCTGGGAGTGATATAGCTGGATTATTGGTAGTCACATTTTTTCATTTGATTTCTTTAAGGAATCTCATACATTGCCACAAAGGGCAGCCCATTAAAGTCATTCGTGGCTAGGTGTGGTGGCATGGGCATTTAATCCCAGCATTTCAGAGGCAGAGGCAGGTGTATCTCTTGAGAGTTCAAAGCCAACTTGGTCTACAAAGAAAGTTCTCAGCCAATCAGGGTTACTCACTGGGATCTTGTCTCAAAAAAAAAAAAAAAAAAAAAAAAAAAAAAAAAAGAAGTAATAGTCATTCCTCAAGTTGGCAGCCCAAATCCTCCCTTGTAGAATCGGAGAATTTTCTTGCCTATCGATTTTGCTCCTCCTGTTTTTCCACAGCATTGGATATTTGGATGTTCTCTTAGTTTGGGTTTTACCTCTGTGAACAGACATCCTGACCAAGGCAACTCTTATAAGGACAACATTTAACTGGAGCTGGCTTAATGGTTCAGAGGTTCAGTCCATTATCATCAAGGTGGGAGCATGGCAGCTTCCAGGTAGGCATGGTGCTGGAGGTGCTGAGAGTTCTACACCTTCATCTGAAGATACAAAGGGCACTATGAGAAGACTGACTTCCAGGCATCTAGGATGAGGTAGTTAAAGCCCACGCCCACAGTGACACATCTATTCCAACAAGGCCACACCCACTCTAACAAGGCCACACCTCCAAATAGTACCATTTCCTGGGCTAAGCATATTCAAACCATGACAAATGTTTTTACTGCTGGGAGCATCCTGAACTAAGGATTTCTTGGGAAGGGAAGGGTCCTCTGAGACAGACAGGGGACTTTAGACTTCAGCTTCCTCTTCAAAGAAGCTATGGAGACAATCCCATGATCCTCAGCAACTGGAAATGCAAGCTTCACTAGGGACCTAGCTGGTTTTGTCACCATCACAGAAGTTCTTTGTTTTTCTCCCTAAGGGTTATTACTCTCCTTTTCCAATCCTACTTCTGCTATTAATTATATACTTAGTGGAGGTGATGAGAGATGGTTTGGCAGGTCAGCAGGTAAGAGTACTTCCTGCCAAACCTAATGATCTGGGTTCAATCCTTGGGTCCTACATGGTGGAAGGAGAGAACTGACTCTTATAAGTTGTCCTCTGACTTTCATAAATGTGCTGTGTACATGCACACACACACACACTCACAAAATAAGTAAATAAAATGTGATAAAAATTAAAACAATCACATGCACATATAGGACTTTGTTTTGTTTGGCTTTGTTCTGTTTTCTGAGAGAAGGTCTCAGTCTGTAACCAAGGCTAGGCTGGTGTTGGGGTAAGTCTTGTGTGCTGTGTGTTTAGAAGCTGAGTTCTGTGCCCCTATCTGGGCTGCATCCTGATCCTGGGGCACTGTATTAACCTATGTACTGTAAAGAGTGCTTCCTATTAGTCCCTGATGGTGATAAATGGCTGGGGCCTATAACTGGGCAGAGAGGACAGGAAGGCAGGGTTAAGAAACAACTGAGGGGCCTGAGGAGACCATGAAAGAGAAGGAGAGAAGCCAGAGGGAGGAGATCAATATTAGACAGATGGAAACTCAGGAGCACGTGGCTAAGTGAACCCTGAGAACAGGCTGATGGAGCAGAGGCAGCCTGGGAGATCGCAAGTGATTGGCATTTGGAGTTTCGAATAGGTACAAGAATTAGAATAGCTCAAAATTTGCCCAGCATAGTGCCTATGGTTTATTAATAAATTGTAGTGTTTCTGTGTTCTTTACTCTGTGTTTGTGACCATATGGAGAAGTAGGGTAGAAACCCCCAATAGATATTAAGGAGTAAAAGGGGGCATAATAAACCCCTCACCAAAAAAAAAAAAAAAAAAAAAAAAAAATACATTCAATAGGCTGGAATTCACTGTGTAATCCAAATTGACCTCAGACTAATGGCAATCCTCCAGGCTCAGCCTCCCAGGTGCTAGGATTGCAGGCATAAACCACCACCTATAGAAAAAAAATGTTTTGTATTACAAATAACATACGAATGTATAGTAATTGCAGAGTATTTAATAGAGAAAACTTTATATGCCTACTCCTGTCTTACCTTTTCAACATTTTAAATTATAAACAAAAAATATTCCTGGCCAGGCATGGCAGCACATACTTTTTATCCCAGCACTCGGGAGGGAGGCAGAGGGAAGAAGATCTCTGTAAGTTTGAGGCCTTCCTGGTCTATAGAGCGTTCCAGAACAGCCAGGAGCTACACAGAGAAACCATAATTTAAAAAACTAATAATAATAACTATTATTATTGTTGTTGTTGTTGTTGTTGTTACTTACTGGGCATGGTGGTAGATGCCTTTAATCCCAGTACTCAGGAGGCAGAAGCAAGTGGATCTTTGTAAGTTTGAGGGCACCCTGGTCTACAGAGAGAGTTCCAGGACAGACAGCCAGGACTATGTAGAGACCCTACCTGAAAAAAATTAATAATGATATAACTTTATGTGTATCAGTGTTTCTGTGTGCATATGCTTCCATATGCATGCCTGGTGCCTGTGTAGGTCAGAAGAGCATATTGGGTCTTCTAGAACTGAAGCTACAGATGGTCATAAGCCACCATGTGGGTGCTGGGAACTGATTCTGGGTCCTCTACAAGGGCAACAAGTGCTCTTAACATCTAAGTCATCTCTCCAGCCTTACATATGCTTTAGATTAAAACAAAACATAAATGAAATTTAATATGTCTTTTATTCAATTACTTAAAATTTTTATTACACTTTTTTTTATTTGTGTGTGTTTTTTATTTGTGTGTGTGTATGTCTGTCTATTTCTGTGTGTGTGTGTGTGTGTGTGTGCTCATACCACAGCATATATGTGGTGGTCAGAGAGCATTCTTTCCTTCCACCACATGGAGCCCAGGGATTGAGCTCAGGTTATCAGACTTAACCAGCAGATACATTTATCTGCTGAGTTATCCTGCAGCCCATTCAGTGCCTTTTTAAAAAACTTGCTAGTATGTCTTGAGTAACGCCCATGCTGCTGCATGTAGACATGTCTCTGTCCTTTTAACCATGGCACGATGTTTTTATTTTTTCCTTTTATAGTCATCAGAGTCCTGTCTTTAAGGCTCTTACACAGTCCTTTAGTCCTCTGTCCCCACTCCACTCCCTATGTCCCAGGGCTTGCAAGCAGAAGGATCTGGTTTGGGTCCAGCTGGACATTATCCTGAGATTTCTTACCCCAGCGTAGATTGATTCCTTCTGAGCAGGGAACTTACTGCCATATGAGTTCCCTTCTTGTTTCATGCCAAGGGCCATCTTGCCTGGAGCAGGGAAAGGGGTGACTCAACTCTTTGAAGGGGTGCCATTTATACTCTTTAAACTCCCCCTACACACCCACAAAGCCAGAACAACACAGAAGGGAGTCAAAAGGACCAGAGGCCTGTGAAGTCCTTTGTGGGGCATCCTGCCGGTTAGTTTACACATGCTGGCCTCTTCCCCAGCTGACTGCAAAATGAAAAGCAGAGCACAAGAGGCAATGGGGGGCGGGGGCAGGAGCAGGGTAAGGGAAACCAGACCTCCTGGCTGCGAGGGACCCATCCTCCCAAACCAGAGAAAAGACAGGCTTCTTCATGGTGGTGGTGGGGGGGGCAATGGCGCCAGGAAGGAGAGGAGCTACCAGTCTGGAGCCAGCTGGCTAGGAAAAAAGGGAGAAGTGGGTAGAGACACAGGATTTCTCCATCCAGCCTCTTCATCATTAGGAGGCTGGCATACTTCATGCAACACCCAGGTTGTTCTCAGAGAAAAGGATGGTTCTTGGAGGAAAACTAGTTTCTAAGTTGGTAAAAGGCAAAGGGTTAGGCCTCCAATTTTTTAAAAAAAGATTTATTTATTATTTATTATATATAAGTACACTGTAGTTGTCTTCAGGCACACCAGAAGAGGGCATCAGATCCCATTACAGATGGTTGTGAACCATGTGGTTGCTGGGATTTGAACTCAGGACCTCTGGAAGAGCAGTCAGTGCTCTTAACCACTGAGCCATCTCTCCAGCCCTAGGCCTCCAATTTAACAGAGGTGTGAGTTTAAAATGGAGCAATGTGTTTTAAGAACTGAGCTTTCTACATGGTATTCTCAGGGCTTGAACCTGTTATGCCCTGTACTGTATAACGAATGAACTATAAAAATGATCCCTGGAAGTATAGTCTTCCCATGATATATATAATATCCAGGTTAGGACACAAGGACACAAGGCCTCATAGGACAGCTCTGAGGAACAGGGAAGGAGACAGCAATCTTGACATCTGGTCCTGGGTCCTGGTGGCAGTACTGAGATTACCAGGTATTGAGAGGCCAGCACTTTTCAACGCTACCAGATGCTTTTATCCAGCTCTGGGGATTTGGTGGTAGCTACCATTCATCAGACACTTACAGTGTGTTACATTATGTGTCTCTGACACTTTTTTGGTGTGGATAATTGGTGCTTGGATTTGAATCTAGGGTCTTGTGTTTGCTAGGTGAATGCTCCACCAATGAGCTATATTCCAAACCCCTTTGCATATATTCCTTTTTCTTAATTTATTTTTTCATTTTTAGTTATGCATACATGTAAGTGCCTTCTTGCATGTATGTACACATGTTGCTTGGGTTCTTAAAAACTTAGTACATTGGAGATGGGAATGCTGGTACTCACCTTTAATCCCAGCACTCAGGAAGCAGGAGCAAGCTGAGCTCTGTGCGTTAGTTCAAGGCCAACCTGGCCTACATATGGAGTTCTAGGCTAGCCAGGGCTATAGGATGAGCCCCAGTCTTGAAATTTAAAAAAAAATAACATCAGAATTTTATTCTCAATCAGGAAAAGAGAAGATAGTTGAGGTACCAGCAGAACCAAGATTTGAACCCAGGATAACTTGGCATTAGCCATACGCTTTATCATCCACTTCTTATCCCAGATTAAAATTTGACTCCCTACTAAGTCCTTTTTTTTTTTTTTTTTGGTGGGGGTCAAGTACTGGGTACTGGGGTTGGTTTCAGGGTCTCCTTCATATTAAACACACCCTCTGCAGTTGAGCTATACCACCAGCTCTCCTTACTGAGTTCTGAAAGGAAGACAGAAATAGTTGTTTCTTCCTTCCTTCCTTTCTTTCTTTTTTTTTTTTTAAGGAGCAGATGGACTCATCTGGAAACAAGACATGTGTGCAAACTGCTTTTCCTTCTTTCTCTGACCAAGGCTGGACCATGACATCATATCATAGAGGCTGTTTTTCTGAAAAGAACCCAGGCCAGATTTACAAGAATGTCAGACAGCGTGACTGAGAACTGTGGCCAAAATGACCACAGCATACGCCCAGCTATGCTGAGAACACAGCTAGTCCCTAAGTACCTGAGGCTGACTCATTGCCACTCTCATGATCCAATGCCAGATACAAAGATTACTGTGACCCTCGCCCTGTCCCTCATGGCTGGCCTATGAAACCATACTGTCTTGTAGCATCTCAAGAACCTGGATATCATATACTATACTAATTTACCAAGTCCTTGGGATGCCAGGCAGGACGTCCAAAGCCTTGAAACTTGTGTCATTTGAAAGGTGACAGACTGTTCTTCCAGAGGTCTGGAGTTCAATTCACAGCAACCACATGATGGCTCACAGTCACCTATAATGAGATCCAATATCCCTTTCTGGTGTGTCTGAAGAGAGCGACAGTGTGCTCACGTATATAAAATAAATAAATAAATATTAAAAAAGAAAGAAAGATAACTATTAAAATGAGGTACAATAGCAACCTGAATTACAGACAAGGAAACTGAGGCTCAGAGAAATTGGGTAGCTTGAAGCTGGAGAAGTGGCTCAGTGGTTAAGTATTATTATCTGTAAAGCGATATAATATGGTGGCAACGGGACTAAGGGAACACCTGGTGGGCTCATGCCGAGGTGTCCCCCCCCCCCCCAGGAATCATGCCAAGTGACAGACCTAGTTATAAAGATTTATTATGGAAAAGCTAGCGGGGACCTCGAAAAGGGGAAAGGCAGTGAAATGGAACAGAGAGAACATAGGCGAGGAAGAGAGGTCAGCCCGGAACACGTGGGGACTGAGCGGGGAAAGAAAGTGGAAGAAGGCGGGGCTGAGGGATGGGCAGTCCTCATAAATTGCCACACCTGGTTCCCACCAGGCAGCGAATGATGATGCAAGCTGTTGCTAGGTAGCTGTTGGGCGGAGCCTAGCAGAATTGTCTGTAATCCAACATTGAGAACACATTTTGCTCTTGGAGTTTAGTTCCCAGCACCCTCTTCAGGCAGCTTACAACCTCCTGTAACTCTAGCTTCAAGGAGTTTGACACTCTCTTCTGGATCCTGCGTGTGCGAGTGTACACACACACACACACACACACACACACACACACACACACAGACTCCCATAGTAAAAATAAATATAAATCGGTGTGGTAGTGCACAGGACTTCAGAGGATCGGTCGTGGTTGTCAACTTGATTAGACTTAGAATCATCTAGGACACATACATGCCTGTGGGTGTGTCCGTGACTGTGTTTCCAGAGAGGTTTCAATGAATAGGGAGGATCCAGTGCGAATCTGGGCGGTACAAAGGCAAAAAGAAGAGAGTGTACCGAGCACCTGCATCCAGTCTCGCTGTTTCCTGACCATGTAGGCAATGTGACCAGCTGCCTTTATCTAGAGTAGCTTTCACGGCAGTGCCCTTCCTGTCATGGCGGACTATACCCTGTAACTTAGTTGTTCTCAACCTTCCTAATGCTGAGACAGTTCTTCACATTGTGGTTACCTCAACCATACAATAATTTTCATTGCTACTTTATAGATATAATTTTGCTACTGTTACAAGTCATACTGTAAATATCTGATATGCAGGATATCTTCCCATATGCCAGCCCCAGATTGAGAACTGCTGCTCTGTGAGTCAAAATAAACCTTTCCTTCCTTAAGTTGATTTTTAAAAAAAATGTGATATAGTTTGAATCTGAAATGTCCTTCACAGGCCTACACTTGAACACTTGATTCCTAGCCGGTGGCAGACCTTTGAAGGCTTCTGGAAACTTTGGGAGAAATGAACACTGTTTGCCCCACATCTTCAATCTTATTTTTTTTTAAGATTTATTTATCTTATGTATATGAGTGCTCTATCTGCATGTATACCTGCATGCCAGAAGAGGGTATGCAGATCTTATTACAGATGGTTGTGAGCCACCATGCGGTTGCTGGGAACTGAACTCAGGACCTCTGGAAGAGGAGCCAATGCTCTTAACCGCTGAACCATCTCTCCAGCCCCTATTTTCTTCAATCTTGGATCCCCAGTTCACTTGATGATGCCACACACATTCGGAATTGCTCTCCTCTCCTCAGTTAAACCTCTCTAGAAACACCATCAAAGAAGTAGGTCACTAAGAAAGGGCCTTTGCACAGTGTGTATGGATGTGTGACCCTGCCATGGTTCCTACGGTTCTTTCTGCTTCCTGGTCTACAATAACATAAACAGCCTCTGCCCCCTGGTCTTGCCACCATGACCTGGGCCGCTCTGTCTACCATGCCTCCCTTTTCTATTGTGATGGGCTGAAACTATAAACCAAATGAAATACACATTTCTTGCCTTAACTTGGTTCTATCAGGAACTATGGTCACAGTGATGTCCAAGAGACTAGTGCAGGGGATAATTACCAATATATTACAAGGCATAAAACAAGTAGAGCAGGGTGTGGCCATAGTCTATTGTTGGAGTAAATCTCCAACCCCAACAAGCCTGTGCAAAGAACATACAACTCAGATACAATATTTATAAGAGGCACGCCTAGATCTGGCAGATTCACCACTACACTATTCTGTTCCCCAACTATGATATCCCTTGCTAAAGCGGCTTCTTGGGGCCATGTGGTTCTGCTCCATCTTCCTTCCACCTCCTCTTCCTCCAACTTCCTCAGTCTCCTCCTGGTCTCCTCCTCCTCCTTCCTCTTTTCCCCTTCTCTAAAACCTCCAGCTCTACCTTTCCCTTCCATCACGCAATCACAGGCTCTAGCCTTTATTTGACCAGTTAAAATGGGGAGAAGTTTCACATGAAAGCACCTGAGTAAGTGTTCCACTCTTCCATTGGGGCAGCCCCTCTTGAGGAAGCCGAATTAACATCAAAATACGAACAGCACTAGCGCCATCCACAGTGGTCTGCAGTTCTATTGTTGGTGTTGCCTTTGTACTCAATGCTATGCTCAGCATTGAGTAGGCTTGAGTTTGTATCCCAGTTCCTTTGCTTCTATAGCTGTGAATGGCTTTGTTTGAGGCATCTATCCCCTCCAAGCTGGTTCCATATCTGCCAAATGGAATTACTTGATGTACTTCACCAATCTGTATAGATAATACATGGAAAGCTTGTGGCCAAATGCCTGGGAACAGAAGTATATCTGGAAAGTAGTGACTGGGGATGCAGCTCAGTTGATTGAGCCCTTACTAGCGATTGAGCAAAGGGTTGGTTTGATCTCTAGCACTAGATCTCCAACACTAGATAAAGCAGGTGTGGTGGTGCTTACCCGGATCTCAGCGCTGGAGAGGTGAAGGCAGGAAGACCAGAAATTCAAGGTCATTCTCCAAGATATAGCAAGTTCAAGACCAGGTTTTGACGGGCTCTCACCCTCACATGTGCCTATCTCACTAAATAAATAAATGGCAGGCTTTTTTGTTTTAAGATTAAAAAGAAATTTGGCTGGAGAGATTGCTCAGTGGTTAAGAGTACTGACTGTTCTTCCAGAGGTCCTGAGTTCAAATCCCAGCAGTCATATATAATGTTTTTTAAAAGATTAAAAAGAAATGACCACATAATCATAATCACATATGATGGCACTCTGACAACTATATTTCTAAGCTATTTTGGGATCTCTCCAGTCTCCCAAGTTTGTGTTCATTATGTAATACTCCTTTTATTGTAAAGAATGCAGATTTTGGACTCAATTTTAATATGTGTTGGAATCCCAACTCTATTTCTTAGCAGCATGAGGCCATGGACCATGTGTCAATTTCTCTGAGTTCAGTGTCCTTCTCTGTAAAATGGGAATAATATCTATTTTTCAGGTATCTTGCAAGGATTGCATAGATTCACATTCACTATAACAAATTGTAATAAATGTATAAATAAATGTGGTGTGTGTGGTATATATGTGGTGTGTGTGTGGTATATATGTCGTGTGTGTGTCCATGTGAGTACAGACCCCTAGGGATGCCAGAGAGGAAGTCAGATCCCTGGAGCTAGAGTTACAGTATGTTGTGAACCACCTGAGGTGGGTTCTGGGAACTGAACTCTGGTCCTCTGAAAGATTAGTATGTGCTCTTTTGGGGATGCGGTTGGGGTGGGATTGGAGACAGGGTCTCACTATGTAGCTCTGGCTGTCCTGGAACTCATTATATAGACGAGCCTGGCCTCCAACTCAGAGATCTGCGTGCCTCTGCCTTCTGAGCGCTGGGACTAAAAGTGTGTGCCACCACTGCCCTGCTAGACTCCTATACTGGGATTACAGATACTCAACTGTCATGCCTGGCTCATGCATTTTATTTTTGTTCATTTACATACAATATCATGGATTGATGTGTATACTTGTTCTGAAAGAGATCTGTAGCTGGATGAGCCATCCTAACCACAGTGTTACACAGAACCGATGCTTTCATTGGGAGTGGGGTGTGGGAGTAGGTGTCCTGATAAACTGATACACCAGAAAAGAGAAAGGGGAAGTCACTCAGCCAAGCCACCTCCCCTTTCCTGCCTGGCTAGGATTTGTTTGTCTTGACAGAGACTGTTCCCTGCTGATACGGGGGTCTGTGGAGTGTCTAGCTTTGATTGGCATCTTTAGTACAGAGGAAGTGAGGAGCCCCTTTAACTTTCAGCTATTTCCCTCGGGACCAGCAGACTGGAGCCCCTAATAGATTCAGTTTCTGGCGCCACTGGTAAGAGCAGAAAGCCAGGGAGTGGATCCAGAATCATGATGTCAGAGTTAGAAGACCTCAGAGGAGGGAGGGGGTGGTAGAGAATCTCAGAGCAAGGGCTAAGGAAGCAAAATGAAGGTACACATCCTGGCCCTTCTAGTTTACGACTGCATAACCTGAGGGAAAGTTCTAGAATCTTTGTAGACCCTAGTTTGTTCAGCTGTGAAAGGAGGAGGAGACGATTCTTGACTCCATGTGATGAGATGATCCCTGTAAGGCAAGTATCCCACATAGGACCAGACCAAGGAGAGCTTAATGTTTGTCAGCTGCTGTTGTTTCTGGTCTCTCCAGCTCTGCAGTTTCAGTTTCACAGTTGAGGCTCCCGATGGCCAGAAAGGAAGCACAGTTCATTAGCTGCCCAGAGCTACTGCGCTGGCGGGGCTATGCCAAAGGTGAAGGTCCTGAAGTAACTGAGCTGAACCCAGAGGAAGATGGGTAGCACCAGCCTAGCTGTGGGGTCGGAGCTTTTAGAGTACCACAATGCCCATCCCTCCCCACCCACCCACACAACCTCCCCATCAAGTAATCTTCCGAAAAGGCAAGTTCCTCTTGATGGAATTATTTATTTTGTAATTAACAAAGGCTGAGGAAGTCCTGTTTAATGTTTTGGCTTGGAGGCTCAGAGTTGAAGTTTCTAACGGCCCTGGACAACGCTTTATTGTGAGCTTGCTCTTGCTTGCTGAATCAAATGCATTCTTATATCCCTAAGCCACTAGGGGCCAGAGGGTAAGTACCTAAGGCAGAAAGTGAGTTTTCTGAGATCAGAGGACAAAGTGTTCAGCAATGGAGAGGCTTCCAAAATCAAGTCACAGTTCCAGGTTCTATAATGTCCAGGCCTCCACTGGATTTGGAATTGTATTGGCCCCTAAGCATTAAGGGAGGGGTCTGGCTTTTCCACTGGTCACACCGCGTCCTGGGCAGCAGCCCCAGTTTCTGGTGACCTTCCTGCTGGGAGTTTAGGTTGCGCCTGGCTTTGTTTTCCAGTTTGGTTGCTCTCTGCAGGCAGCCTTTCCCTGCTTCTGGGTGGGAACTGGGGGAGGGAGGGTGCCTCACGCCCATCTCCACAGCTGTGTTTACACTTCACTGTTGGGGAAATCTGGGGCCCAATCTTTCCACAGTCCCTCTGTTTCCCCCTCCAACACTTGCTATCTGATATCCCTGGGGGCTTCGCAGGGGAGGGTCAGGACATAGGGGTGGTGTCGCTAGCTATCGGAAGGGGTCTCAGGTTGGAAGGGAGGAAGGGAGAATGCGGAAAGCCCTGTTGATATTCTGAGAAGCCTCATTTCTTTCCCCAGGGTCGGAGGACTGACAGGATGAAAGTACACTTAGAGCTTGCCCGGCCCAGAAGGAGTAGAACACATGATGTTCCGTTTCTAATCACTGGGTTGAACAAAATCTTGCTTTGTGAAGGGGATGAGAGTGTACGGAGCAGGAAACTCTCTCGGGCTTCACTGGGGCCAGTAGTCAGAGACAGAACATGTTAAAACCAATACGACTATACCGAAGTACAAGCCAATTAAAGAGGATTTAAGAAAATAGTCAAGTAAATAACACTTTCCTCCAGGGAGCAAGTTGAGCTGGTATTAATCAGTCTACTTGTGTTGCCAGACTCTTGGCCAAGCCAGGCAGAATGGCTGCCAAGGCAAATGAGGCATTAGGTTTCAGAAATTAAACACATAATTTTATTTTTCCGAAATAGGGGAACTTTCAGAAAAAGAACTAGTCCTATTAGACTGCTCGGCACACTGTGTCCAGTTTCTCCTGGCCCCAGAGGCCTCCAGTTTAAGAGCAAGATGCTCAGTGAGAAGCCAGAAGAGACACAGCTATTTCTTTCTGTAGCTTCCTGGGTGTGGGACAGAGAGGATAGTGTGGCTGGGGGTGGGGCCAAGAGAGGAGTGAGGCTGAGATGCTAGTCTTCCAAGGGTCCAGCTGCTGACCACTGGCCAGCAGATGTCATTGTAAGCACCCCACCCCTAAAGACCTAAAGGGTTGCAAAAGAAAAAGAGATTCAGAAGAAGACCTGGCCAAACAAAGGCTGGCTGACAGAATCTGGTGGAACATTGCCAGCTGAGAAAGCGTCTGGTCTGGGGATGGGGTCAGGGAATACCTGGCCCAGCCAAAGGAGAAGGAACACACTGGGAAGCAAAATCCCACCCCCACCCTCCCAACCTCATACTGGAGAATAATGTGGAAAATTGGTTTTATACTCTTTCCTTGACAAGGATTACTAAACCTTGTGGTTAGTCCCATGTCAATTATTGTGACGAAGAAAGGGGTAAAATTGGGGGTGAAAGAGGAAGACAGCTAGACTGAATGAGGAGATGGAACTCTGGCTGGGCTCCTCAACTCTCATCCTGGATACCCCTATGAATCTTTCCAACTCTCTCTTGCTACTTCAGAAACATCCCTGTAACCGTGCTGTCTCTGCTAGCTCAAGTGTTTCTTTCCTCTTACTTGGCACACCTCCCAAGGCCAGGCTCCCCTCCTTTGGCTTCAGTTATCAGTATGTTGGTGTTCTCAAATCTCTCATGAGTTTCTCTGATATTCAGATCTTTCGAACCCCTCTTTAGATAACACACATTATTTTGAGAAAGTCAGGTATTACCATAAGACTATAGAAGGCAAAGAAGCCAGGGCCCCTTACTCGACTAACTCACTGTTAAGAGCTTGGTGTATGTTTTCTTGGATCTCAGCCTCATGTTTTTTGCTGCAGCTGTACCTGGTTAAGCACCAGACCTTCTTCAGGCAAAATGAGGCTGGCCCTTTAGCCCACTAAAGCAAATCAATAGAAGCTTATTCCTCTCTTCTTTGGTCAGTGCTGGGTCCTTTTTGCTCCTGAGCTGAAATTCCAGGAAACCTCTGCCTGTGTTCTTGCACATTTGGCTCAATCTGATTTCTATCACTTCAGAGATTCTGGCTCTGGCAACACTTTGATAATTATAAATGCAGTGCAATGGGTCTCAAATTTAGCTACATACTGTAATTACTTCAAATGTTTTTAAAACACTGAAAGCCCAGACCCCTGGACTGATTAAACCCTTTTTTTCCCTCTTCATTTTTAAAAACTTATTTATTTATTATATGTAAGTACACTGTAGCTGTCTTCAGACACACCAGAAGAGGGCATCAGATCCCATTACAGATGGTTGTTAGTCATCATGTGGGTGCTGGGAATTGAACTCAGGACCTCTGGAAGAGCAGTCAGGGCTCTTAACCACTGAGGCATCTCTCCATTCCCCTGTATTCATTTATTGAGACAGAGTTTCATTATGTAGCTCTGGCTGTCCTGGAACTGTGTAGACCAGGCTGGCCTCAAACTCATAAAGATCTAAGAAACTTGCTGGGGCTGGAGAGGTGGCTCACAACCATCTGTAATGAGATCTGATGCCCTCAGCTACAGTGTACTCATATAGAATAAATAAATACATCTTTAAAACAACAACAACAACAACAACAAACAACCCGCTGATAGGTGAAATTATCCCTCTGCCGCTGGTGAAATGAGCAAATTCAAGCCAGATTAGATTATATTAAGGGTCATTTTGTTAGGGAGCTGCTCTTGGGCAGGTGAGTTCTCTGCCCCTAAGGATTGAGGCAGGGGAGTTGCCATGGGGAAAGGGGGTGGGTTGGGGAGGGAGAGATAATGAGAAATGGCTCCCACATGGAGAGAAGAAAAGGAAAAGGAGAAGAAAAAGGAGGAGAAGAGAACAAGGGTGTGTGTGTGGGGGGTCTGGATTAGTACATTTTATATATATATAATATATAGCACATGATATATTATATATATTATATATATGTTAGTACTAATATATATATTAGTACATAGTATATTATATATAATATATATTATAATTAGTATAGTTTATGTAGGGAGGAGCCTTTGGGGGAAGAGAAGCCCATTCCCTGGGCTGAAAAGTTCAGGGTTAGGGGCAGAGTATGCCAAATTGGAACTGAGGGGTGCTAGGAGAACTTGGTGACCAGGTCCACTTTGATATGTAAAATATGCACCTCAGTCCCTCTGCCTCCTAAGTGCTGAAATTAAAGGTGTGTGCCACCATACCTTTACCTACCTTCAAAGTGTTTGATAAAAGGGAAATATAGTAGGGGCTGGAGAGAGGCTACAGTGGTTAAGAGCAATGGCTACTTTTACAAAGAACCAGGGTTTGATCCCCAGCACCCACATGGTATCTCACAACAGTCAGCAACTCCAGTCCCAGGAAATCTAATGCCCTCTTTTGGTTTCCAAGTATGTCTGCACACACACACACATACAATAAAACAAAAAAAATGTATCTTTAAAAGTAACTAAAAAAATAACTTGAAGTCATGTAATTTGGCAAGAACATATAGATGTGAATTTGTGCCTCTTTCTTTGCATTGTATTGAGAAGTACAGCTAAGGCTGGTAAGTTGGCTATCTCAGGAGGCAAAGACACTTGCTACTAAGCCTGACCTGATGACCTGAGTTCCAGCTCTAGCACTCACATAACGGGAGGCCAGGAATAACTTCTGACAGTTGTTACAAAAGAAAAGAAAATAGCATGTATTAATACACACACACAAAAATAAATAATATATATATATATATATATATATATATTTAAAATCCTGCTCATTGCTGGTGATTGATATTTCTTACCTCTAAAGTTACTACTTCCTTATTGTAATATTAAGTATCTTGTAGAGAGGTTTAAAACAAATTATCAAGGCTGAATGTGGTAGTGTATGCCTTTAATCCTAGCTTTTAAAATATATGTAATATTTTGTTTTCCCATATGTCCATGCACTTGTTTGCCTGGTGACTGGAGGCCAGAAGGAGTCGAATCCCCTGAGACTTGAATTACAGGTGTTTGTGAGGCTGGGTACTGTGAGTACTGAGAATTGAACCGGAATCATCTAGCTATGTTCGGGCTGGAGAGATGGCTCAGTGGTTAAGAGCACTGGCTGCTCTTCAGAGGTCCTGAGTTCAATTTCCAGCAATCACATCGTGGCTCACAACCATCTGTAATGGAGATCTGATGTCCTCTTCTGGTGTGTTTGAAGACAGCGACAGTGACCCACATACACGAAATAAATAAATTAAAAAAAAAAAAGAAGAAGAAAGAAAAGCCATGTTCTTAACCCCTGATCCAACTCTTCCAACTCTGTGGGGATATATTTTGATACAAGGTTATATATTCTTAGGTGAAGGGCAGACAAAAATAGGATAATCAAACATGAATAAAACAATAACTTAAGAGCCCAGAGGTATTTGGGGTGTCGGTAGTGTGAGGTGTCACAGTGAAGAAATTCCAGGCTGTCTTCCAAAACTTGACATATAAGTTGTCTAAACACAGTTGGCGATGGTGCGCTGCTGAATAAAGTCTTCAAGAAGAGATAGATCTGTGGGTGGCTCCAGGATGATTTTTCTCTGACAGCGCCACCTGGGAAAGCGTCAGACTAGAGCGAAAAGACGTACCTGCGAGGAAGGCAGCCCAGGTGATCCATCTTCGGAGTGCGCATGCGTACGGAGGGGAGGCGCGGGGCGTGGCCGCGGCGCAGGGGCGTGGCCGCGGCGCGCAGGCGTCCTAGTGGTGGGTGTCTGCGTCTCGGGATGGAGGGTGAGTGAGTAAACAAGCCGGAGCTGGGTGGTGGGGCCGGGCCTCGGCGTGGTGTGGCGTTTGAACCTTTGGGCCGGAGGGACGAAGAGATGAGGAAACTGACGAGGGGAAGCTGAGGGCCACACCATTGCCTCACCCGGGGTAGCAGGAAGGGTGCTGTCCTGAGTGTTGTGGAACCCGGGGCGAGAGCGCGTGCGAGCTGCGGGGGGCCGCGTGGCTGAGGGGGCGCGGCGGGGGCGGGCCCGGCTCGTGTCCCGTGCAAGCGTGGGTTGGCCTTGGCGTCTGCAGGGGACCCTGACTCTCTGCAAGCAGGAGGGCCAGAGGCCCGAGTCGAGCTTGCGGAGGCTTTGGGTGATGCTGAGGAAGGGGTGCCCCGGCCGAGGTGAAGGCGAAACGAGCGAGGTTCTCTAAGTTTAAGGGTTGGGGCTCCCAGGGTCGCGCGTCAACCTCCCCAACATTTTGCTCCTGGAGCTTGTGGCTGATCTAACTCGCCTCACTTCAGTTCCGGGTTTGAGTGAGGATTCGCCTTCAAACTGACTGTCTCTCCTGTCTCCAGAATTCTCTGGAGGAAACAAACGATAGATGCATGAACGCGTCCTGAAGTAAAAGGGAAGGTGCTATATTTGGGACATAACTTGCCAGGAAGTAAATATAAGACAAAACTTTTAAAAGGATTTTTTTAAGATTTAGGGGGTTTTATTACTATTTTAAATGTGTGCAGTCTGTGTGGATGGCACCAGGGGCATCGAATCTTCTGGAACTAGAGTTAAGGATGGTTATGTACCATCATGTGGGTGCAGGGAATGGAATCCTTGTTCTTTGTAAGAGCAACAAGTGTTCTTAACAGCTGGGCCGGCTTTCCAGTTCTTGGGGATGAGCTTATTTTGGTCAAAGTGACCAGTGAGAATGGTGGTGGAACACAAGGAAAAGAGAATGGATGTAGATAGAAGTTAGTGTTGGGGGATGGGTAAACTGAGTACCCAAAATGTGAAACTTACACCTTGGGGGAAGCAGAGCCAAGGAACACAAATAATTGGGTATGTACTGGGACGACAGCGAAAATGTATAGGCTTTTGGGGGTACATTTGCTACATGGTATCTCAGAATAGGAAATCTCCCACCCAGTGAATTGTTGTTTTTGGTCTCCATATATCCCTGGCTATCTTGGAACTCTCCATATAGAGCAGGCAGGGCTTGAACTCACCTGATCCTCAGGCCCCTGCCTCAGGAATGTAAATTTAAAAGGTGTGGCCCACCCTCCACCCAAAGATTTTAAGATAAGGAAAGGATTGGAATTTTTTCCGGGCTGAGAAGGTATGACCTCTGCTAGTCTTTTGATTTTTGAGAAATGTGTTTTTAGCCTTGGAAATGGTTGTGGTACTGAAAGAGAGATGAGCAGCTCACAAAGTGAATGTGTGTTAGGAGAGAAGAACTTAATCACATAAACATGAAGTCTGGTTGTGATGTGCAGTCTTCAAATCCCAGAACTTGGTTAATGGAATTAGGAGGCTTAGGAGTTCAAGGCCAGCTTTGTCAAGGTCAGCCTGGCCTAAATGGAACCCTATGTCAAAACCACAAAAGTGTGTAAACAAGGAAGAACCATCTGTAAATATGCAACATGCAATGGGATGTGGTATGCACACCCTTCTGAAGCCTTATGTGATGTGTTCTGACTCATTTGTTCTAATACTTGTATGTCTAACTGAAAAGTCTTGTTTTTATTGAATGACAATGGATAGTCCCCAATAAAATGTTATGTTAACATAGTTCATAGCCAGCTAAGGCAGGGTCCTGCCTGTAGCATCAACATCTCCAAGGCAGCATTTTCCCTGGTTTCTGAAAATAAAAATTAAAATCTCCCCAAAGAAAACCAAACCTGCTTTGATTTTTGTCACACTAGTCTGTAGTGGAAATGACCTGGTTCTGTTGTACACTGGGAAATATTAATGTTAGAGTTTTTTTACTTCTATTTTTAGGATTTATTTATTTTATGTATCTGAGTACATTGTAGCTGTCTTCAGACACACCAGAAGAGGGCATCAGATCCCATTACAGATGGTTGTGAGCCACCATGTGGTTGCTGGGAATTGAACTCAGGACCTGTGGGAGAGCAGTTGGTGCTCTTAACCACTGAGCCATCTCTCCAGTCCCCATTTTATATATCTTACGTCTGTAGTTTAGCCATACTTTCCATTTCTATTATGAGTTGAAGATGAAACAACAATGGGCTGGGAGATGGCTCAGCTTTTAACAGCTGTTACTTTTGTAGAGGATCCTGTTTGGCTCCTGGGACCTACATGGCCTATCACTGCAGTTCTAGGGGATCTGACCTACACTAGCTTCTGAACTCCGAGGGCACTGCCCCTTCCACAGCACACACATTTTTAGACCAAACACTAATGTGAAATAAAGTAAATCTAAAAACAAATTTTAATTAAAGTGGAAAAAAAAAAAGATGGGAAAATTAAGAAGCTATGATGTCACATGGCTCCAAAGCCTTTCCTACTTTGTTTACTAACTAGATTATTAAGTAGTGAAGGGCCAGGTGTAGTCTTTGTGTGTCTGTGTGAAGGAGGGTGTATTTTTTCTTCTATGACAGGTTGTGTGGTAAGCTTATTTCGCATGTTGCTTCTTGTTTTTCTTTGTGTGTTAGCATGAAGTCAGAGGATGTTTTTGAGGGGTAGTTTCTCTACCATGTGGGTTTCAGGGCTGGAATTCAGGTTGTCAGGCTTGGTAGGAAGAAGCTTTACTCAAACTGTGCATTCTTACTTGCAGAGTGAAGATTCTATTTACTTCACATACTCATTTACAGTTAATCTTATTAGCCTTTTTTTTTTAAGGTTATTTCTGAGTATGTTGTAGTTGTCTTCAGACACATCAGAAGAGGGCATCAGATCCCATTACAGATAGTTGTCAGCCACCATGTGGTTGCTGGGAATTGAACTTAGGGCCTCTGGAAGAGCAGTCAGTGCTCTTAACTGCTGAACCATCTCTCCAGCCCCTTATTAGCCTATTCTAAGTTAGCCATACTAGTGAGTATTCTTACAATCTCATTATTTTTTTAAATTTATTTTTGGGGCTGTTTTTTTAAAATTTATTCTTTATGTGTTGTTTTTGTGGAGCTGAAGACTTAAGCCCCAAACATTATGTTTTGGTGTGTCTTCAGTGTATAGTGACCATGATGAAAGGCTTCTAATATTTAACTGAAGTGTAAGTGCAGATAAAAAAGGGTTATAGAAACAATGTTTTTTATGTACCACCTCCTGTGCCTGAGATAGATGACCCCATTTTTCTCCAAGCCTGTTCCAAATGCTCAATTGTTTGCTTTTTTTCTTGACTTTGCTTCGACAACCATTTAGTAGAATCCAGCTGCTGCTATGCGGTACTGTAGCTGTACTTAAAGTGTTATGCTTTGTTCTTTAAATTTTATTTTTATTTAGTGTGGGTGAGTGCTTTGCCTGGTGGTATGGGAGGTCCAAAAAAGGGTGTCAAGTCTTCTGGGATTGGAACGATGTCCTTTGTGAGCTGCCGTGTGGGTTCTGGGAATAGAACTCAGGTCCTCTTGAACAGCATACAGTGCTTTTAACTGAAGAATCATCTCTCCAGCCCTTTCAAGTGTGTGTGTGTGTGTGTTTTAAATCATATTTACCTGCTTCTACAAAGTCTTTTTATTTTTTTTCTACATTCTGTGAGGAATCATCTCCCAAGTAAACTTTTAAAGACATAGAAAGCGAATCAAAAAAGCCAAGTGAGATAAATATGGCTGGTGGATACGCAAGATTCACATACCAGTCACACTGTCAGGAGAGGAAGTGTGCTCTGTTTTGCATTGTGACTAGTTAAAACTCTACGGCTTTTTTCACTTGTATGTGTATACTCCTTGCCAAATAAAACACTTGAGAAAAATTGGACATGGTACCATTAATTGCTGGATTGTTTTGTGACTGTCGTCTCCCAACAGACTGTATGTAGGAGATAACAGTTCAGTTATGACTCTAATGGAAATTCTGGCATATTCCTGTAACCATATTCTGTACCATGGCCATTACTTTTACCTTCACTCCTGTTACCACCATAACCATCACCCCATCTTAGTCAGCACCCCATCCTCACCCCATCACCACAGCCAGCACCCCATCCTCACCCCATCACCACAGCCAGCACCCCATCCTCACCCCATCACCACAGCCAGCACCCCATCCTCGCCCCATCACCACAGCCAGCACCCCATCCTCGCCCCATCACCACAGCCAGCACTTTCACTCTCCCAAGAGCAGCACCACCACCGTAAGTACTGGGGGTGGCTGTCAGTTGAGCAAGTTTTTCCCTGTCACTGATTTCCAGTGTGTTTCACTGATCTGAGCTTACTGTTTCAAAACGTGGAACATTTCTGTAATCCTTGCACTTGTAAGGCTGCTTCAGAATGATTTTGAGTTCAAAGCCAGCCTGGGCTACAAAGCATAACCTGTTTTAAAAAATTAAAAAAGCAAACAACAACCAAACAAAAAATTGAGGTGTGTGTTCGGGAAGGGAGGAGGGGGCGAGTCAGAGCAGTGAGAGAACTTTTGTTAGAGAAAGCTGTGGTGTCTCAAACTGGAGCTTGCATTGAGGTCATGTGGGTCTCAGTAAACAGCCTAAGGTTTCTGAGGCAGCCAGTCCTGTTTGTGGATGGAAGTACTTCTTCATTTCCTGGAGTAGGCTTGTTACTCAATTTGTTCAGGGCAGAAATGATAAGAGCAGAAGCCATATGTACATATAATCATTGTACAGCGATTCTACATTAAACATGTAACATAAACACTGTACAGGCGAACGAAGGAGGGTCAGGAGTTCAAAGTAACCCTTCAGTACATAGGGAGTTCAAGGCGAGCTGGTGCTACATGAGACTGTCTCAAAAACAAAACCAAAAAAGCAGGCCAGGGAGGGTGGAGAGATGGTTCAGTGGTTAAGAACCATGACTGCTCTTCCAGAGGCCCTGAGTTCAATTCTCATCAACCACATGGTGGCTCACAACCATCTGTAATGGGATCTGATGCCCTTTTCTGCTGTGTCTGAAGACAGCTACAGTGTACTCACATACATAAATAAATCTTTAAAAAAAAAAAAAACAGTTTAGGATGCCACCAGATGAGAGCCAGGCAGACAACCTGTTCTGAAGTAAATGATCTTAACAATTAAATATTGTAGATTTCAGATGAGGAACTCCGAAGTTTATTAATTATGTCCATGATTCAAATGGAGATAAAATCTCAGGCTTGGAAATTGTAGGCTGTTTGGCTTGTTGACACATGCCTCCTTATAATCCCAATCCTCAGGAGGTAGTGCAAACAGATCAGGAGTTTAAAGCCAGCCTGGTCCACATAGTATATTCCAGGCCAATCAGAGCTACAAGAAATACCCTGTCTCAAGCAACAGGACTAAAGAAAAAAAGGTGATTTTGAAAAATCTTGAACCTTAGCTTTAGGGGGCAGTGAAAAAAAACCTGTAACATGTCAATCTATAAATGAAAATTTATTTACCTTAAATTTTGCCTGGGACTAGAGCGATGCTTGCTGCTCTTCCAGAGGATATGAGTTTGGTTTTCAGCACTCACATTAGATAGCTTACAGTTACCTGTAATTCCAGCATAGGGAATCTAATACTCTTCTTGTCTCTATAGGGACCTGTACACCTGTGAGATATATGTACACAGACATAAATAAAAATTATCCTTAAGAGCCTTAGTGATTTGGAACTCTAGCAGCCTTTTAGAGGACCCTAATTCAGTCACCTATATCCAAGCCAGGCTCACAAACAGCTATAACTCCAGTTCTAGGGGATCATGTTCCTCTTTCCAGTCACTGTGGACACCACATGCACAGGCACAGCCAATTTAAAAATAATAATAAATGATGCAAAGTTTCAGATATATGCAAAATTTCAGATAGACACAAAATATTAGAACAGTTGTTAATAACTACATATTTTGGTACACAGCTTTAGTCATAGCACTTATTTTTTAAAGATTTATTTATTTATTATTATATGTACACTGTAGCTGTCTTTAGACACACCAGAAGAGAGCATTAGATCCCATTACAGATGGTTGTGGGCCACCATGTGGTTGCTAGGATATGAACTCAGGACTTCTCCAAGAGCAGTTAGTGCTCTTAACTGCTGAGCCATAGCCTTTTTAAAAAAAAATTTTTTTTTTTGAAACTGTCCAAGGTGAGCTCCAAGTAGCAAGGTTAACCTTTAACATTAGGCTTCCTTGCTTCACAAAGCTAGATGTGGTAATGGAGATTTAAAAACCCAACACTTTTGAGACTAATGCAAGAGAATCAAGAGTTCAGACCAATGTAGATTATATAAGATTCTGGATCAAAAAGGCACATATACACATACAGTCTGAAACCTCTTGTTTCTGTTTTGAATTTTAGCTTTTTATGGCTCCTTGAAATGATTTTTGAAACTTAAAATGCTTGACTAAGTTAATAGAAATCGTTTTCAGGGCTGGATAGATGGTGTAGAAGAGCACTGGCTGCTCTTTCAGATGACCCAGCACCCACATGGTGACTCACAATCATCTAAAACTGCAGTCACATAGGATCTGATACCCTCCTCTGGTTTCTGTGGGCACTACACACACTGGATGCATATACATATTTGTAGGCAAAACACATAAAATGAAATAACTATAATTAAAAGCAATAGGTCTTTTGCAAGCTAGTTAGTATAGAATAAAACTAGATTTTATTGATTTGTACATATATTTCATGTTTTAAGTCTATCTGCTGGCTCAGCTTAGAAATTGGGTAAGGAAAGAAGCTTGGTGACTGGGAATGAACTTGATCGGAAGTGATGCAAGTGTTTCATTTTTGCTTAATTAAAATATTTGTTGTATTATTTTATGTGTGTGGTGGTTTTTCCTGCATGTATATATGTACACTGTTTGTGTGTGTGTGTGTGTGTGTGTGTGTGTGGTGCCTGTGGAGGTCTTCTGCAAGAGCAGCAAATGTTCTTCTGAGCTAACTCTCTAGCCCTAGAAGCATTAAATTTTGAAAGCAATTTTCTAAATAGTGTCAAACATCTTTGAGGCTGACTTAATATGCAAAATGGTAGCAGAGACCCTGAAGTTTTCTTGTTCTAGGGAAGCATCCTGCTCAGAGGCTCAGTATATGATCATGCAGGACTGATTCAATAAACCCATTTTTTATTCTCATTATAAGCTGAACTCTTCTTTTTACCCTTAGATCTTGCCATAAAGAACAGAGTTACATTATAAAGTTCAACATTTCCTGCTGCATTCCATGAGGTAAGTAGAGCATATCACACTAAATTCTCTAAATTTTCCAAATGTAACTCAACCCCACCCCCAAAAGAAAGTCTCAGTGTGGTCAGTGTCTGTAGGTCTGCTGCTGGTGAGATTGTGAGTATGAACATTCCTCTTCTCTTGGGGCTGGAGGGATGGCTCAGCAAAGAGCACTGGCTGGTCAGAGGACTAGGTTTCAATTCCCAGCACCTACATGGCTGCTCCCAACTGTAACTTCAGTTCCAGGGTATCTGAACCCTCACACAGACCCAACAACAGTGCACAGAAGAAATGAATGAATGAATGATTTTAAAAAACCCTCTTTTTAAAAAGATGCATATTTTTATTTATAAATATGGATATTTTGCCTGCATAAATGTCTCTGCATCATGTGCATACAGTGCCCGAGGAGTCAGGAAGAGGGTGTCAGATCCTCTGACACTGGCGTTACAGGTAGTGAGTTGGACTTGCAGCTCTTTTGGAGGAGCTAGGTTTAACTGCAACATTCATGTCAGGCTGTTTTATGACTGCTTGTGACTTCAGCAAGGTTTGAATACTCTTGAAAAACTCAGCTCTAGCACATGCACATACCCATACACAGATACACAGACTTGTATTTAAAGGTAATAAAAATGAATTTGAATTTAGTGAATAGTCATCCATGGATCAAAAAAAATATATCAAACTTCTAATAACTATGAAGCATCTGTAATTGAGGACAGGAGTTGCCTGGGGACTGAACTCGGGGTCTTGGCTCGTGCTAGGCAAGTGCTCAGCAAGTGCTCTGCACCGAGGTTCATCCCCTTCCGTTTTTTTTGAGACAGTTTTGCTATGCAGCTCAGGGTGGCCTGGAACCTGTTATACTGAGCAGACTGGCCTTGAACTCCTTCCTGATCTTCTTGCCTCTGTCTCCTAAGTGCTGAGATTAGATATAGGCATTCTCTATAATGCTCTACAACTCTTGTTTGTTGTTGCAGTGCATATTGAGCCACGCTGTGCAGCTGCAGTTCTGAATAAAATGCAAGGCACTAAAGGATGACAAGCCCTGCGATTTTTCACACTAGGACCAGAAATCACTCCTGCAAAACCTGTTTTCAATAGAAATTTTAAACTTAGTATTTGGGCTTTCTGATGTTCTATATTCATTTGATTTTGAGGAAGTCTTCCTTTCCAAGTAATCAGGTGCCGTCTGTCTTCTCTGTCTTTCTGAGTCCAGGAAAATGGATATAGCAAGCCCCCCAACTTCGAAATGCATCACATACTGGAAAAGAAAAGTGAAATCCGAGTATATGCGGCTTCGGCAGCTCAAACGGCTCCAGGCAAATATGGGAGCAAAGGTAAAGATGGAGAGCAAGGCTGTATACATTTATCCAGTGTATACTTCTGGGGTTTTTCCTTTATGACCTGCATAGACTCTTGACAGTTTTGCCTTGGCTTTGCTAGGCTCTGTATGTGGCAAATTTTGCAAAGGTTCAAGAAAAAACCCAAATCCTCAATGAAGAATGGAAGAAACTTCGTGTCCAGCCTGTTCAGCCAATGAAGCCTGTGAGTGGGCACCCTTTTCTGAAGAAGGTACTTTGGGGTGCTGTGCCAGCATTCCTTTCTCCTTAGCCATGAAGTTATACATCTAGCTTGAAAATTAACCATTTTGTCATGCCCTCCTAGGTTAATGAGTATAATTGTGACTTCTTTACTGTTTTTCTGGGTCTTGTGTTCAAGGCATACTGTTTTGTGCTTGATAAACTTAGATACTAGGAGATGAATTCTCTAGGTAACAGACAGGAGTGTGCTGATCAGAGGGACTACCTTAGTATAAATAAATACATTTGTTTATTGTTAAACTGAATTATAAGTTTAAGAAGCACATTCTAGCTGGGTATAGTGGCACATGCCTTTAAAGCCCAGTTCAAGAGATAGAGGCAGAAGGAATAAGGACTTTGAGGTTGGCCTTGGCTACATAATAAATCAGGTTATCCTGGCTACTTTAGAGCCTGTGTTTAAAAGGGGGGGGGGGAGCATTATAGCTTTAAAGAAGTAATACTTGTAATTTTTTATTATTCCAAGTCTTTATTTTGCTCAAATTGTGTGTGCCTATGAGTGTGTCCATGTGTGAGTACGTGCGTGTGTGCATGTGTGCATGCTCCTACCCCATGTGGGTCCCAGCAGTTGAACTCAGGCCAGCATTTTTACCTAACAAGTCATCTTAATAGCCTGGTAGTATTTTTTTAAGTACAAAAAGCCAATAGTGTATTAAGACCAGTGAACATTCCCAAAGCAGGATATAACTAACTTGTACACCACTTTGCTTTCCCATATGCAGCCCCCATCACCTCTGTAGCTGTATCCAAAAGTTTAGATCTTTTAGAAAATATTCCTGAGCGCCAAACTCTGAGGAGACAGTCCCTGATTTCCACAGCTTGTCATGTTAGCCGTTCCTTTTAGAAGCTGCTGTTAACATTTGCCCAACTTAACAGTTTAGAAGATTAGGAGAATAATCTGCTTGTGCAGAGGACCTGAGTGACGTTCCCAGAACCCATTTTGGTGACTCCCAATGCCTTTAACTCCAGGCTTTTGATGTTTCCAGCCACTGTGGGCGCTCACATTCACTTGCACTCATACATAGACACACACATAATTTGAAATTAATCTAAAACGACTTCAAAGGATATGGGGATGGGGTTGTGGCTCAGGTGGTAGAGTGCTTGCTTAGCATGAAGCCCTGGGTCCAATCCCAGGCTCTCTTTGCATGAAACTGGCATGATAACACATCTGTAATCTTGGCCCTCAAAGGGAGAAAAGGTTAGAAAAATATCAGCCTCCTGAGTGTGGGTATTCTAGGAATGATGCCATTGTAGCTGATCCTTTCTTGTGTTTTGTGCTCACTCTTCTGTGTCTCACTGCTTTTCTTTCAGTGTACCATAGAGAGCATTTTCCCAGGTTTTGACAGCCAGGATATGTTGATGAGGTCTCTGAACACTGTTGCATTGGTTCCAATCATGTATTCCTGGTCCCCTCTCCAGCAGAACTTCATGGTATGTGTTGAAAACACTGACACAGTTTAAAATGTGTTGTCACAGTTTAACTTTTATGCTGATCTATGTGAGGTTCTTTTAGAGTAAAGACTGTCAGGGCATGCCACAAAACTTGAACCTAGAGAGTGAAAGGTACTGTAACTTACTCACTCTGGAATGCTATACATTACAAGCTGCTGAGAGGCTCAGCAGATACAGGCACCTGCCACCAGTCTGCCCAACAACCTGAGTTCTGTCTCGACCTATTTGGTAGGAGTAAAGTACTGACTCTTGCAAGTTTTCCTTTGGCCTCCCCCAGTCTCTGTCTCTCTCTCTCTCACACACATACTGCAGGTTGCTCTATCCTGTTAGATTTTGGTGCTTTCTAAAATACACTACTGATTGCTGGGGTTTTGTTTGTTTGTTTGTTTTATATTAACAAGGTAGGACAAGAAGACTCCCAATTTTCTTATTACTTTGACCCGACTTTACAATATTAGTCATAGTTAAATATGGCTGAATCAGACCCTTTAGGCTTAAACAGGTTGCCGTCTCTGCTGATGGAGCAAATCTTTTGGAATCCTCTAATGGCAATGTGCTTTGAAGGTAGCTGAGAAGACAGAGGTGGCCGTGGGTACCTTCATATAGTCCTTTATCCTGACGCCTGCTAGGATCATGGCTCTGGTCATCTCTCCTCTCTAATCCTGTCAGTCATCATCTGCCCACTGGGAGCAGTGCTCCTGATTGGACTAAGACAGGGATCTACAGGAGGAAGTCACCTCAGAACAAAATTGCTGGGTGATTTTATTGGTCCTTGGGGATTGAAGAATGGCTAGGTTGGCACTGGAGTGTAGCTTCATGATAGAGCATGTGCTTAGCCTTGGTGTGTGTCTGTTTTCTGCTGAGCTCCTTTCTCCTTTAGCATTATTTATTGCCCCAAGATGCCTATAACCTGTGTTGATATGAGTTATAACCATGCGTCTTTATTATGGGGAAGAGGATGTTTCTAGAATACGTCAAATTTTTTAGGCTTGGACATTCCATTGTTAATGTCAAGGTAAACATTTAGTGGTTAATATTGACTAAACTTCCCCCCCCTCCCAAGAGTAGTGTTGACCCCTTTTATTTAAGGTTTTGTTGGCAAAACAAAACGGCTAGTCCTTAAAAGGCATGTAGGAGACTAAGAGGCCAAATGGAAGACCAGACCAGCAACTGTACCATTGGATAGGAAGGAGGAGAGACAGGGTGGCTCGTGGGATGAATTCATCTGGTTTTTGCAGGTAGAGGATGAGACGGTTTTGTGCAATATTCCCTACATGGGTGACGAGGTGAAGGAAGAAGATGAAACTTTCATTGAGGAGCTGATCAACAACTATGACGGCAAAGTCCACGGTGAAGAAGGTGGGGCTCACTGCAAGAGGATTCGGCTAGCATACTGCTGCCTTTGCTCTGTCCTGTCTCTGTGGGGGCATGCTAAAGAATATTCCAGTGTGATGATGTGATCTAGGATTAGAATTTTATATTACCAAAGATGCTGGATCACAGAAAGAATTGCTTAGTAATCTGTGGCTAGGAGAGTGTTTATTGAACAGGTGAACTTAATCTTTGACATTTTCCATAAATACATCAGATGCCATTTTGGTTTTTATTCCCCTTTCTCTGAGAAGAATATTGGGCATATCTCTGTCATACATAGTACCTTGATCCAGCTTTCTTCTGGACTTCTCAGAAATTGGCTTAAATGTCCTCAATTTATAAAGCAAAGCATTTGAACTTAGTTGTGATTTTTTTTTTTAATTCTTTTGGATTTTTCTTTATGTTTATGGTTGTTTTGCTTGCACAAATGTCTATGTAGCATGTGTCTACAGTGCCCAAGGAGGCCAGAAGAGGGCAGTGGATCTCTTTGGCCTCAAGTTCCTGAAAGTTGTGAGCAGCCCTTTGGGTGCTGGGACTAGGTCCACTGGATTTGTCCTCTTAACCTCTAAATGGTTTCTCCAGCCCCCCTGTAGTCATTTAAAACAAAACCAAAACTATTTATTTGGGAAATGCAGTCCACACATTCCACAGTATGGGTATAGAAGACAGAGTAATTCTCTCCTTCCACCATGTGGATGCAAAGGATTGAACTCAGGTCACCAGGTTTGGCAGCAAGCACCTTTACCCAATGAGCCATCTTGCCAGGTCTTAGTTTTAATTCTAGAAAAGGTTGTCAGTGAATAAAAAGTAGGGAAAGGTGTTGGGTGTGGTGGCACACACCTTTAGGCAGAGGCAAGAGGATCTCTGAATTTGTGGACCGCCAGAGTTACACAGAGAAATCCCATCTTGAAGAATTAAAAAACATAATAAATAAAAAGTAGGAGGGGGAACTGGGCATGGCGGCACACCCTGTAGTCCCAGAAACTCAGGAGGCTGGGTCAGGGGGGTTGCAAATTCAAAGCTTGCTTAAGGCTACAGAGGAAGTTCAATGCCAGACTAGGCAGTCTAGTGAGACCTTGTCTCAAGTCAGAACAAGGACCAGGAATATAGTTCAGAGAGTGCATGCCTAGTCCCCCGACAGTCCTGAGTTCAGTGGGGGAAAAGAGGGACTCCTTATGCATATGCCAGCCAATAGCCCTGCCTGCGCTGGACAGTTGCTAACATTCAAAAATATATCCACAGCACCCTCTAGTGTTCAAAGACATTATTTCAAGTTGTAGTATAACCAAATGAACTATGATTTTAGAAAAAAAAAGTGTCTTGATTAAGAGAAGTCACTATTGAGACATTAGCACAAAGCTAAGTGATTTTTCACTTGGTGGTTATTTTTCTGCCTTGCTTGTGGTTGTAGGCATACATTTGTTGTTATTGTTTGATGTTTGGAGAGTTTGTTTAACAAAGTTTGTCCTGGCTGTCTTGGAGCTTGCTTTGTAGACCTGTAGGCCCCTGTCTTTTGAAAGCTGGGATTAAACATTTGTGCTACCATTCTGGGCTTGCTGTTGAGATTTTTGAACAGCAAATCCAGTGTTAACAGTGACCACAGAAATGAAATAGTCTAATAAGGATAAAGTCTCTACCTCTAGCTAGTTAACTGTTAGCAGGTGTTAGAGTTAATCAAATGATGTGTTATACCCCTAAACCTCAGGGGTTAGTGTAAAAAAGCCTACCTTGTCTTTTATTGAGACTGGTCTCCCTGTATAGTTTTAACTTTCTTAGAACTTACTATATAGACTAGACTCAAACTCAGATTTACCTGCCTCTGCCTCCCAAGTGCAGGGATTAAAGGCATACACTACCACACACGGCAAGACACTTTTTTTAAATGTCCTAGTGTTTTGCCTATATGTATATCTGGGTAAGGGTATTGGGTACCCTGGAACTGAAGTTAAAGATGGTTGTGAGCTGTTATGTGGGTGCTGGGAATTGAACACGGGTCCTCTGGAACAGCAGTCAGTGCTCTTAACCATTGGGCTATCTCTCCAGCCCTAAGAACCTGTATTCAGTGGGGGGGGGGGGGGAGCAAAAACCCTCCCTGTAAAGATGAATAGTGTGTGAGGCCCCACTGCTTACTTTTCTACTCCTTGTATTTCAGAGATGATCCCTGGATCTGTGCTGATCAGTGATGCTGTGTTTCTGGAGTTGGTAGATGCCCTCAATCAGTACTCAGATGAGGAGGAGGAAGGGCACAACGACACCTCTGATGGAAAGCAGGATGACAGCAAAGAGGACCTGCCGGTAACAAGAAAGCGGAAACGCCATTCCATCGAAGGTGCATAGCCCTACTTCCACAGACTATTTGAAATTGACAGGGACAGGGAAGAAGGGAAAACTTGAGAAGTGTATTATTCTTTAAAAAACACTCATGTTTCTCGTTGGTCTATTAAAAAAAAAAACATGGTCATTAACATAGCTTCAGCTGACTGAACTAGCTGAAGACGAGAGTAGAAAAACTTCTAGAATAATCACTGCTGTTAGTTTCTAATTCTAATGTGTTTGGAAAATAAGATTACACTTCAATCTTGCAACATAGGAATAATCAGATTATTCCTTGTAGATTTTAAATTGTGCATATATAAGTCAGCATGCTCATACAAAATTGAGATTGTGCGGGTGAGTGATGTAAGCTTTTATCTTCTTAATTTAATTTTAAAAATATTTTCCAAGTCATTAGTATTTAATTTAATATTACTGGGCTGAGGAGATTGCTATACAAGCACAAGAGCTGGAGTCCAGAACCCATGAAATGCAGGGTGGGTTTGGTAGCCTGTCTGTAATTCCAGTCTTAGAAGGGGCAGAAAGGGGATCCCCAAGACAAGATGGCTGGCGAGACTATTCATGTTGACAAATCTTGGGCCGATGAATTAGGTGGAAGAGGAGTGGAAGAAGTTGATTCTAGACATCAACCTTAGTACCTCACACACATGTGCATGCGTGCCCACACATGTGTGCCCACATGCACAAACACACATTCACATACATTCACAAGCACATAAGAATGGGAAAAGAAGGAACTGTTGAATTATCATCTTATACTCTATACTGTCATTTAATTGTGTGTCCAAAGAGGTGTCTCTCTTCCTGCGACAGAGTCAAGCTGTCAGTCCTGATGTTGGGCACAAGTGTTACGGTGGGAGTCATCCATCCCCACTGGAGAGACTCTTCTTGTCTTGATTCTAACAGGGACTGCAGCCTTGGGTGTCAGTGTAGTTGAGGTTTGGATGAGTACAGCAGCTCTAATCACTCTGCTGCAACCATGGGGAAAATCCAAACAGTTTTGCCTATGCTCAGGAGTTCACTGTCATTTCCCATTCAGGCAACAAAAAGAGTTCCAAGAAACAGTTTCCAAATGACATGATCTTCAGCGCCATCGCTTCCATGTTCCCTGAGAATGGCGTTCCGGACGACATGAAGGAGAGGTAGGGACAGCTGGTCCACTCAGCTCTACCCAGGGCTTGGGAACAGATTCTTCTCCAAGCCCATTTTTTGATTAATAAAAAGCCCTGTTGTGTGCCATGGTTTGCCAACACTTTTGACTTTTTTACCTCGGAATGTCCCTTGTCATACTAGGTTCATTCTGTGTGCTTTTCTTGAGGACGTCTGGGCAGAAACCTTGCTCTATCTTTCTGGGTAGTTACACCAGCACTGAACTTACCAAGCGGTCTTCTTACTTTGATACTTATGCCCACCCCTGCAGATTTATGATGGCATGTCTACTTAGTTGTTTAACATCTCTAGACCCATTAAACCTAGAAAAACAACCCATCCTCCCTTGGCACACCATACCTGGATGGCAATTCTCCTGGCCACAGTGGAGTTTCCTAAAGAGGAGTTCTCTGTTTACTTACAGGTATCGAGAGCTGACAGAGATGTCAGACCCCAATGCACTTCCCCCTCAGTGCACACCCAACATCGATGGTCCCAATGCCAAGTCAGTGCAGCGGGAGCAGTCTCTGCACTCTTTCCACACCCTTTTCTGCCGGCGCTGTTTTAAATACGACTGTTTCCTTCACCGTGAGTGGGGCTGCTCTGTGTGAAGTGCTTCTCTCCTCCCACCCCAGCCCAGCTCCTTCCCTGCGTTTTGCTTCACTGTGGAGCTCCCAGTTGCTGTTCTGTGGAGGGCTTCACAGAGGGCAGTTCTGCTTTTATTTGCTCAGTGACAGTGTGGTGTGGTTTGCATGAGAACTACAACCTGATTAAGTTGTGGTTGTCCCTTGGGACCTCCTGTCTTTGAAAGGATTATGTAGATATTGGAACTAAATTTTCTATACCTTTGGGTCACCATTTACATGGAATTTAGCACGTGCCTCAGCTCCCTAACTCAGTTTGCCTGCTCCCTTTTCTGTCAGTAGGATAGAGCCTTGAAAACACTCAACTTTGTCTTCTAGCTTTCCATGCCACCCCTAATGTATACAAACGCAAGAACAAAGAAATCAAGATTGAGCCAGAGCCATGTGGCACAGACTGCTTCCTTTTACTGGTAGGTTCTTAAGCTGTTCTGGCTTTGTTCGCTCTGTTTAAAGTTGAGCAGGAAATAGTCCTTGAATTTTCTCTGTCTGGAAACACATGCTAAGTGATTCAGCCCACAGCACTGCAGAGGCTCTCCAGACATTTAGTCTTTCATTTGGGGTGATGGAGTAAGATCTGATGAACATTAGTGAAGGATTTCCTGCTGTAAATACTACCTACGTAAACTTCGGTCTGAGACTGTTGTTATATTTAGAGGGCTATACCTGTGTGTTGGTGCTAGAGTACTTGGGCTTGGCGCCCAGCTCCATCAAAGAAAAAATAATAATAAACTGTGTGTATGCATGTCATATAAACTGTCTTCTCCACAACAGCCAATGCTTAGAAGATGGCTGGCATCCTGAGGCTGTTGATGATGGTGGAGGACCTTAAAATCCCATCGCAATGGGCATGATAGCTCTTACTTTAATCCCAGCACTCAGGAGACAGGCATGCGAATCTTTGAGTTAGAGACCAGCCTGGTCTATGGATTGAATTCCAGGACAGCCAGGACTACACAGAGAAACACTGTCTTGGAAAACCTGGGGGAAAAAATCTTCAGAGAACCCAGGAACACAAAGGGTTTCTAGGGAGAACCAGAAGGAATAGGCAGAATGGCAGTCTGCTGACAAGGATCTTGGTCCTTCAGGGAGTGTTCTTCAGGCTGTTCTCTGACAGCCTCCTCTGTAATCCATGCAGTTAGTTACTTAGGCAGATATATCACTTCTAACCTTCAGAGTAACCTTGTGGTCTCTGAGCTGATGCACAGTACTAAACAGTAAGGAGTTCATAGGTCCTTGTTCTCTGGTACTCTGCATTCTGTATGTGCAAAGAAAGATTAGTTAGCACTTAATATCTTAATCATTTGGGTGCAACTTCTCATTAGGATTTTGAATTGGGCAAAGGAAGGTGATGTAACTGTAGGGGCCAGAGAAAGGGAAGTGAAAGGAACTCCCCAGGACAACTGCTAAAGGGCCACTATTCACTCTGCTGCCAGCCTTCCATTCATTCTGGTACCTCAGTGCTCAGTGGGAGAAAAGATGGAGGGTTGGGGAACAAGGGCTTTGACATGGTAAGGTATGTGATCCTTTGCTGAAGGGGTAGTCAGGACATCTTTGCTGTGTGTATAATGCCTTCAATCCCAAGCAGAGGCCCTTTGCTATTAGGAGTGTTTGTTCCAATTTTAAAATTATGTTAGGCATAAGTCTAATTCCAGATAGTATCTGAGAAATTAACCTAAAAGCCTCGTTTTTTTTTTTTTTTTTTTTTTTTTTTCTTTTGTTTGTAACCTACTGTCCAAGGGCTAGCATTCTGAGAAGATAGTGATGGGATTTCTGCCTGAGAGCCTCATCTCAGGACACTTAGAAGCACAAAGGGCTGGTATGGGTGGAAAACAGGAGCAGGGAAGGACAGGAGGGCTATGTGTTGAGTAAGATCTTGGTTATCTGGGGCATGTGTCCTTTTATCGGTGACTGGCACATAACAGTGGATCTTGATCTTCTGAGGCTAGTTTTTGTAGTTCTGTGGGCAGACACATTTTAATCATTTGAGCTTTGGGTGAGGTGTGTCATAGTGTATGTATTAGAAGTCAGAAGACAACTTTCAGGAGTTGGTTTTCTCCTTCTGTGTGTGAGTCCTGGGAATCAAACTCAGGTCATCTGCAGGCACTTTTACCCACTGAGTCATCTGCCCAGAAATACTGCTGTTAAACCTCAGTAACCTATGTGGTTTGTGTGAGGTAAAGCACAAAACTGAAGGATAATGCAGAATTTTATACACACTGTGTTATCTGAAGGCCATCAGAAGTTCTCAGGTCTTATCAGTCTACAGCATAGATTATTGCTTAAGATGTGACTTTTCTTTAGACTTCAGATGCTAGGCAGAGGAAGGGGGAGGTAACTTTGGGAAGGGGTGGGGTAAAGTACCTGTCTAGAACAACCCCCACGGGAGGGGCATTATTCAGCTATCTATGTAATAGGCTGTGCTCAGGCAAAGGATAGACTACCATGACACAGTTTCTGCCATCTGTCAAAAAACTACAGTGTAAAGCAATGTCCCTTCTGGACCATCTTCAGCAGGGTAACAGAAGGGACATGGTGGCAGACATTACTCGTCCATCTGAAGTGGTCTGGATGGTTATAGCAAAAAAAAAAAAAAAAAAAAAAAAATTAGATGAACGCCTTCCAACTCATGCAGTACACCCTTCCTGTGTATCTAGTCCCTTGCTGCACCCCAGCATGCATTCATTAGTTTACTGTTACTCTTGTGACAGCTCCCTGAGGTGAAAGGCACTAGGGGTTTTAAAGGTCACATATTTTGCACAGTTTATATAAAGTCAGTGCTTATAGCATTGTTCAGATTCAGGCCCTGGGCTATAGCCCATGCTTTTAAAATTATTTCAGGCCTTTCTTTCTCCTAACATAATGTCAACATTTAGCACTTCATGAACTCAAAAGGCCATCACCCTTCTCAGGATCACCACTCTGAAGCCCTGTGTGTGTGTTTGTTCAACTTGAGATATCCTTATACACACATTTAAGTGTGCTGGGCTATCTTCCCCTATGTTTTTCTTTACTATGGACAGTGTCTTTAATCATAACAAGATGTCTGGCTCCACCAAAGCAAGCCTTCAGAATGGTAACCAAGAACTCAGAGAAACCAGTGTTTATAGTTTCTTTAACCTCTTTTTCTTTTTACAGTGCTGAGAATTGGATTTACAATGTATGCTAGGCAGGTGCTCTAACACTGAGCTATCCTCAGTTTACTAATTTTTTAATAAGAACTTTTTGGTTTTTGAGTGGCCTGAAATATAGTTCAGGCTCAAGATCCTGGTTCAGCCTCTCAAATGCTGGGATTACAGGTGTGCACCACCACCTGTCTGCATCAGCTTTTAAATAACATTTTTTTTTTAATGTACAAAGAAATCAAAAGAGGTCTTGATGGACTTGAAATATTTTTCCATCTTTATCCAGATATTTGTGGAGAATTTGGTGCTGGGGATTAAAGCCAAGGTGTCATGATTGCTAGATACAGCCCTTCTAGTGAGCCACGTCCTTGACTTAGATTTTGTTTTCAAATCACACTGTCTAGTCAGAGACCATATTTTACTATAAAATACATTACTATTTTTACTTCAGACAAGTCCAACATCCATTTCTTCTTTTTTTGTTTGTTCTGGGACAAGGTCTCACTCTGTTTGCCTTGTTGGCTGGGAACTCATTCTGAAAACCATACTGGCCTCAAACTCCCAGAAATCTGCCTTCCTCTGTCTCCCAAGTGTTGGCATCCAATTTCTTCCTTTGGAAGTTCAGGCTTGTGAGATGATCCACATTCTAAACTTAGTTTTTTCTCAGAGCATCACTGGCCTTGGTCTTTGACCCAGGATTCTCCGAAGTAAGCTCTGTGATTGGGATTTATTTATGGTAAACTGTATTTTGGGCTAATATTTATAGGGCATCTCAGTTCAAGAACAATTGTCTATGTGTACAAAGCCTTGCATTCATTTCCCATACTGAAAAAAGAGGAAGAAAGGCTGGGTGCAACTTCCAGTACTCAGGAGGCAGAGGCAGGAGGAGTTTGAGGCCAGCCTGGTCTACAAGAGCAAGTTCTAGGACAGCCAAGACTACACAGAGAAACTCTGTCCTAAAAAACAAACATACAAACAAAAAACTAAAACAACAACAAAACAGAAAAGGAAGAAAGTACACAGAATACAAGCAACCAGTGCTGTGTATTTCAGAGTGGAGGACGTGTGTGCTGTCAGAGCCAATTGATTTCAAAACAGTGTACTCTTCTGAGTCTGTGGGAAGCAGTTGTGACGGAGCTGAGTTATAGGTTCTGCATTCCTCTGCGTCTCATGCAGATTTAGGGAGAAGCTTCTAAGTTAAACAGTGATCGATCGGTTATGTTGTGTTTCAAATTGCACATGTGTTAACTGAAACAGAAGCTGTGTGGTTGGTCATATGTGAAGAGAGTGGCCTAGGGAAAAGAGCCCTGACTCTTGAATTCACTCTTGAGCATGGAGCGACATTCTCTGAAGCAGGTTCTAACCCCTTTGACCCTTGGTTCAGATGCAGGGGATTTTTTTCAAATCCAGATGGCTAACACGTGGAAGAATTTCAGATACTTCTCAAAGCTGAAGATGTATAGATTGTATCTTTTAAGATTTTAGGACACCTTTTCTGTTAAAAAGGATGTTTCCATGTTTAGGGCATGTTTAACTGTCATAATATGGTCATACATGGTACAGTAACAAACAAAGTATCATTGAACAAAGTATTATGATCTTGGCATCAACCCTAACCCTAACCCTATTCCTATTTCTTACCTGAAACGTGTTCACCACAGGAAGGAGCAAAGGAGTATGCCATGCTGCATAACCCTCGGTCCAAGTGCTCTGGGCGCCGCCGCCGAAGGCACCCAGTGGTTAGTGCTTCCTGTTCCAATACGTCAGCTTCTGCTGTAGCCGAGACAAAAGAAGGAGACAGTGATAGAGACACTGGCAATGACTGGGCCTCCAGTTCTTCAGGTAAACAGAAAATGCCCGGCACCTAATCTCTTAGTATTTATAACTTTTTAAAACTGTTAATTTTTTCTACCAATTTACCTGTAATCAATGAAAGTGAGGCATGTGTATGCGCGCGCGCGCACACACACACACAGGAACTATGTGGGCCAAGCTTACCTCAAACTTGTCCTGGTCCTGCTGACTGTTTGGATTACAGGAGTGTGCTCATGTACAGCTAACATTTACATTTCTAAATGTTTTCCTTTTCAAATCAGAATAAACTACTTCTGACTTAAGGCTACCAACAAACTGCATTCCATGAGTTTGTGCTTTCTCCCTTGCTCAGAGGCTAACTCTCGCTGTCAGACCCCCACGAAACAGAAAGCTAGTCCAGCCCCATCTCAGCTCTGTGTTGTGGAAGCCCCCTCAGAGCCTGTGGAATGGACTGGAGCCGAAGAATCTCTTTTCCGAGTCTTCCATGGTACCTACTTCAACAACTTCTGCTCGATAGCCAGGCTTCTGGGGACAAAGACATGCAAACAGGTACTTTCTAAGAGCAACAGGATGGATGTGGGTTCTTTCCTCATTGCTTACCTCCTCTACCATCTTAGCGGGCTGGGTCCAGACAGAAACTGTCTTGTGAACCTCTCCCCTCCTGGAGAGGCCATGATCTCGGGTCGTGGGAGGTTGGGGGGAGGGACTGGCCTAGACTAGAACTCACTATGTGGACTAGGCTGACATTGAATTCACTGAGATCCACCTGCTTCTGCCTCCCGGGTGCTGGCATTAAAGATGTGTGCTGTCATGCCCAGCCCTTCTTCTCATGCTGTATTCCAAGCTTCCTGTCACTAGGTTTTCTAATTACCATTCCAATTCTGAAGCCTTTGGGAGTCTGTCTAATGTCCTTCAAAAAAGGCAGCTGGGCATGGTGACGCACACCTTTAATCCCAGCACATGGGAAGCAGAGGCAGGCCGTTCTCTGAGTTCTGAGCCAACCTGGTTTTTAGAGCTAGTTCTAGGACAGCCAGGGCTGCACAGAAAACCCCATCTTGAGAACCATAAACAAGTTTTTTTCTGATACTATTTATAGTTTTTTGCAGGATATCAGATGTTTTTATAGCCAAGAAGGGAATACATAAAAAGGAGGAGACACTGGAAATGAATGTTATAAAGGAAGAAGCGCCTGGAAGAGGAGCCATCTTTCCCTAAATGCTGCCTTGGACAGCCAAGGCCCTGGTACCTTTCTACCAACAGAGGGAGCTAGTGCTTAGCCCAGTGACACCTTTCCCATCAGGACTCACTCAGTACCTGCAGTTTTCTTTCTAAAAACACAGAGCTACTCAGGCAGCTCACTGGCTTGAGAAGTGGGAGAGGAAAGCCAGCGACAGGGACAGCAGTGCCAGCTTGGTAGCCGTGCTTCCCGGGTCTAAGTAAATCTTCAGTGCCAGCAACCTCTACCCCAGCCACATCCTGTCTCTCTATTAAAAAGATGCCCTGTTAGCAGCTTGCAAATTCCAGATTCTTAACAAGCCCAGTCTCTTGCCTGGTCACTTTGTCCCATAGATGTGACAGGTCCTATTCATTTCTCTTCCAGGTCTTTCAGTTTGCAGTCAAAGAATCACTTATCCTGAAGCTGCCAACAGATGAGCTCATGAACCCTTCACAGAAGAAGAAAAGAAAGCACAGGCAAGGGTTAGACAAAGGCTGCTCATGTTGTCTGTGCTCTGACCTCCTTGGGGTCACCCTTCTCCCTTGGCTACTCACCACACTGGGCAGAGCCACCCCATCTTATTGGGGTACTCAGATGAGAGCTAGTGTCTTCAGAACTCCCTGAGGACCTGTAACTGTGCCCTTCCCTGTGCCTACACTGAGGACTCTGAGCTAGCTGTCTAACCAGTCAGACTCGGCTGGCCTGTGGCTCTGCGCTAAGTTTATTTTCTCATCCTTGGGTGTTGACCATCTTCCCCACTGTGCGGAGTTTGTTTCTTTTCTTTAACTGTAATGTTGGTTTTCAGAGATACATAGTGCTGTTTATTGGCTGGAAGTTGAAAAAAAAAAAAAAAGTAGCTGGGCATGGTCATATACTTTTAATCCCAGAACTCAGAGGCAGATGGGCCTCTGTCTACATAGTGTCAGGCCAGCCAGAGCTACATGTTGAGATCATCCCTTTGATGGCCAGGTTCCCTATTCGTATTATGAGACAAAGGAGGTGGTTGTAGCTCTGGCTACAGAGGAAGCCCCTTCTGTTCTTCCCTCAGTGTCTTCCCTGGAAGGCTTCCCACCTGCCATCTTAGAGTTCTACCTGGCAAGGGAAGACGTGGAAAGAGGGAGAAGCACTTGTGAGTGTGACTTTTGCTTTGTCTTTGTGTGTTCAAACCTATCCTTTCTTTTTCCTCTAGGTTGTGGGCTGCACACTGCAGGAAAATTCAGCTGAAGAAAGGTAAGTTCAGCGGAAGAAAGGGGTGGGCGGTGGGGATGGATCAGAGGGCGGTGCATGCTTAGCATGTTCAAGGTCATGGGCTCCATTTTAGGCACTTTGCTTATAGGAGAACACACACACACACACACACAGTTCAGATTAAGGCCTCACCCTGTGGTTATCACCCTGCTGCATTGGTAGCTCTCTTGTCGGCCCTAGATGCTTCTACAGATTGCAGATTTTTTTGCAGTGTCTCCAGGGCTGAGCCAGTGACTACAGCCAAGATGCCATCTCAGAAGATAAACTTAAAAACTTAAAGCCTTGTGGTCTCTTGAGTTTCCTAGTGTGCTGTTTGCCAGTTCCAGACCTCTTTTCATGTTTAAACTAGCTAGCTTGTTATCTCAGGCCATCTCTACACCCTACCCACAAAGCAGTACTCTTTTGTTTATGCATAGGGGTCAGCTACATTATCGGGTACTGAGTGTGTTCAGGGTCACCGTTGGGACACGTCCACTTTCACTTGGGACAAATTGGAACATTTGGGGGATAGGGTATCAAGGTAGCCTGGTTGCAACAATGTCCTGCTCTATTCTCTCTTTTAGATAACAATGCTATACAAGTGTATAACTACCAACCCTGTGACCACCCGGACCGTCCCTGTGACAGCACATGCCCCTGCATCATGACCCAGAACTTTTGTGAAAAGTTCTGCCAGTGCAGCCCAGACTGTAAGAGCACCCTGCTTTCACCATCGTCTACCAAAGTGGTTGGCCTTGGAGTGCCCAGGCTCTTTTCTCCTGCCCCTTAGCTGCCTGTAGACTCTTCATATCCCTTTGCTGGGCCTCAGGCATCCTACAGGAAAGGAAGGTGTGGTCCCCCAAGTTGTGGGGGTTGGTCTGTTCTATTTTTAATTTTAAAACTTTACTTTTATTATTTTATGTATATGAGTGCTTTCCGCACATGTGTGTCTGCAGTGTGGGGTATGCCTATTGTCCAAGGAGGTCAGCAGAAGGAATAAGACCCCCTGGAACTGGAGTGAGACAGCTGTAAGCCATCGTGTGGGTCCTGGGTATCAATCTCGGGGCTTCTGAAAGAGCAGCCTTTTTTCCTAGCTGCTGAGCTGTCTCTCTCCAACCGCTGTTGTACCCCAACTCCTGAGCTCACAGAGTTTCAAAAAAACCTAAGCACTAGGTGGTGGTGTGCATCTTTAGCCCCAACACTCTAAAGGCAGAGGTAGGTGGCTCTCCCAAGTTTGAGGTCAGCCTGGTCTACAGAGTGAGTTTGAGTTCCAGGACAACCAGGGCTGCACAGAAAAACCCTGTCTTAAAACACGCCCCACCACCAAAGTCTTTTCTCTCCTCCCATAGCCTGCCTTCTCCTTTTCTCTCCCTATGCACTCTGTATTTTCAAGCAATTTTCCTTTTTCCACCTCATAGGTAGCTGAGATTACAGGTATGTGCTATCTTTCCTAGCTGTGAAAGTCATCTTTAAATCTTCAGGTAGAGAAGCAGGAACTAGACACAAGTTTCTTCATCTTCCAAGGAGAGCTGAGAAGCAGAAGCTTTTTTTAAGATGCACTCAGGCTCTCCTCTTCAGGGTGATGTTTTTTAAAAGTGTAGGGCTAGAGAGATGACTCAGTGGTTAAAAACACTTTCTGTTCTTCTGAAAGACCTGAGTTTGGTTTCCAGCACCCATACCAGGCAGTTTACCACCTGTAATTCCGGCTCCAGGAGGTCTGACACCTTCTGTCCTTGGACATCCACACACACTTGACATACACATAGACACAAATAAAAATAAAAGTGAATAAAGTTATGTGGGTTGAGTGTGGTAGTATGTAACTGTAATTAGGTCTGGAACTCCACTGTGGGAGTCTGAAGCAGGAGGATCAGTTTCAAGGCCAACCTGTATCTTAACACTTACCACCTCCTGGCTTGTTTAGGTAGATACAGGAGCCACCTACGTATAACCAACCCTAGCACTGGGAAAATGACACAGGCCTTGAACCCAGGTTAAGCTCTGCCTCAAAAGAAAACAGGAGAGGGAGGGAGAAGGGAAAGAGGAGAAGAAAAAAGAGGACTGCTGAGGCTATTCTTCAGGAAAAGGCAATAAAATGAACTTGCCAGAAAGCCTCAGTTAGATCCTGGAACCACACGAGAAAAGGGAAGAATGGATTCCTGTGCCGTCCTCTTACCTCCACACATGGGTCCACACCCACTAAATCTGTAGTTAAAGGGAAAAGTTTGAAGAGAAAGAGAAAGAGAATTCTTTTGAGATTTTGAGAACTGGGGCTGACCTTGACCTTCCGCTCCTCCTGCCCCCACCTCCCAGCTGCTGGGATTACAGGTGTGCGCCATCACACTGGACCCATGCAGATTTTTTAAAAAAAACTTTTCTAAAGTGCATTGGTGTTTTATTTGCATGTATGTTTGTATGAGGATGTTGTATCCTAGAGTTGTGATTGCTAGGAATTGAACTCTGGTCCTCTGGAAGAGCAGTCAGTACTCTTAACTGCTGAGCCATCTCTCCAGTCCCCCATGTGGATTCCTTATGTCTGTAATAACTGCGGATTGATTGTTGGACTAGGTATGGACTCTGACCTGTGCTTGCTAGGCTTCGTCTGTATCCTCACCCCAGCTGAAGTTCTTTTAGAACTTTTTTCCCCAGCATCTATTAAGTGAGCAGGATAAAGAACATTGATTTCAATATTAACTGGAGTTTATTTTGTTGTTATATTACGTTTTGTTTTGAGATAGGATCTTACTGTGCAGTCCCGGATGGCTTCAGACTCACAGATCTACCTGTCTCTGCTTCCTGAGTGGTAGGGTTAAAGGCAGGTGCCGCCATCCTCAGCTGAAGAGTTTGAATATCTGGTAGGAGGGGCTGGTTTAGGTAAAAGTGCATACTGTTCTTATGGAACCCTAGATTGGTTCCCAGCACCTACATCAAGCAGCTTACAAGGAAGTTTAACTTTAGCTCTGAGGGGATCTAATGTTACCTTTTAGTCTCCAATGGATTTTGCACTCAAAGATAACACATATAATCAAGAATAAGCGTGTAGGATGCTAGAGAGACAGCTGAATGGTTAAAAGTAGAGAGCCTGGGAGCTATAAAACCAACTATAACTACACTCATGGAATCTGCCTTCTTCTGGCCTCTGTGGATACTCATACATGGGTTTCACGTAGATATGTGGTCACACACATACATCAAGTAAAAAATACATAAATACATACGGCCATATCTGGAGGAGACAGGGTAGGTGGTATCAGCAGAAAAGTAGTTCTCCACTTGTTACCCAACATACCTTTCCTCTTTTTCCTGCTTGTGGCCAAGCAATGGATGGCAGGCAGCCTCTGGGTTTGCAGAGGGCAGTACCCAGGCATCTGTGCTGTGATTGTCACCTGACAAGGAACAGATAGTGATCTCAGCCACAGTAGATAAGAGCTCGTGCTGTTGAGGGCTGTGGGCAGCAGAGGACGGCATAGAGCGGATGTGTTCATTTCAGAAATGATGCTTGTTTTGATGAGGAGGATTTACTGTGAGAAGCACTGATTTCATTTTCTTTGGGGTTTTTTTCAACCTCGGTTCCAAATTCTGTCAACCAGGATGAGAGGGGGACCCTGTTAGGAAATCTCCAGGTGATAAATACTAGTCACACCTGCCTTTTTGTCTGTTGGGAATTAGTTCATAGTGTGTGTGTATCTGCGGAAGCACACATGCACATGGGTATGTGAACAGAGGTCAACCTTGGGTGTCACTTGTGAGGAAATACCTACCTTGTTTTTCTAGATGGGATCTCTCACTGCAACTAAGGGCTTGCTCATTAGCTAGGTTGTCTGGCCAGTGAGCTCCAGGAAGCCTTCTGTCTGCACCTTCCCTGCACTGGGGTTCTAAGCACATAGGTGTTTCCATGCCCCACTTTTGCATAGGGGTTCCGTGGACCAAATTCAAATTTTCATGTTTACGTGGCAAGTACTTTACCAACTGAGCCATGTCCTGAGCCCTGAAGGAGACACTTCCTTGTCTAAGGGAAAAGCCAGATGTTCAGGGGAAAGAACCTTTTTCCTGTTATGCCAGGAGTCCTCGACATGTCACATTCACTTCTCTGCTGTCTCTGAGTCTGACCACATCAGTGCGGGCCTGCTTCCTAACCATCCCCATCTCCCCCAGGGTCTGACTGCATCAGTGCGGGCCTGCTTCCTAACCATCCCCATCTCCCACTCAGGCCAGAATCGCTTTCCTGGTTGTCGCTGTAAGACTCAGTGCAATACCAAGCAATGTCCTTGCTACTTGGCAGTTCGTGAGTGTGACCCTGACTTGTGCCTCACCTGTGGGGCCTCAGAACACTGGGACTGTAAGGTGGTGTCTTGCAAAAACTGCAGCATCCAGCGTGGCCTCAAAAAGGTGAGGTCTTTTCTTGGGTCAAGATCACAGTGGGAAAAAGGAAATGTTCCAGGTGTCATCGTTCCTTTGGCCCCTCAGTGGGTTGTATGTAAAAGTGCTTGACAGATTTTTGTCAGTGGTCAAAGATATCTAATTTTCCATTCTACCAAAAGGTGCAAAGAGGTATGTACCATTCTGTTCCCCTTTGGTGTTGGATTGAATCGCTACACATGGGAGACAAGCCCTTTACCTCCACCCGCAGCCCCAGAGTAGCCCATGCTCCTGCCTACCTTACAGTGTACGCCCAGACTCAGCCCTGGAGGTCCCCAAGGTCCTGTTTCCTTTACCATTTCCAGCTTTTGTTCTTACCCCTCAAGAGCGAAATGGTTTGGACCTTTTCTGTTTTCAGGTTCCCCTGACAGTTGGTAGTTCTTTCCACCTGCCCCCGTCACACACGTGCACTTTAAGCATTCACACCCACTCAACCCGCCTGCCATCTAAGGCTTGCCTCCCTCTCCCCCAGCACCTGCTGCTGGCCCCTTCCGATGTGGCCGGATGGGGCACCTTCATCAAGGAGTCTGTGCAGAAGAATGAATTCATTTCTGAATATTGTGGTGAGGTGAGTGTTCAGGTTCCGCTCATGTTCTTACTTGGAAGATACTGACAAGAAACTCTCTGACTTTCTGTGGGTTAGGCTTCTGTGAATTAATCTCTAAATAACTCAGCCCAGTTTTCATGTGGCCTCTCAGGGGATCCCACAGAACTGTTTGCAATCCTGAAACAAACCACTGTTTGTCAAGTGTTGATGTCTGGCTCTCTCTAGCCTTCACCCTGGTCAGCTCTGGGTGGAGATGGGGCTAGCAGAGTCTTTCTCTCCTGCACTTCCCAATTCAGACAGTGTCATACCTACAGCAGGCATGACACACTCTTCTTGTTTCCTCCTCCAGCTCATCTCTCAGGATGAGGCTGATCGACGAGGGAAGGTCTATGATAAATATATGTCCAGCTTCCTCTTCAACCTCAACAATGGTATGGCATGGCCTTCTATACCAAGGTGATCATGTGCAAGTCTTTACACTAAGCAGCCTTTGCTGTGATCCAAGTTCAAATCAGCACTGACTCTTTCAACAGATTCTTCAAGCAGAATGCTCAGCTGAGCTTGGAAGCCTCATTGGCTCTGCTTCATTTCTGAGTTGTGTTTGGAATGGGAACAGTGGGCACTTTTACTTGAGAAGCTACCCTAACCAGTAGGTGGGAGGAGATCAGAGTTCAGAGGGAGGACCCACAGGGGGTGCTCCCACATGAGGAGGCAAGGTGGGCTTTTCCCATCTCTTGTTACTATTCTGGGCTTGACATTCCCATTAGACTAAATTGTTTCTGTTATCACTTAACCGATCCTAAAGTTTAAAGAAGTGGAGGATTGAAGCTAGGCACATTTCTCATGCTTGTAATCCCAGCATTTGACAGGGTAGAACGAGAACTACCACAAATTTGAGGCCAGCCTGAGCTACAGGAGATCCTGTCTTCAACAAACAAAACTGGGCCCAGTGGTACATACCTGTACTCATAGCACTGGGGAGGCTAAGGCATGAGGGTTACAGTAAGTTCTAGGCCATCCTGGGCCACAGAGTTAGGCCTTGTACCCCTTCCCCCAAAGTACAGAGTTTCCTGGGACACTCATGATTTTCTTTGGTTTATGTCATGTAGATTTTGTAGTGGATGCTACCCGGAAAGGAAACAAAATCCGCTTTGCAAACCATTCAGTGAACCCCAACTGTTATGCCAAAGGTGAGTGAGTCTTCAGGAGCCTAGGAAGCGGGTGGGCTGAGTGAGCTCCTCATGTTCTGTGATTTGTAGCCGTCAATTCAACTTTCACTGCTGAGTAACTGATTTCCAAGGAGACTCTTGATGCCTGTCTGCCATCATTTTAGGCCTCTTCTTTCTTACTCGGCCTTTTCCACTGACTACATTAAAGATGTGTTCCCACAACCATGATTTAAAAGGTCACCATTTCCCCAAACTCACTGCTGTGATTGCAAAGTCAAAAGCAGAAATAAGTGTTTGCCTTCATGACTACATTGTGTTTCCATTTGATCTGATTTGGGAATTTGGAGAAAATCAGCCCAGAATTCTCCTGAGCACAAGCTTGCAGTGTAGTTAACTAGGAAGGATTGGAAGCTAGCCTAGGTTTGTCCTCTCCTCTCTGCAGTGGTCATGGTGAATGGAGATCACCGCATTGGGATCTTTGCCCAGAGAGCAATTCAGGCTGGTGAAGAGCTCTTCTTTGATTATAGGTAAGGTGGTTGGGAAGGAGGCAGGAGTGGCTGTTGGAATAGATTTGGGGCTTACAGCAGCTGCAGCGGGTGGAGGCCAGGAACATTTCAAATGGCTGCTGGAAAATGGGTGGAAGGGAAATAGGAGGGGACCCCATCTTGTCAGTCACAGAGTAACCTGGTTCCTCCTCCCTGCCCTGGGATAGGTACAGCCAAGCTGATGCCCTCAAGTACGTGGGCATTGAAAGGGAAACGGACGTCTTCTAGCCCTCTGGGCCCAGTGCCAGTGCTGTGGCATCACTGCGTCATCGCTTCCGGCACACACCACTGCTGCTCCAGCTCCTGCAATGTCTTCCATGCTAAAACCCTGCCCAATCCTACAAAACTAGGCCTCCACTTTATTCCAAGGGGACACACTGCCTCAGAGAGAAGGGAAGCAGGCGGTGAAGACCTGGTCTCCCAGGAGCATTCAGATGTGAGAAGCTGCACCTCCATGTCGGAGGAGGTCGTGGGCTTGGGACGATATCAGTGCTTGATTTTTTTTTTTTTCCCCCTCAGCTCCCAAGCTGTGGGCCCTCAGGAATCAACCAGTGCTACCATTTTAGCTTTCTCAATCAAGAGTTCTTATGTTACTAGCTGTTGGGCATTGCTAAGTGAAACCAGGTTCCTGGAGCCTACAAATGCTCAGGGTTAAAGGTGAGCCTGTCAGGCATTGTAGACAGAACTCAAAGAGATGTGTCTCTGTGACATCACAGCAGGAATTTAAGGGTACTGGGGGAAAAGCTAAGTTTCTCCATCATATGGGCATAGGAGAGCCAGCTAGACCCTGAGAAAAGACCCATCCATAGGTTATGGGGCTACTAGGGCATTTCCAGGCCCCCAGGAGCATGTGCCAGTGACTCACCTCCTTCCAAAGTTCTGGCTTAGTGGCAGCATGCCTAGGCTGTAGCTGAGCATGGGGCTGTGCCTGGTTGTGAGTAAGTACTCTGGATCAGTGAAGCTGCAGTTGTCCTCAGGCCCTCTATTCCTCAGAGGCTTATCCATGGAGCAGCTTTGCTTCTTCAGGGTAGCTGGGTCTAATCTAGACTAGAGGGAGATGTTGCTGGTCTGGTTTACTCCCTGTCTGTAGTACCTGCTATTGGTTGTGTTTGTGGGTGGGTGAGGGTGCCATTGCACATTTAGAAGGGTGTCAGTGCAGGGTAGACTGGCAGGCAGGCTACCATTCTCTGGGATTCATACAGAACAAAAGCACTTTAACTCTCTTTTAGAAGGTTTAGAGTGGAGTGGAATTTGAGAACCCCAAGGTCTGTGGGGTTCCTGCCCAAATCCCACTTCTGTGGGAGGAAGAGGAGAGGGGAAGATACTGCAGTTCTGTCTTCTGAGAGGCAGGAGAAACGAACAAAACTGGCTTGATACACGAACAAAAACTAGTCAGCATAGCTGCCTGGGGTCTGGTGTGCTGAGAACAGGGGCATGTTCTGGAAAGAGCTCATGCAAAATATAGACTGCCCTACGTAGTGTTAGAGTGGGGACAGGCTTCTTTCCTGGAGAACTAGAGCTGCTCCTGTGGTCCTTGCTAACCATCCCCTTTTCCCACCAAAGAAACCAAGCTCCCTTCCAGCACACTGCCTCTTAGAGATTTGCATGGGACACGCATGCTTGTGCACATGCACATTCCTTCAGTACACTGGTAGGTACATGCGTACCTCACACTCCACAGCTCCTGTGACAGTAGCCTTTCCCCACACCCCAATTGGGCCAGTCCCTACCACAATTCTATCTGCCAGTGGTTTGTCTGTTGTGTGTATCAGGGATACCCTCAAGCCTAACTGTAGACTCTGAATTCTCTGGGGAACCAGAGACAGGTGGAGGAGGGACTGGTCCTGAGGAATGCTTTAAAACATGTTGGCTCTAGACTGACCTCAGCCTTCCCTCAGCAAGCATCACTGGCAGCCCCTCCTTCCACAGTTCAGGCCAATAATACTCATGCTCCTCCAGACGCCCCTTCTTGGTTCCTGCTGTCCTCTATTTTTAATGACGGGTTTCACCCCTCCTCTCCACTTCTGCCCCACGTCATATAAAATGATAAAGTGAGGTGCTGTGGACTGGTGGGGAACTGGCGTACGTGTGGCTTTATTGCCAGTGAATTTCTTGCACTTTAAAGTCCTGTGGCTTGTGACCTCTTATCTAATAAAGTGTCAGAGTTCATTTTGGCAAGTTGTGTCCTGCGTGCTTGGACTGGAAGCATAAGAGGTGGTGGTGTGGGAGCAGATTGGGTAGAAGCTTTAGCGCTCTGATCCCCACAATCCTCTGGGAGTGGGGGTGGGAGGTGGGGTGACCAGGTGAAGCCCCTGTCTAATTCATAGGTTTGGTTTTTGGAGACAGGGCCTCTTTGTGTAGCCCTGGTTGCCTGGAACTCCATCTTTAGACCTTGCTGGCCTTGAACTCAGATCCATCTGCCTCTGCCTCTTGAGTGCTGGGATCAAAGGTGTGAGCCACTACTGCCTGGCTTATATGCATAGGTTTTGCAGACTAGAAATTTCCAAGGTCTTAACAGTAGTTCCCTTAAGAAGAGTCCAGTTAACCCTTGGCCATGACATCAGCTACCACGCACAGACTCTGCTTTATTGAACCTGCTTAGTTGAGGGCACAGTGGGCTCTGCCCTGCTCTAGAGTGGAGGCCCAGCACATGGGTGAGAGGCTGGCAGGACTCATGAGACATCCAACACAGAAGGAGCTCACTACAAACTGGGCACAGCACAGTACAGCCCACTGAGTTTTTATATATAAACAGATATTTAAAAAATTAGAGTAATATATAGTTCTCTAAAGAGACACTCTGCAACAAAAAATATAAAGAATATGACCTCCTGGGTGAACACAGCAGCATTTCTGAGCAGAGGGGACGGAGGGGGGGCTCCTCATGCATTGGAGGGGGCCAGGCCTGCACACAGGCACACACGGCAATTGCATATTTTGGGAAGGGGTGGAAGAGTAGAGGGCTGGCTAGGCAGGGTATCTGCATTGTTTGTTCTACTTGGCAGGCTTTTTATGGCTTTGGCTAAAGCATGTGAAGCGGTGGAGGTACTAAAGTGCTAAACTGAGGCCTCTTGGTCTCTGTAAGAACAAAAAGGGTTGGGCGAGGTGGGGGGTGGGGATGATGAAGTTCTTCCCTCAACCCCAGCTGAGAGGAAGCAGATGGAAGACAGCTGGTCAGCAGGGCAGGGGGGAGGCTCAAGGGTGTGTTTTAGCAGCCTCCTCCCTCCCTGCCCTGTGCAGCCCCTCGATCTGTCCCTGCTGATAATGTACGCAGGAAGGGAGGCAATTCATCTATCTCCCCTGCCCTTGGTTGTTAATCCTTGCCAGCAGCTGGGACAGAGATGGCAGGAAAGCTCTGTCTCCACGAGCTCCATAAGCTTTCTCCTGTAGGGCAGGCAAACAGCCAGGAGCTGGGGGGGGGGGGGGGGGATTGTGTGGGGAGGAGCAGGGCATTGGTTTAGGCAGTGAGGCTCGGCCACTCCCTTTGGTCCCATCTGTAGCTCTGTGCACCAAACTTGGCAAGAGGGGAATCCTCCTGGTGAACAGAGCTCTGCTAAGAAGAGCCAAATGTCCCTGGCAGGGGAGGAGAGAGGCAGGAACTGAGGGGGCTTAGTGGGGTTGGCCTTGGTCCCTGAAGCCCTTGTGACTCATTCAGACCGGGACTCCTCCAAGATCTGGGGGAGGTTCTGGTCCCTGGGTCCTGGGCCAGAGGCTGGGGCTGGGGCTGGGGCTGGGGTCGGAACCTGAGTGGGAGTTGGAGTGGGGGCAGGGGCCTGGGCAGGGCCTGAGGGAGGTAGGGGAGCTTTGCTGCCAGGTTGGGAATCATGGGTGGCCTTGGGCTCGTTGGTGTGGTAGGAGCCCTTGTATCGATGATTTTGCAGATAGAACAGCACCAGCATTCCCACAAGCCCCAGCAGCAGAAAGGCCACCAAAACTGAATGGGAGAAAAGGAACAACTTAGGGAAGGTCTTTGGGGTACACACATACACACTTGGCCAAAGCATCATGTACACCTGTGTATGGCAAATATATAACTGTGGCAGGCCATGACTCTGTCTAGAATATCTGAATTCTTGGCTTATCCACTGCTCACTTTACTCTGATGGCTTCTCCAATTTCTTTTTCTCTAGATGTTACTACATCTCTATTTTTTCTCATCCTGTAACTAGGACTGCATTTTAATATTTCATTTTGATTAAAAATTTATAGTTGCCCAGTCCTCCCCCAGCTATATACTGATGTAAGCATAGCCTGTTTCATCCTTCTTGCTGTCTCATAGCTAACACTTCCTTCCACCCAGGATGCTGGCAAGGTGGTCTTGGGAAGTCAGGTTTATGGTCAGTGCTACTTACAACCTAAGAGTATGGCAATCCATCCGTCGTCATGGTAGTATGGGAAATCTAAAGAGAAGAAAAGGCTGATAAGAGACACTGCCTCGGGCTGGAGATATGGCTCAGTGGTTAAGAGCACTGACTGCTTTTCCAGAGGTCCTGAGTTCAAATCCCAGCAACCTCATGGTGGCTCACAACCATCTGTAATGAGATCTGATGCCCTCTTCTGCTTTCTTTAGAAACATTCTTCTGGTGTGTCTGAAGACAGCTACACTGTACTCTTATATAATAAATAAATCTTTAAAAAAAGAGAGACACTGCCTCTGTATTCAAAGCCATTTCTAATCACTGCACCCCCCCCCCATCTTCACCTGTGTCTAGGGACTTACCTGGGGGCAGGTACCAGGGATCAAGCTCTGGTGGCACCTCAGAAACAAGGCGTGGCATAGCTCCGCAGTTAGATTCTGACAGTTCTCCTTGAACCCGCATGGCCTCTGCCAGCTCAGCAGTCATGGGGCGAGGGGTTCTGAAATGGGTCTTGAGAGGAGCCACATTGTTGAATCGGACACCGGACAGGCAGCCTGAGAAACCTGGGGTGTTGTACCGCTGAATTTCTGGGTCAATGACTCCTGTCTCTGAGAGAGAAGCGGCCGAGAAAGAGGCATCTGGATTTACCCAGAAGCCTTGCCCCTCTTCCATTCCCCTCCCACTGCCCTCACTGCTCTTTCTGCTTCCACTCTCACTTGTGGCTCTCCCCAGATTCATCACAAGCAGCTTACCCATCACACGCCCTAGATACAAAGCCTTGGGTGAGTCCAGCTGGCTGTCCACCAAGAGAGAGAACTTCTGTTCTGTCAGCGGGAAGTAGTCCACCTGGGGTAGAAGTGCGGGAGGGAGGAAAACATAGCTAAGACCATAAAGGAATTTACTCTGCCCAAACTAGCCTTGCTAAAATGAATGAACTCCTGGGCCCAGAGGTAATATTTGACAAATGATGCAAACAGGAATCCCTGGCTTTGTAGTTTGCTAGTGGTCTGACTTTTTTTGGGGGGGAGGGGGCGTAGGAGGAAGGGTCTCTATATAGCCCTGGCTGACATGCCCAAGCTATTCGATGCTGGGGATGGAACCCAGGGTTTCATGCCTAGTAGACAAGCACTCTTATCAACTAAGCTACATCAGTATCTCCTGCTAGTTTGAGTAAAGCACTTTACCTCCTTCAGCCTGTTTACTGGTTTGTAAAGTGAAGCTCAGAATAATTTCAGCCACATTTACTTCATAGAGCTGATTGTGATATATGTGAAAAATCCCTTGTATACTGAACTGTGTTTCAGAGATGTAATTATGTAACATTTTCTTGGTGCCATAGCTAGGATTATGAGATTTAAACACTAGCCCATCCCCTTCCACCTGTACCTGGATAAAGAGGTTTCGGTAAACCCGGGTGATGTTGACACTATGGGGTTGGCCATCGGTCACTGGTCGGGTGGTGAGCTGGTACACGTAGGGGCTGGTGCCCAACTGATAGCGAAGCTGTAGGGTCCCTGTAGGGTGGGAGAAAGAACATGGGCTCTTCTCTCGGCTTCCACAACCCCTCATCTTCTAAAGGTCTGGGTCTTTGCATTAGTTGATATCTATGGGAGCTGGGGCACCTGGAGGGAGATCACCATGGAGGACTTACCATCTTCCTTGATGAGCACAGCCATGTAGTCACGAACAAAGGAGCTGACATAGAGCAGGACTGCAGGAGCAGAGCTGGTGCTGAAGCTAAAGGAGACCTCCTCTCCAGTAACATTGTAGACAGGCCCCCGATATCCTGGCACTGGCCGGCCAGGCCTTGGGTACTCAGGTAGACGGTACCCGGGGCCATGGTACCCAGGCACATAACCCGGAGTGTCGTAGCCTGGAATATAGCCAGGCTCATAGCCTGGCACTGGCCGGCTCAGCATGTGAGAGAACTCCTGGGCTGCAGAGCGCAGTGCTGACTGGAGGTTATAGCGCATCCATGTGCCAGTCTCAAAGAATCCACCAATATCTGGAGCAGAGATAAAAGGCAAAGGCTTCAGACTTCTCAGTCAAAAGTCCAAAGGGTTGTTATGTCACCAACCCCAACCCATACGCACACCTATATCTGCCACTGTTTGCTTCCCCCCCCTTCAATTTTGGGGATACTGTCTCACTTTGTGGCTCAAATTTATAATCCTATAATCCTATGCCTCAGCCAGCCTGTCAAGTGCTTGGATTAAAGGCCCACACCACTCCATCTAGCACTAAATAGAAGAATAATGGTGTCTAAGAAACTGGAAAGATTATCTGATCTCAGCCCTGCATTTACAGATGAGGAAACTGAACCCTAAAGATGGGTAGTAACTTCCCCCAAGGATGAGGTTATATGGATGGCCAAGATTAGAATTGAGATATCTTGACTCCATCCAATTATGTGTTATACTCCCTGTATCTCCCTGGCTACCAGACTCCACCCACAGTAACCTACCTGCCACTTGTCTCATAGACTACCTTGGGCCATAGAGTCTGGATATGTTGAATTTTAAGCTTCACCTCAACCAAGAATCAGCTTGTAGACATGTTTTGGGAATTCAGTGATAGGTCAGACAGGAAATGGCCAGGGGAGAAATGTTTTGTGAAGCCAAAGTCAGTACCAGAGCTAGGACACTTGTTCAGTTGGTCAAGTGCTTGCTGTACTAGTGTGAGGACGTGGATTCAATCCTTAGCACCCACACAAAAAGCTAGGTGTGATGGCACACACTTGTAATCCCATTGCTGGCGAGGCCAAGGCAAGAGGATCACTGTCCAGCTAGCCTCCCTAATCACTGAGTTCCAGGTCCCAGTGAGAAGCCCTGACTGAAAACACAAATTAGATGCACCCAAGAAACGACACCTGAGGTTAACCTCTGGCCTTCGTACACATGTGCATGCACCACCATACATCTACACATACACAAAGTAGATGTGCGTGGGGTCTGGGAGCAGCCTGTGTGACCTTGACAATAGTGGGAAAATGGAAGTCATTGCCTAAGGTTGGGGTTCTTGTGTCAGCTAGCTCTACCGTCACTCCGTTTTTCATTATGACTTGGGTTACCTAGCATCTTTAAATGCCCGAAAGCCCCATTTAAGAGCTCAGAAGTGTCCTGACAATTCTCATTTTCCATGACTGTCTACTTGTATTCTTTTCCCTTCCCTCTAAACTCCCATCATGCCCTAAGGCTGCTTGTCATCCCCACCCCCACCCCACCTTTGTCCCTCGTAACCAGCAGCACTGACCGTGATTGCAGTACGGCCCATCAAAAGCTGTGAGGTCACAGTCACATGTGTAATAGCTGTATCGTTCCACACAGCGTCCTCCATGGAAACAGGGGAACCTCGGGTGGGTGCAGTGGCCCGTGCAGTTGGGGAAGGTGCCCTCAGAGGCATTGGCACGGCCCTCCAAGTTCAGAGTCACTCCATTCAAACGCATGGCCCTCAAGCAGCCCACAAAAGGGCGCCTCTTAAGCTCTGCAGACCCTGGTCAGGAGTAAGTGGAGAGGCTGAGGCTGGGGGTGTACCTCAATGGCATAACATCCCAAGAGCTCCCCTAATATGGCTGTAGAGCCAGAGACAGGAATAAGTACTATGAGTGGGAAGGGAGCCCAGGGGGCTAGAAGGAGGGACTAGGGTTTAAGAGAGCAAAGGAGATACAGGCCCCTTGGTTCACTCAGGCAGAGAGGGTTAGAACATGGGTTTCCTGGAAACATGGTCCATGAGAGTGTAGGGATGTCATGGAGGCTCTCTGTCTGCTCCTGGGTTTCTGCTTACCCACATAGAGGGGTTGGTCATACTCCAGCCAGATGTACGTCTGCAGGGGCATGGGCCTTAGCACCCAGGGCCGATGATCCACTCGCAGCCGGGCCTGCTTCACATTGATTTCAGCCCGCACCAAATGCCACTCATCGTCATTGAACTCGAAGTCATCTGAATGCACTGTCAGGTTCTCATCCCCATTGCCAATATCAAAGGCAAAGACCACATCCCGGGATGCTGGACAGCATGACAGTAGATACGGAGTAAAGGGGAGCTCAATCCCCTAGGTCCCTCACAGTATTCTTGTCCAGTACAATCTCCTCACCTAAAGGGATTCCCCTATAGACCTCCACTCTGTTCACAGCCTATGACAGAAATCTACAAAAGGCTTAAAACCACACAATCTGTTCTCCAGTTTTACAGATTTCCTGCAGTCAGTTTCCCAGCTCCATGCCTAGGCTAGAAACAGCTAATTAGAGATGTTTGAGATCTCGAGAGCCCAGCTCCCTTTTTCATAAGGGGCTAAGGGCTCACAGAAGCAGAGTATGTACCCAAGTGTCTCTGGCCACATAGCTAGACACCAAGACAATAAGTCTAGGACCAAGAGTGATGTCCAATCCTCTTCTTGCCACCTTTCAAAAGGGTAACTGACTGCCTTGTTCCCTAACCCAGCCCCCTCAGCCATCTCTATCTACATTCCTCCTGGCCTGCCCACTCACTGTTGAGTTCCACTCTCACGTAAGGTCGGCGCCACTGGCAGAAAGGACCCCCCATGTTCTCTAGGAAGACTCCTGAGGGAGCGGAGGTCCTGAAGTAGAAGGAGACATCAAGGCTGTGGTTGGCACGGATTGGAGGGAAACGCAATGCAGCTCCAGTGCGGAAGGAGATGGTGTTCCAGGAATTGCCTGCAAAAACAGAGTGAGGAAGGCCTTGTCAAGGGAGTTGGAGGGTGGATGAGTAAAGGAACCTCAGTGGGAGGGTGGAGCGGGGAGAGTTGGGGAGACTGAAGAGAGACTAAGATGTGGAATGAATAAATAAGGTGCAGAAAAACAACAAAGGTAAGGGTCAGGTCACAGCAGGAGCATCTGGCCATATGGCTTCATCCCCAGTGGGTCAGATGCTCTAGGTTTTGGAAACAGTCGATACTGGATAGGCATACCAAAGAAATCTGGCACTCACGGTCACCATAACAGCGCAGAGGCCTCAGGAAGAACTGAGCTTCAGAACTGGAGCGGTTTGTATCACCTACCACTACCTGAGTGACAGGCAGATGGTCTACAAAGGTCAGGAGCCCCTTGTCTGTTCTCCTGTGGGAATAGGATGCAGTGACTCAACCTTGCCCCTCAGCTGCCCCTAGAGTCTTGAGAACCTTGCCCTCCTGTCCTCACCACTGTGGCTGGTCAGCATCGCAGTTGCAATGCAGGGCAGGGTCCACACAGCTCTGGTCCAGCCCACAGGCACATCGCTGGATCCCAGGCTGGGAGCCTCCCCAGTAAAAATGCTGCTCTTCATTCCGGCCAATCCAAAAGCTGTAAGGATAACCTCCTGGGGAAGACACCGAGCAGCTTCCAGTCCCTGCCTCTCCATCTGCCTCTGAGTTTCTCATTCCTAGGTACAAGCAGCCCTGACCTTACCCCCACCCAAGGCTCTCCTCCAGCTATGCCTTGCCCTCCCGGCCGCCAGCCTCAACCTGCAGTATTGAGCAGCCGGGAATTGTAGCAGGAGAACTCGATCCACTGTTCACAGTGCTGGGAAGCGTTGGCCAGAGCACTGACTTCCTCCCAGGAGGCATTCCAGTATTGGATGGCCCCCAGAAAGGGTCGATCCATGCTGGAACCTGTCACTCGAGTGGTCCACAGCCTGTCATGCCGCACAACTGTCCACGCTCGGTTCTCTGAAAGAAGAAGAGGCTGGACATGAACATTCTGTCTCCTTCCTTACCAACCTAGCTAGAGCCAATAAAAGTGGCCATCCACTTCACTGCGGCCTTGGGCCCCCCACATTGGAGGATGGAGATGAGGTTGCTAGAATGGCCAGAAGTGGGAATTTATCTGTAAGGCTACATTACATATTTTTATGTGTTCCTTTCTACACCACCCTTTACTCCCATTTCAATTTCATCTTGACCCCTCCTACAGCTTCTCTGACCCCCCAGGTCTCCTACATTGCCTAATCAATCCTCCCACCAAGCCACTTACCTCGGATATCACAATACACTACAAATGGCTTCAGGGGTCCACTTCCATCAGGATCAATAGTGAAATTTCCAGAATATTTCCCACTGAGGCGATAGGCTTCGCAGGACTCCTTATACAATGCTAATGAGGAAACAGGCAATTGTGGAGCTAGGAGGCTGGAAGAATGGTCATCTCTGCTGTCCCTAGCAGCTTCCTGATCCCCAACAACCTTCCCCTGGTCCCCAATACCACCCAGCTTACGTTCATGGCAGGTAACTCCCTTGTAGCCAGTGAGTTCGCAGTAGCAGATGAAGTCATCCCAAGACTGATAGCAACGTCCGTCATGCTCACACATGTTAGGGCTGCATCTGGGGGGAGGGGTCAGCAACAGGGAAAGAGGCTTGGGACCAGCTACCCAAAGGACCAGGCCCCTGGCTCACTTCCCACCTAACTGCTGGGTACAACCCCAGACACAGGGACATTAGGTAGTCTACAGGGATCAAGTACTGTCCTCTTCCTGCCAAAAGAAAGGGAAATACATAGACCCTGCCAAACAAAAACCTTAGGACTGAATAGAAACTTTCTTTCAATCCTGGGTACCTGGAACTTTACAGGAAGAAAGGGAAAAGAGGTGAAGGAAGACACTCTGTGTGTGTGTGTGTGTGTGTGTGTCTGAGAGAGAGAGAGAGAGAGAGAGAGAGAGAGAGAGAGAGAGAGAGAGAGAGAAGGTATGGACATAGCAGAAGGGAGACTATTTTAAAAAGAAAACTGGAATCAAGCTTTGGGGTCGGGGGTCACTTGTTAGGGAGAGAACCTTCTAGATACCTGTCTGTGATGCCACATGTGTCAAAGAGGACCTCAGCAAAGTAACCAAGCTTCCGAAACTCTACCAGAGTGAGGTTGACCAGTTGACCATCCACCTTGAGCAGCTCCATGCAGCCATGGAATGCTGTCTGGTTGGAGTGACAGCCCCATCGACTGGCTGGTTTGGGACAACCTGGAGCAACCACACCTGTGAGGTCCTTCCCAGGAGAGCTCCCCCATTCATGCCCCCCGAGCCACACCCCCCTCACTGGGGAAATGCCAAGAAATGAAAAGATGCAATAATCAAAGTGCAAATAATGGCAAGGACCTACACCCTGAGGTCCTAGAGGTGAAAGGAAGCTTGATCTTGCCAATACTCCATGTAGCCCCAACAGAACTGAAATAGGACCTCCCCACCCAGAGACAGGGCAAAGTCACCCCTCACTTACCACCAAAGAAGTATGAAGTCCCTGTGCGTATCAGCAGTGGATATGAAACCCTGACCTCTGCTCCCTCCACATCATCAATACTGATGACCGCATGGTTTTCCTGCGCCACAAAGTTCACCTCGTGCCAGAAGCCATCATTCAGGCGGTACCCTGAACAAGAAAGGAGGATGGAGTGAGTGGCTGGAGGCAGCAACCAGAATATAAGAAGATTGGTTTGTTTTCTCCATCCCACACCACCCCTTCTTTTTGTTTTAAAGTCTGTGCATGGGTGCAGTACCCTGGGACGCCAGAAGAGGGAGTTGGATCCTTGTGGAATTACAGGGGGCTGGAGAGCGATTCAGTAGCTAATAGTACTTACGGTTCTTGCACAACACCCAAGCAGGGTTCCAGCCCCCTTGCTGTGTTGTTGAGACCGGGTCTCTGTATTCTGGCCTAGAACTCACTATGTAGTCCTGACTGACCTCAAACTTGAGGTTTTCCTGTCTTGGCCTCACAGACGTTGAGATTATGGGCATAAATTACCATAAACCACCATGCCCAGAGAGAGGATGGTCTTGAATGGGGAACCAGCAGCCCCACTCTGGATCCCAACAGCAGTCTAAGTGCACCCCATTATTACACTTCAGGAATCCCCCAGAACCGGAGAGTACCCGTTTCTTCCAGATCCCACCCTTTTCTAGTCTGCTCCTGCCTTCCCGAGAGGCCCTCACCAGCAGCAAACTGAAGCTTCTTGCGACCAGTCTGCGCGATGGATACGTTGACTTGCCCTTCACTAAGCATCAGCTCCACATGACCCAGCCCGTCCCCCAAGCGGGAGAAAAGGAGCAGCCCTGTGAGGTCCCAGGTGCGGAAGCGAAAAGAGACTGCAAAGCGGCCTCGGCGGGGAAAGCCAGGCACTTGGACAAAGTTGTGAGGGCCTCCGAAGTTGATGGGGTGTGGAACGGGATCCAAGCACCGGAAAGCCACATTACCCTAGAGTAGAATGGATGGATGCATCAAGACTCACAATCAATATTCTCACTGGGTTTAAGACCCAGTTGAAATACTCCCTAAGTATTAGCGGAGATAACTGTGGTCCTTCCATCCCGTGCAAATATGTCCATGTTTGTGGAAGAGACTCAAACAAGCCTGCTTTCAGACTCCCCCACCCCACTCCGTGTTTGCTTTTTGTTGCTAATCCCAATGTCCACAAAGCAAAAGCATTTCCCTCTCAGAGTGCTAAGAGCAATATCATAGAGCGCAAGCCAAATTTAGCCCAAAGACTGTGGAGCATGCGCACAAGCTCCCGAGTCGACCAAAGAGGAAAAGCTTATCAAAAGACTTCCAGCGACAGGCCGTTCAGTGACTACCCTGTCACTTCGGAGTCACATGCTCCTGGTCAAACTACTCTCAGCCTCTGCTCCTCATTTTCCTCATTGTCTAGCTAGCGACTGGACCGGGTCACAGCTTAACTAAGGGGTGAGTGGTACTTAGATCTCTGAGTTCGTGGCACTCCCCGCACATCTGAGAATCTGACCGTTTAGAGTGGGTCTCATCCCCAACAAAACCTCTTTTCTCTCTGCCTCTTGGCTTTCCAAGTGGCTTTAGTGTCCCTGACCTCCCAGATCCCCCTGCCCACTGGCCTCAAAGGTGATCCGCGAATGGCGCTGCACCGCCATTTCAGCAATGTTGATCCGGTTGTAGATCACGTTTTCTATGCAGCCACGGAAGTTATGGCGGTAGGCCAGGTTCTTACGTGCTGCGCCCACTAGACCCCCGATGAATATCTGTGGGAAGCAGTCAAAGAGAGTTTGCTGGGTTTAAGGGAACACCTGCCTTTCCTATGCGCATGCACAGTAAGTACCTTCCCCCCACCCCTGTAGGGTACTAGGTCTGACTTCAGAAAGACTTGGAACACAGGGTAAGTATTAAAGCTGTGTTCAGACTTAAGCCTTAACATCAACACTAGTTGGCTGCAAGCCTTCAGCAGGCCAAATGGTCTGCCCTAAATACTTAAAATGCAGATAGAGATAGGGTCTTTATCAACTGCACAAAATTGTGGGAGGAGACTAGGGGACACTTTTTTACTTTCCCCCCTGTATCCCAAATCTGGATTTCTAGACTCATCTTAATAGATTTCTGGTGAAGACCAGAACAATGACAAGAACTGACTCTGGCCCGTTGGGTAGGATGGGGAGTGGATTCCCCCAGTTTTTATTTTTTATTGTCACACCCCCAAAATGGTACCCCACTCCTTGGTTACCTCATTTTCGAGATTCAGCCTTTCAAAGTCGCCGTTGAGCACAAAGCGGTGGACATAACCATCCAGGGTGAGATTTGCATCTCGGCCATATCGGTCCACCCGCACATAGTGCCAGCTTAGGTCATTAAGAACGCCACCCGCGCTCACTGTGGTGTGTCCAGGTCTTGGCTGGATGGGGCTGCTGCCTAAGGGCAGTGCAGGACAGAGTGAGAACTCTAGCAGGCTCTAGCTCCCATGGCAGCAGCAACTCTCAACACAGAGTAGAAGCTGCCCAGGACCCAGGCAAAGCTTAGAGTGGAGAGGAGGCCGCTGCCTTATTTCTCATTCCACGGGTGTTATGAAAAGCAAAGGAGATACAAAAATCATTTTGTGTGTCTGTAAGCACTTATGATGCCTTGTTCAAGGTTACCACACAGTTGGTAAACCAAATCCAGTTCTCATGACTCTAAGCCCGCTGTTTTGCTAGCCCCAAGCGCTACAGAAGGGTAGTTGAATTCAGACAGTTAATGGGAAAGACCAGGCTGAGGCAGGGCAGCCCTGTGGGGTTCTGAAACTCACCCAGGCTCATGTGCAGCAGCAGATGTGCCCCTTGCAGTTCAAGTGTCACATAATCCCCCTGGGAGCCCTCGGTGTGCAGCAACAGCCCATCCTTTTCCTCTGTCTTGAAGCTAAAAGCAAACACGTCCCAAAGACTTTGGCTGGCACCTCGCTGGAAGCGGTATGAGATGGCATCATCGCCGTCAAAATACAGGATGTTGGATGCTGTGCAAAGGACCGTGGGTGGGCGGGGGACCAGGGAGATGGTCCCCCTCAGGATCTTCACCCCCACCCCCTGGCCTCCACAGCCTTACTGTAGGGACAACCATAGATGCCCAGCCTCAGGCCGATTTTGCCGCGAGGGTTCCAGGCCAGTGGCACGATGCGGATGTAGCGAGCCGTAAAATGGTAGTGCAGGTCATGGCGCACCACTGCGGAGTCATTGACATTACCGAAGAAGGTCTGTGGGGAATGGAAACAGTAGCAACCATGCCCCCCACCCTCAGCTTCCCTGGCAGCAATGGCTTCAAACCTCCCCAACCTTGACTGGAGCAGTAACAACAATTTACTCTGTCCCCAGGTCTCCATGATCACACAGGACTAGTTTTCCTGGTCTAGAGTGTCCAATTATTTCTTCAAAGAGAAAAATCTAATGTCACGGCCATCAGGAAGCTCGCCTAGGTTTAACCTTCAACTCTGTTAAACCTTGTGATTGGCGAGAAACAGTCCAAGCTGACTAAATTCCAAGAGTACAGTCCTCACCTTTGCCTCATGCTGTCCCCTCCCCTTCCCTTCAGGCTAGTGCCCAGCCCAGGGCCCAGAGCTGGGGAAGGCTCCCCAAGTATGTGCGCCTGGGCACCGAGAGTACCGCGTTGTGCCCTTGTTGGTAGAATGGTGTCCAGCTGTCCACACGGTCCCCGTAGAGCAGCATGTAACGTGTGACCCAATCCCAAGAATTAAAGGCTCCTTGTGTGGCCACAGCCCGGATTCGATGCTTCTTCATTAAGTCTATCTGGAGCCAGGGATTCGGGTCCCCAATCCGGGGCGACCATCCACTGATGCCTACAAAAGGGGCAAGGACTTTTACCACCCATTATCTTCTCTCAGCTTTCTGGAGTCCTCTTCCCCTCCCTGGTTGGTTAAGCTCACCGTGTAGCCGGGCAAAGCGGGCTGTGGTAAAGAGTCCATAGTAGGAGGAAGCCCCCAGAGACCGTGCATACAGAGGTCCCACCAGCTCCTCATTGCAGCCATCTGCGAGTGGGGGTGAAAAGTTGAGTTTATTAGTGTGACCCTTCTTCCAAAGGCTGTGCCCACTTAGCAGTTAAAGTACCTCTTCACTGCCCTCCTGTGGCTGACTCAGCCCTACCTTAAAGCCATGCACTCAACCTGGGTTTCAGCAACAGCTACTCCCTCAGGGGAGTTTGCCTTTTCCTCTTAGGGTAACTCTATGCCTCCATCTATAGATTTAAAGCCAGATCCTTGCTAGCCCAGTGCCTGCCTGGCTCGGTGCTCACTTAAAAATAATTTCCAAACTTCAGCGTATTTAAAACCTAAATGGGCCTCGGAACATGAAATTAACCCCAGCCTTACCATCACTTCCGTTCATCAGCACCCCCTCACTAAAACATGCTCCAATCCCCGATTCAGACCTTACTCCCAATCTACCCCCGCCCCAATCCCATTCTTAGCGTCATCCTTGGCCTTAGTCAGGGTCACAAACTCCTATTTGGATTCTAGCCATAAAATCCAGCCTCAACCACAAACCCTACCTAGTCCCGGGGCCAGCTCCCAATTCTAGCCCCAACCCCTTAGGGGAAAGCCTCAACTCTAGCCTGGGTCGCCAGTACTGCATTTATAGCCAACCCTAACCTCAAACCCAGGCACCGGCTCCCGCTTGGATTAACAGCTCCAAATCCCCTGGGCTGACTGGTTCCTCAGATCACAGACCAGTCCCAGACAGCAGCGCGCGCGCAGCAGCCTCAGAGCTGCATTGCGGAGCGCTGGGGAGAGGCAGGAAAAGATGGGAGCGAGCTGGCGCGTGCAGGAAGGACCAGCGACCACCCAGCCGCAATGCGGTGCAGGACTCGCCCTGCAAGCTCCAGACCCCTGCACCAAATCCCACCTGCCTCTGAGACCATCACTCACAGTAGCCCCAGCCCCGAGCTCCAGAGACCACAGCGGCGAGCAGGATGCTGTAGAGCCGGAGACTCATCATGCGGAGCTGACCAACCCTGGTGTCTGCCGCTAGGGCTCCTGGCTCAAGCCCCCAGCTTTTCTCCTGGGGTTCGTGGCTGACTGATGCTTTTTCGTCCTTATCTACCCTTCCCTCTCTCCTACCCCCAATCTCTCTCTCTCTCTCTCTCTCTCTCTCTCTCTCTCTCTCTCTCTCTCTCTCTCTCTCTCTCTCTCTCTCTCCCTCCCTCCCTCCCTCCCTCTCTCTCCCCCCAACCCCCCTCTGCTGGCACGCACGGTTTTCCCGGACCCCGCGCAAGCGCGTGCCTCAGCCCTATTACGAAAGGGCGGGGTAGACAACCTGCCACTGGGAAATACCCCCAAGTAACCCAAGGTTGACAAGGACTGGGTGGCAAAAGGAGAAGTCGGAGGAGGCTAGGTGGAGCCTGGCATTTTCAAGGAAAAGGGAAACGCTTTGAAGAAGGATACCCAGAGATGAAATGAAGGGCAAATTAAAAAAATAAAAATAAAAATAAAAAACTGTTTTCTGAAGGTAAATACTGCTCACGGCTCAGTGCTGAACACCTTCGTAACTGTGAACTTGGTGTTTTCACCTTACTGTAGTTTACACAGGGAAGACTCTGAGGAAAACAAAGCTCACGGAAGACCATTCAAGCATTCCTTTTTCTTCGACTAGATAGAGATCAGGCAAGGTGGGATGGAAAGGTGAACCCGCAGACCCTAATCTCCACCCTCCTTTCTTGGCCCTTCTCCCCACCCCTTCCTTCCTGCCCACTAGTTATTTAACTTTAGCCCCTGTGGCTGTACCTCAGAAACCATTGTAGCCCGAGATGGGGACCAAGCCCGCAGAACAGGTGGGAGTTGGGGCAGGGGTGTGGGAGGAGGGTTGCAGAGAGGGTGGGGAAGGGGAAAGGAATGGGATTTCCCGCCTGACGGCAGACCTCTAACATCCAGCACCTGTGCAGGAGCCTGTAAACCCCACGTAAGACCCCTTCGGTGTGAGTGTTTTCGATATGTCTGAGCTCCAACCGTAGGGCAGCGAGGAAAGAAGGGAAAGGAGACAGAAGCCCTGTAGCCTAAGCTTAAAGTCTAGGGTCCGGGACTGAAGCACAGAGTCCTGCATCTGACCTGCCTTCCAGGAGAGGGCACTGCAAAGCGAACAGAAGCGCTAAGATTTATTAATAATTCAAAGGCTTGGTCTAGGGCGACTGTTCTGTTGTTTGTTATCCTGCATGGTTTCAACCGAGCTCGCTGCTAACCTTGCCAGGTGGGCTGAATAGGACTTCTACGCTGGGTTAGAACACATTTAGTAAGTGGCGTCCAGAAAGAGCCAGCGGCTGCTCAAAGTCACCCAGGAAGTTGGAAGCAGAGCTAGGAAAACTGCAAGAGTGGCTTAACTGACTGTTAAAGGCACACCAGCAAGAATCTGGAGAGAGAGTCTTCTGGTGTTGAGGCTTCAAACAAAGAACGAGTATGTGAGAGGGAGGAGTGTAGGAATATGTCTTACACGGCCCCTCTTCTCATTTTGATGTCACCAGGTCTCCTGGGGACCTTACTCTGAGTATGATGAAGAGGCTTATTCAGCTGGGCCGCTGCCGGAGGTCTGTAACAAAGGTGACATCCAGGCTTTTACTCGGGCCTTCCAACCCAGTGTCTCCCTCACGGTGGCTGTGCTGGGTCTGGCAGGCAACGGCCTAGTCTTGGCCACCCATCTGGCAGCCCGACGAACTACCCGGTCTCCCACCTCCGTTCACCTGCTCCAGTTGGCCCTGGCTGACCTCTTATTGGCCCTGACCTTGCCTTTTGCTGCCGCAGGGGCTCTTCAGGGCTGGAATTTAGGCAGTACCACCTGCCGTGCTATCTCGGGACTCTACTCGGCCTCCTTCCACGCTGGCTTCCTCTTCCTAGCGTGCATCAGCGCCGACCGCTATGTGGCCATCACACGAGCTCTCCCAGCCGGGCAGCGGCCGTCTACGCCTAGCCGTGCCCACTTGGTCTCAGTCTTCGTGTGGCTGTTGTCGCTGCTTCTGGCTCTACCTGCTCTCCTTTTCAGCTGGGACCGGCCACGGGAAGGCCAACGACGCTGTCGGCTCCTCTTTCCCGAAAGCCTCACGCAGACTGTGAAAGGGGCAAGTGGGGTGGCGGAGGTGGTCCTCGGCTTCGCGCTGCCTCTGGGAGTCATGGCAGCCTGTTATGCGCTCCTGGGCCGCACGCTTCTGGCCGCCAGGGGGCCAGAGCGGCGGCGTGCACTGCGCGTCGTGGTGGCCTTGGTGGTGGCCTTTGTAGTGCTACAGTTGCCCTACAGCCTCGCCCTGCTGCTGGATACAGCTGATCTACTGGCAGCCCGTGAGCGGAGCTGTTCCTTCAGCAAGCGCAAGGATTTAGCTCTGATGGTCACCAGCAGCTTGACACTGGTTCGCTGCAGCCTCAACCCGGTGCTTTATGCATTTTTGGGCCTGCGTTTCCGCCAGGACCTGCGGAGGCTGCTACAGGGCGGAGGATGCAGCCCGAAGCCCAACCCTCGTGGCCGCTGCCCGCGCCGACTCCGCCTTTCTTCCTGCTCCGCTCCTACTGAGACCCACAGTCTCTCTTGGGATAACTAATTAGGGCTACAATTCTGGGGGGGGGGGCGCTAAAGAAACAACCCCAGGGAGGGTAACAGAAAGTAGGGGGACGTTGGGAAAGACTTTAGGATTTAAAGGGATTGCCTCTGTGCTTAATTAAACGGATCCAATGCAAATGAGATGAAACCCAACTACTGTTACTATTTTTGAATTACCAGCTTTGGAAACGAGTTGCAGCAGGGCCAAGACAGTGGGTTACACCCCCACGCCCCTGCTTGGGTCTGAGTAGGAGGTGTGAGGGGACGGGGTTGCTGAGTCGGCTCAAGCTTTGAGTACTGACACGCCCTCTGCTTCACTCAGTCTCTGCCAACTGAGGTGAGGTGGGAAAGTTGCCAGGTGAGGAGGGGCGGGGTTTCTCCTTGCGAGTCACTGTAAGAAAGGGCTTTCTAACAACCCCAGTGCTATCCAGTAATGGCTGCTTTAGCAAGTGCCTAGCTCCCAGTATGCGAAATGTGCGGGGTGATGCTGTTTGTGCGTGGGTCTATAGGGGTGGGAGGCAAGAGATTCTAGGTTGGGGTGGTTTTGGATCCTTTCTAAAGTCCTGCTGTGGAAAGAAATACGCTAATTAAAAAGTTGAATTTGATGGTGTGTGACCGGATATAGTCCCATCCATTCCAGAAGTTGAGACAGGAGGATTAAGAGTAATAATACCCTGCCTAAGAAGGAAAGATGTTTCTGTTGAAAAATGTTGAAGTGGAGTTTTCCATCTAGCATTTAAAAACGAAACAAAACAAAACAACAACAAACAAACAAAAAAAAGAAAAAAAAAAAAAAAAACGGGAATTGCAGTTTGCAAATTTCCCAAGAGGAATTATTGGGCCTGAGCTCGGAGTGTGAGGCGCTTGCGTTGCTTATTTCCCCTGGAGATCAAGTCAAAGGAAATGCGCTGAGCTTGCCAGGAAAGGGGAGGCCTGGTATCAGACAGAACTCTCCAGCGGGCAAGTGTCTAGGATCTTGAAGAGGAAAGGAGGTTATAGTTGTAGAGTCTCTGGCTCTCGGAAATCTCCGCATACACCACTTTACTGCGAAAGTACCGTCAGGATGGTTCTAGAGATGGTGTATAAATTTCTGGTCTTTGCTTTTTGCACAATCACAAGTGCCAGGATTCAAACGAGACAATTCTTCCAGTTTAGTATCCGGTCAGCAAAGTCAGACCACCGCTCCAGTCTGGAGTCTAGGGGCAAAAAGGGCGTGGTGTACAGGTCCCTAGGGAGGCGTTGGCTTGAAGTCTGCACTTCGTCCAGTCTAGCCTAGCCCAGCCTTGGCTAGTCGTGCGTCCTAAAGCCTCAGGCGGTAGAGACTTAAAACTTTGGCCTCTGGGAGCCAGAAACGAGGAAAGGCTCGAAAACTGCGCAGACACCCCAAGAGGCGCACACTACCCACTGGAGCCCACCTGAAACCCTCCGCCCGTGACCGAGGGAATCGCCGCTGAGTCAGCAACCCGAGCTCGCACGCCCGGCAGTCTGGGCTGTAGCGCGGACCCCGCCCTGAACTCCTAGCACCCTTGTTAACCCCTTCTTATTCAGAAATGCAGCATGAGAGGCCTCTGACCTATCGATTTTCTGAGACCGCAGATTCCCTAAGCATGCCAAGCCACTCTTCCCATTCCAGTTCAATGCACTGTAAATTCGCTTTTATTTCAGATCTTTGTATGAGGCTTCCAAGAGCTCCTTTCGCAGCTTTTTCATCTCAGAAGTGGGGGTGGCTAAGAACTAAATCTGGACCCTTTTAACTCCAAGGATGGAGAGCTGCCTCTGCAGCTAAATCTCACACGCAGGTGTGGGATGCCTCGAAGATATTAAGGCTCTCTACTTTTGCAGGGACTCCAAGATGTAACAAGTAATCACAGGCCAGTAGCCCGGCTTCCTTCTAGCTTTATGCCCTTCCTTCTCCAGACCTTCGAAAAGGGTTTTTAATTTGCTGCTTGGTGAGCCAAGAGTTAAAACAAGAGCACGAAGGCGGGCCTACATGACGCCACAGACACCCTGCATCCGACCTCAAAAGCTCGGGCGTGGCTAACATCGCACCGCCCACTCCCTCCCCAGTTCCTCCCATTCCTCTCCACTGTCACTCAGCCAGAGACACATGATGCAACCCGCCGCGGTTTCAAGCTTGGGATTGGTCTCACTGGCCGGCGCCAGGAACAGTGATTGGGCAGAGGAGGCTGTGACGCAACTTAGGCCCTACCCTGTAAAGAAGGGAGGAGAGAAAGAAGAGGCAAGGCGGAGGGAAGGAGGGGGGTGAGAGGGAGGCGGGGTCTGGGAACTCTGCCCGTGCCCCCAGCGCGCCAGTCCCGGGGCTGCAGGGAGCGCAGCGCGCGCCGCCCGGGCCCCGGCCACCGGACGCCCTACCGGACACCACCCTCCTTGGAGCTTGGACAACCACCCGCCACGATCGCTGCACCAGGCACTGCTCCTACAGGACTGGACACTACAACGAACACTACTTCCCAGCTCCGGACATTGCTCCCTGCTCCCTTCCCCCGGCCCTGGACGCTAATCTCCCCCTCCTCTGCCCGGGCCCAAACATCTAGCCCTCAGCGGGTTCTGGTGATAGTTCTCTTGCACCTCAGCGCTGGACACTGCCTCCTTCCGGCCCCCTTCTTTCCTCTCGTCGCACCTCATCTCTACCCAGTTCGGGCCGGAGCACCTCCAGTTTCTCAGATTCCCTGCTGCTCCGGCAACGCTGCCTGCGCCCCCATTCTCAGGCTGCTCGCCCGGATGCCTCTCCCCGGGGGATTGTGGTGGCTTCTCTGCTGCCGCCGAGGCTTCACTCTTCTGCACCGGGACTACGGGGACGGCGAGCTTAGCGGGGACGGGGATGAAGACGAGGACGACGAGACCTTTGAGCTAAGGACCCCGAGTCCGGCGGGCGGCGGGAGGGTAAGTCTAGAGGATTTAGAACCGTGTTCAATCCTTCTCTCTACAACCGGCCGTCACGCCTGAGCCTGCTCTATACTCGGGCCAAACACGGTCCTCTTGGCCAACTGGAAATGTGGGGGAGATTCTTGTCTGAAGGCCAGAGCCCCGGGAGCTCCAGGGGCAAGTAGCTATTTGGGATGTGCCTGTGGGCCTTGCTCCGCACACAAGGCGCTGTCCACCTGCTGGGGGCCCTGAGGCAGAGGAGGCGTCACGCGTGGCCCGACCTGGCCCTGCCTCTCCCTTCCCTGCCCGGCCCGCGTCCCATCCCGTCTCCTTCCGCCTCCGCCAGAGCCAAGGAATGTGGCGAGGCCGGCTGGGCGGCTGGAACGCCTGGGTTCGCTCTGCTCACACAGTTAGTTCATGAGCACTGGGGCCAGATGCGGGAGCTCCCACCGCGGGATCCTGGGCGAGGGCAAAAAGACATCCTAGAATTGGGGTCTGCATCAGGGACCCCACAAAGAAAAAACTCGGGACGATGGCCCTTTGAGGACTTCTCATCCCGCCACTTAAGACAGAACTCTCTGCCTTCTCTGGTGAGGTTCCTGGGAAACCAGAGGGAATGGGTGAGGATCACTTGGTTGCTGATTTGTTTTTATGTATATAAATCAGATCTCCCTGGGAAAGAGACACTCGGGCACAATCGGTGTGTAAGACCTCCATCCTTCGAGAAGCCCTCTCTCATGCCTTACCCACCAGAGGCAACCAGACTTCTGTGTGCTGTGGTCAGGGTCCAGCTCCTATTCCCCATCACCACCCTGCTTAGGGGTCCCTGGCAAGCCCGGTGGCTCTATTCCTGGGTGGGGCGGGCTGCACCGCAGCCAGTGCAGGCGCCAGCACCTGGCGAGGCAGAGGGCAGATAAATATAGAGGGGGGGAGGAGGAGGAAAGCAGGGGACTGAGGAGATTAGGGGAGTTGGGGGGAGGATCAGTACCTGGTGGTAGCCCCCACTTCCCCTGCTCAGAACCTCCAGAGAAGAAGTGGGTAGGCTTCCAGGGAAAGAGTGGGACTTGGAAGTCCCCAGGCTTCCAGCATAGGCAGGATCTTTGTCAAATAGGCCATGGCCTCTCTCTTGCCCCACCTCCACCCCCTCCTAGGAGCTCAGGGACAGGTGTCTCTGGTCCTCCTCCCCCAACCCTCCTCCTGGCTTTAGCAGTCTGAGTGCAATGGGACCATGGCACAGTTCCTGTCTAGCTAGCTTGGCTCTGGGTTGGTTTCGACCAACTTCAGACCTAGGTTCCCTAGGAACAATTGAAGTTCCTAGGCTGGGTTTGTGTATAAGTAGGTCAAAATTCCAAACCACCCTTAGCCCGAAGAGCAGCCTCTTGCCCTCCTGAGCCCTAGTAAAAGTGTGTCACTTTCTTCAGTTGTCTGCAAAGTAACACACAAAGTTCTCGGAGAACATCTTCTGTAGAAGGGCCCCTCTTCCCTTCATTAGACCCTTTAACCACCCTTGCCCAGTCTTGGGTCCTGCACTTTCCCTGGGAGCCCATCTTCTCCTTCCCTGGAGGTTCTGAGCAAAGCAAAGAGGGTGAAGGAAAAAAAAAAAAATTGAAGAGGCTTCCATGGGTAGAAGGGACTTAATCACATCTTCAGTTCGAAAGATGGAGAAACTAAGCCCCAGAGATGGATGGGGACTTTCACAAGATATGGCAGTTGCTTAGTGGTTCAGCCTCTATCAGCAGAACCCAGGTCTCCTGACTCCCAGACCTGTTTCCCAGCCCACCCCATGGCTGCATTGTCAAAGGGCAGTGGCTATAAGTCTAGAGCTCGTGGCTCTTGGGCATTCTCTAGTGATCTACAGAGACTTGTATGTAGAAGGGACAATCCCAGAGTGGCTCTGGCTTTTCCTGCCCATTCACGGCCGGACTTCGGACACTCCTTCCTCAATCTGATGAGAGATGTGTTGGGCTCATGTGAAACCATTGGTGCTAGGGGTCAAAGCCTCTGAGTGTATTCCTGCTTATCTCCCTAGGGTTCCCTGGACGTTACACTGACTCAGCCAACAAGGAATGGGCCGATCTCAGACAGGTGAGATTCTACCCTGAGCCTCTTAGTTCGGATACCACAGCTAGTTCTCAGGACCCCTTCCTTGCCATCTTTCCTCCTCCAGTTGTGCAATAAGGGAGAGGCTTTGTGCTGCCGGACGCTGTGGTTTGGCTGGGGTCCCGGGGGGCGGTCCAGCCGGGGGCGCGGGGAGGAAGGGGGGTCCTAGTTATTTCTGGTGCAAGGTCAGAACGGCCCCATAGTTCCCACAGCCTGGAGGATGGGTGCCCAGCTTGGAAGCATGTACCCCTTGTAGTCTGGGGAACCCCTAATAAGGAGACAGAGTGGAGGCCCTTCAGCCTCGCCCAACTTTTCATCTCTGGTCCAGACTGCAGAGCTGGGAAGAGACCTGGAGCCTCATCCCAGACAAGGGACTTCCGGAGGACGACCCTGATGTCATTGTGAAAGGTGGGAACACCTGGGTCCCGTTTTTGGAGGCTCCCAAACACACCCCTCCTAGGAATAATGCCTTCCCTATCTCCCCCCTCCACAACCCCCAGGTTGGCTGTACCGGGAACCCCGTGGAGGAGGGGCACGGCCATGGTTGCTCCCACGCAGAGCCTGGTTTGTGCTCACCAGAGATTCCCTGGACCAGTTCAGCAGCAGCGGGAAGGGAGCAAGGCGCCTCGGAAGTCTGGTCCTCACAAGCCTGTGCTCAGTGACTGGGCCGGAGCGTAGGCCCAAGGAGACAGGTAAGACGTCTTGAGAATCTCCCTACCTTCCTGGCAGGAGCCCCAACAATCCCTGATTGTCCTCTGTGGCCTCTTTTTCCACCAGGTCTGTGGTCAGTCACTGTGTCTGGCCGGAAACACAGCATCCGCCTCTGCTCCCCACGCCAAGCAGAGGCAGAGCGCTGGGGGGTAGCACTGCGTGAGGTGATTGCCTCCAAGGCCCCACTGGAGACCCCTACCCAACTACTGCTCAGGGACATACAGGTAAGAGATTTCTCCAATAAGAACCAGGAGGGTTGTGGTCCTAGAAACTTTATGGGTTCATAAAAAATTCCCTTCCTCTATTAAGTGACCCTCTTCTTGACCTCTAGGAGAGCTGTGGGGACCCAGAAGCAGTGGCCCTCATCTACCGGAGAAACCCTATTCTGAGGCACACCAGTAGCGCCTTGTATGCCCCACTCTTGCCCCTGCCCTATGAAGTCAGTACCCCAGGTGAGTGAGTGAACCCTAGGTCAACTCTCCTTGATGGGATGGGGTAGACTTTGGGTAAGAACTGGATACCTGGAGGGAGCTTTACAGTCTTCGGGGTTCTAGCCATCTCCTGACTTCTCACAGAGTATGGTGAACCTGGAGGTAGTCTAGATTGGAGGCAGCAAAACCAGAACAGGATAAAAACTCTGCCTCCTTCCGACATCTACTCCTAAAGGTGTCATTCTGAACAATTCCTTCAGAAACATTTACACTTTCTTTCTTTCTTTTTTTTTTTTTTTTTTTTGTTATACTCTTAAGACCAGGACACATCACCTTTATAGGCAGTGGGAAAACCATCATTTGGGGGAATTGTGCTGGCCTCATCTAAAGGGACACTTCTCCCAGCAAAGGGAGTACTGACTGGCCCAAGTCATAAGGCTAGAGGAACCCTGGTTTTGGTTTCCAGAGCAGCTTTTTTCTTTTACTGGCTCACAGTGATGGCTCTGAGCACCCAGTTAAAGAATGTGAGAAGGGGTTCAATATATGGCCCCCAGTCTCTCTCTTTCTTAGTAGGAAAGGCTATGCAACTAGAAAGGGGTTCATGGGAGGCAAAGGTTGAGAGTTTGGGTCTGTGGACCATTGCTTTTCCTTTCACTAGTACCTCCTTTCCATGCAATCCCCTGTGCCCTTAAACCCCTCTGAACCTTCCTCTGGACCGTGCCTTCCTCCCAGGGCGCTGCTCTGTGTCCCCTCTCCAAACCGTCCCTCCACCCCGGCCCTCCCACAGGTCCAGGCTACGCACCCTTACGAGAGGAGGCAGTGAGGCTGTTCCTGGCACTGCAGGCGCTGGAGGGGGCGCGGCGCCCAGGGCCCCTGATGCAGGGTGTGCTCCAGACCTGCCGGGACCTGCCTGCACTCCAGGACGAACTTTTCCTGCAGCTGGCTAAGCAGACCTCTGGTCTTGCCGGTCCCCCTGGGCTCCCTGCTACTCAAGATCCTGCAACCCTGCGATACTGGCAGCTTCTTACTTGTATGAGCTGCACCTTTCGACCTGGGGGAGCTGTCCGAGGGCACCTCCTGGGGCATTTGGAAAGGTAAGAATGGAGGCCTCACCGGAAAAAAAGCTATAGGGCTGGGAGAATGGAGAGTCTAGATCCAAAGAAGGGACATGACATGCCTAAGAACTGGCCTGATGCTAATATATTCAGTACCTTCATGGGAATTACAAGATTGTATCTCACGTGTGACCAGATGAATCACAGGGCACTCCCTTTGGGGGAAAAACATAAGGATTTAAGGAAGCATAGTGATGTGGTTGGATTTCAGATTTTAATCACCCTAAGATCATAGAGCTAGAGGAAGTAGGCAGGGCAATTGAAGGAGAGCAGGCAGGAGACTTGGAAAATAATTCAGTTCCATGTAAAATGCCTGGACACATTAAGATTGTACATGAGTTATGAAGAGGAATCTGGATAGATGTAATGATTTTTTTTTTCCACGCTGGGCAGTCGTACCTGAACCTTCAAGCATGCTAAGCAGCTACTTGGTCATGTAAAATAAATTACAAAGACAGAGAGAGACGAGAGAGAGAGAGAGAGAGAGAGAGAGAGAGAGAGAGAGAGAGAGAGAGAGAGAGAGAGAGAAGAGAGAGGGAGGGAAGAAGGAGGAGGAGGGAGAGGGAAAGAGAGAGAGAGAGAGAGAGAGAGAGAGAGAGAGAGAGAGCCCTTGGAACACTGGTCCTTGAATTTCTTCTAATTCAGGACGGAGCAGGCACTCCCGGACTCGGAACTGGCAGAATATGCTCGCTTTATCCGGAAAGCTCTGGGCCGTACGCGGGGCCGAGAGCTGGTGCCTTCGCTAGCAGAGATTTCAGCACTGAGCAGAAGGCAAGCGCTATTGTGTACCGTACACTGTCCTGGAGCTGGAGAGTGTCCTGTGTCTATCGACTCCCACACTACAGCGGGAGAGGTGAGGTCAAAGAAAGAATCCCCCTGCCTCCACTTCTGAAACTCACCTTCCAGCCTTATTGATTTGTTTACCCGTGGTACTGGTGGTTGAACTCAGGGTCTCCAGTGCAGTATACACCCCTTTCTAGCTTCTCAGGCCCGGCTCTGGCATTGTTTGCCCCTAGTCTCAGGTTCGTTTCTTTGGAAAGCCAGCAAAAACTACGGGGCCCTCTTCAGTAGGATCAACTCTTTCCAGGATTCTGAAAAAGACTCCTGAGTGATCTGACTTTCATCTTCCTCCTTTCTTTCTAGGTGGCTCGAGAGTTGGTGGGTAGGCTAGGTTTGGCCAGGAGCCGGAACGCATTTGCTTTGTATGAGCAGCGAGGGGTCCAGGAGCGAGCCCTGGCTGGGGGGACCCTCGTGGCCGACGTGCTCACCAGGTTTGAGAAGTAAATGTCCAGCCCCAGCCCTGCGCTGTATTAGCCAATCCACTTAGCTTTTGTCTATCACTGAGCACGTTTATCTAGGTGTGCCTGTAGCTCGCTGAACTGCAGACAAGTCCTTACCCGCCGGTGGTGTGTAGTCTGATTTAAAAAGCTTGCCAGAGCCCCGCCCCCAAATGTATCTTGTCCCTGTCCCTTCCCCCCCTACTAGCCTTCATCCAAAGGGCCCTGCTTCCCTGTCTCAACGCATCTTTTTTCTCTTCTACAGTTTAACCTCAGAGGAAAGCGGACTGGAGGACTCGCCCGACTCCGGGTGGAGACTGTGTCTTCGTCTTCACGGACCTCTGCACCCAGAAGGGCTATCTCCAGAGGGTCACGAATTGCCTTTCCTCTTTGAGCAGGTGGGAATCTCCGGATTTCACGCCTCCAGACCGACCAAAGCTTGAACAACTCTTATTCCCAACCATCTTCATTTCATTATTGTGGCAACCACAATAGGTTGACTTTCCTCAAACCCAGACCTCCCCAGATTCCACACCCGGAGGTGTCTTTACAGCTTCTATACTGACACCCACGTCCCTTGCAGGCTCACGCGCTGCTGCTGCGCGGCCGGCCGCCCCCACCCGATGACACGCTGCGCGCCCTGGCGGCGCTGCGCCTGCAGAGTTTGCACCGGGACTTTTCCCCGAGGGGACCCCTGCCGCTCCTGGACCGTCTGCTGCCGCCCCCCGCCCCGCTGCGCGAACAACCTCCGCGCCCTACCCGGAGGCCACCGCCCTCCGCCGCCCTGCTGGCCGGGGCGCTCTGGAGTCCGGGCTTGGCCAAGAGACGGGCGGAGCGTGCTCGGCGCGTCGGGACCGGCCGCTCGACGGAAAGCACGGCCCAGGTGGGAGGAGGCGGAGGCAGCACGACGGCCGCGGTGCTGGGAGGCTGGAAGCGCCTGCGGGGCATGGGCCAAGCTGAGGCCATGGCTGCCTACCTGGCTCTGGCGGCGCAGTGTCCGGGGTTCGGCGCTGCTCGGTATGACGTTCTGGAGCTGAGCACGGTGAGGGGGAGAAGGGAGAAGGGGACTCTGGTGGTCCAAGATCCAACATCTTTATCCCAGAGCCACAGGCCTCCCTCTATACCCCCAGTAAGGGTCATTTCATTCGCCACATCTAGAATAGCTAACTGCCCATCTCAAACCCTTGGACTCTCAGGCTTTTGGGCTTGCACCTCCAGGTGCTTTTGGCCACTCTACACCTGTGCTGTCAATCAAGGGTCAAAGAAGCTTCCGGATCACAGCCATCTCCCTTACCAGAAATAAAGATGCAGCAGCTCCGCCTTCCGACCCTAATCCTGCCCATCTCTCTGCAGGAGCCTGGTGGAGGTGCTCCACAGAAGCTCTGCCTGGGTCTGGGAGCAAAGGCCATGTCGCTGTCCAGGCCTGGTGAGACCGAACCCATCCACAGTGTCAGCTATGGTCATGTGGCCGCCTGTCAGCTAATAGGCCCTCACACCTTAGCACTGAGGGTGGGTGACAGCCAGCTCCTCCTGCAGAGTCCCCAGGTGAGAACAGGGGTTGCTGAAGAGCAAACACTGGCATATATACAGCTGTAGCTACTAGGGTTCAGCTGTGGTCAGAAGCAAGCTTTGGCTTTCAAGGGATTTGGGGGGAGTCAAATGATAGACTAAGGCTAAGATAGTACAGAGTAACTGGACAGGAATCCACTGGAGAGCCTTGAAGCACTGGGTAAGTGGGGAGGGATTCTCACAAAGATGTGAGAATCTTAGGAAGGGGTGGGGAATCACAAAGGAGAGGGTCTAGGGTGAGGCTGGCACTGGAGCGGGGATGGGGGATGAGTGTGAAGGGAGAGAGGTGAAAGGGAAGAGAAGGTTGCCAGGCCCAGAGCATGCAGGAACCCACCTTGTGGAAGCTTGAGCCCTAGAGCTTAGGAAGAGGAAAGAAAAAGAGCCCAGTGGGCCCTGTTGCATACTGCCCTCTGCCCTCTATTAGATGGAAGAGATCATGGAGCTGGTGAATGCCTACTTGGCCAACCCCTCCCCTGAGAGGCCCTGCAGCAGCTCTGGTCCCCTAAGCCAAGACCTGCTGGACACCTCCCCTCCCAGCCAGCACCAAGTTCTGGAAAAGCCCCAGGGACAGTCTGGCTGCTTGAGGCAGCTGCAGGACTGAGCCAGCCAAGAGGCCAGGACTTTTCTTTTGCCTCCAGCCTGAGACGGGAGTGCTCGGAGATTGAAGGCAACTATGGACTCTGTTTGGCCCTGCAGGGACAGGGTACACCCACACCCGAGGGCAGCAATGGGTGTGGACAGTTTTCTAGTTTGTTTCTTAATTTATTTGTAGAAGAAAAAAAAATCGTTATTTACACAAAGCCTTCCTGTGGGAGTGTTGTCGGTGGGACAAGTTGGAGTTCCATGGCTTAGAACACCCCCCCTTCCAGGACACCCACACACTGGGTTTTTACCAGGCACTGAGGAGAATCTGGATACCACAGAGCCCCACCCTCCTTGACCTTCTGGATTTAACCTCCTCCTGGCCAGTGTGCCATCATAGGATGGTGGGTGGGGCGGGCAAGAAGGCAATACTGGAAGCTGGCAATTACTCACCCTCTGTTCGCCATTGAGTGGTATGAGGGTGGCCTCCTGTCATCCCTGGCCTGCAAGGGCTGTGAGTCATCAAGACAGGCACTACCCAGGTCCTCCCTTGGTGTTCAGTTCCTGGGCCCTATCTGGTCCATGTTTCATTGCCCCATGCTTTCAGAATGAAATGGGAGAGATGGCTGGGGCTGCATGCAGATGTAGAAACATGCCTCGTATGGTGGGCATGGGGCTACTCTTGAATTTTCTTGTCCTGTCAGGTTGGCAAAGTACTGTTAAGTTCCTAGAGATGCTGAGGGGCCTAGACAATGGGATCCCTATGCCTTAGCTATTCCAACTTGCTCAGAATACCATGGTCTCTTTGCCCCTAGGCCCAGTATCTCTTGAGTATAAATAAGAGGTCAAGGCAACATCATCCAGCTGGGAACAGGGACATAAGCACTGTGGTTACAACAGGTCAGAAACTTTCAGTAATCCCAAGAGAGGGACTGACCCCTAGGAAAAGGCTGGTTCGAGGTAAAACGTGAAACAGTTGAAAACACACTAAGACCTGGGCTAAGGAATAGAAGTTGGGTCAGGTGAAGACCAGCCTACTGTCATGTGCCTGGAGATGGAAGGTGTGCTCACTCGGCCCCCATGATCACAGACCAAGCCCCGCTGTGCTCATCAAGCTGTATTGCTTTATTAGAAACAAACAAGCCAACGAAGAGCCAGGAATGAAAAGGAAGAGAGAGGAGGAGCTCCTAGACTAGACATGAACTGAGAAATGTGAAGTGAAGTTGTGTCAGAGGGTCCAGGCATGGTGGGGCTGTGCTTCTTGTCCAGAGTCCAGAGGGCAGCAGAGAATGGAATCACTGCTCCTGGGTGCCCCAGGAGATATAATCTGGCCGAGTAGCAGCGTGGTACTCGTCAATGAGCTCCTGCACTACCTCCCTTGACCTGTCCATCTCCTCAAAGTTGTCCTTGAAGATGTCCTCTTTGCGAAACTGCTCCAGGAAGGCCCCCCGCTTCCACAGTTTGTCATATTGCTGGCAGGAGCTTTCAAAAAGCTAGAGGGAAAGAACATGTCGGAATGGCATCCAGCACAGGACACAGAACTAGGGACAGACAGGGTGGGGGAGCTAAGGACAGTAGGGAGTGGAGCAGAGTGGCCAAAGACCAGAAGCTAGGGGTGTGGCTCAGAGCAGGGAGAGCTGCCTACCATTCCTGAAGACCTGGGTTTGATTCCCAGTAACACAAAGATAACAGGAGACTGTGCTCACCGAGGAGATACTGGTGTGGTTGGCCATCATGAGCCCGCTGACCCGGTGGGCTGAGGGCAGGTAGGGAGACTTCCTTGACAGGGCCACCTGGATGCTGGCCGGGCCCCAGGGGATGAAGTTGGCCAATTTCCTTTCCCGGATCCTCTGCAGGCTCTTGTGGACCTGGGGTGGGCAGGAAGGTGGCGGTTGTTTCCTCTCCATCCTGTGGTCCCGAGGCTAGGGTGAGGGGGCTTCCCTTACCTGGGTGGGGTCCACCTCTCCCTGGATGATGTTGAGGATGGCGATGTAGCAGTGGTTGGTCTGACGATCCCGGCCTGTGGACACCATCACGTTCTTGGGCTGTAGCAGTCGCCTCATGACATCCAGGACCGTTGTCTTCCTCACACTGGCCACCTGAGGGAACGTGGGTTCACGGGGACCAGGTCAGCAGTCAGGGAGCAACCCAGACATGCACAGACAGAGGGGAGGTGGGTGGAGAAGAACTGCAAAGAGCAGCTCCTGGGAAGAGTGTGGGAAAGAGGAAGGCCACAGTCCTGGGACACTGGGGAGGCTCTTACTGACTGGTCTGTGGTGAGGGGGGTATAGCCAGTCATGAGGAAGTGCAGCCGAGGGGTGGGAATGAGCGAGGCGATGAGGCCAATGAGGTCATTGTTCATGTATCCGGGGTAGCGCAGGGTGGTGGTGCTGGCTGACATGATGGTGGATACCTGGAGACAGGAGATACCATATTACCGGCTTGATGGAGGTGGAACATCCCTCCTCTGGTGACCCTCTTGAAGACAGATGGCTTGCATTCCCGGAGTGGGACTCACCAGCTGGTTGATCTGGGAGAAGGACGGGTTCTGGATGTGCAGGCGGTCTGTGGCGATCCGGTTCAGGGCCGTGTTATCCAGCACCACCTGGTAGTATACGGGGGCTCTATAACACCTTTTAGGGCAAACAGGAACCTTAAAATAAGATAATGCTAAATGTCTGTAAACTACCTTCAAAGAAATATTCTATCTCTGGGGTACCAGGGTAAGAGTAATGAAGTGACACAGGACCGTAAACAAGTATGTGAATGTCCCCATGTGCCTTGACTCTGGAGAGACTACAGAGAACAGATATGGGTCACCCTTGGGCCTATAGTCCAGGAAAAAGCAATTATTAAAACAAGGCTGGAAATATAGCTTGGATTTAGTCTCTTTTACCAATAAATACAGCCAGCATGGTAACACACACTTATACTTCCAGTTAGGAAGCTGAGGCAGGAGAATCGCAAGGGCAGATTTAGTAAAATCTTATTTCTTTTATTTTTATCTTTATTATTATTATTATTATTATCATTTTTAGTCTTGAGACTAGATCTTAGTCTATAGCTCAAACTGGCTTGGAACTTAATTATGTAGCCCAGGCTATCCTTAAACAAAGAGTGAGAACAAACAGTGATCCTTGCCTCAGCCTACTGAAAAATGGATTTATAGGTATAAATCACCACACCCACCTCCGACACTGTTTCTAGATTAAGTGAGACAAGTTTAGTTTAAAATTTACACAAAGGTATCTGGCCTTGCCTGAATAATGGGGGGAAGGTTTTGCTATTAAAGTGACCTTTGAGTTCAAGCATAAGGAGACACTGAAAAGGCAAAATGGGGAATATATTGGGACAGGGGAATACTCTGTGGCTGCTCCAAAATCCTAGAAACAACTTGGAAGTTGGGACTGTAGTTCAGAATTTCGCCCAATGTCATGGCTTTGTTGGGTGTTTTGTGTGTGCAGAGAAGGGCAAGGGCAAGTCTTAGAAGGTGAGCTAAGTCCTGGCGCTTGTCTTTCTTTGCTCACCACACAGTCTGCATTCTGGGTCAGCCTCTTTAGGGTGAGGAGGGAGTTGTAGGGCTGGACCACCACGTCACTCATCTCGTCCTGGTTGGGGAACACGGAGTATGTCTGCACCAATTTCTTGGGGTACCTAAGGGCAAAGAAGAGGGAAAGCAGAGGAAGGCACCATGAACTGGAAAGACCTCCCTGACCATCAATCTCCTTTCCAAGTGCCACTAAGCTCATGTACAAGAGGATGGAGAGCACGCCTCAGTCCCCAGATTCCACAGGATAAGTCATGTTCTGTGGATCCCAAGGTAACATCCATCTCCCTGCCCAGTTTTTGCTTCTCAAGGTGTTCTCGGGATGGTTCTGTCCCTGTGACTCAAGGAGTATTGAACAAACAACAAAAACCCAACAACAAAACAACAACCACCCCCCCCTCAAACTTCCAGCTCTAGGGGGTAAAGTAACATGGAAAGAGATTATCTAGGAATTCTGCTTTAGTTTCCGTTACTGTGATAAATATCTCAGCAAAAAGCGACTTGGGAGAGAAAGGACTTATGTGACTTTCAGGTTTAGGTTACAACACATTATTTTTGGGAAGTCAAAGCAGGATGTCCACAGTTATGAGCAGAGGGAATGAATAAATGCATGAATCCTTGCTTGCTGGCTGGCAGCTAGCTTTCTCTTTTATGCTGTTCAGGAACATCTACCTGGGGCATAGTGCTACCTACAACAGCCAGGTCTTTCTGTATCAATTATCAATCAAACCAGCCCCTTCCAGACATGTTAACAGGTCAGTTTGACTTAGTAACTCATCAAAACTCTCTTATTGACCGGTAAGGTATTGGCTTTTTTTTTTTAACCTCTACCTCCTCCTTCCAATCTTTATTCCACCCTGATCCCTTTCAATGCCCCAACACTAGATAGGCAAGAAAGGCTAGAGGGGAAATGGGTCATAGTCCTCTGTAGACTACTTCCTGCTGGTTAGGGTTGATGAGCTTCTTGGGTACCAGTCCATTATTTATGTCAGGGTACCTCCAGCTTCTCCTTGTCAACGAACAAGAGCAACCAGAAGCAGCAGGTAGGGGAGAGTAGCAGCCTCCCTTCAAGCACCCCAGCCCCTCTCAGGCCTCTGGTCTTTATATTCCCACCAGAGTCCCCAGAATTAAACTATAGGCAGCTGGCAAGGATCACTCCCCTGCTGGTGCATGAGGCAAATCATAATCACCTGCTGTGAAGCAGCCTCTTAACCCACACCTGGGATTAAAACAAAAATATTCATGTAACATAACTGGGTTTTAAAAGAAACCCAAATTCTTACTACAGTAAGGTGACTCTGGGTAGGGCGAAGATGCCTGCCACCACTCTTAATGACCTTAGTGGTTCCTGAGATCCACACAGTGAACTCTAACCTACACACACTGTCCTCTGACCTCCACATGGACAGGTATGCCTCCCCCAAATAAACAAAGTAATTAAAATAGTAACCAGTACACCAAAGAGTCCAGGCAATGAGCTCTTCTTAAACACAGTCTTACCTGTCATTAAGTCGCTCTAAGAGGTAGGAACCCAGACCGGAACCTGTCCCCCCAGCAATGGAGTGACACAGCACAAACCCCTGAATGGGAAGAGAGAAAGAGGCAGTGTCCAGGTATCTCAAAGACAGACTTCAGCCTTGTCTCTGTGGTTCCTTGGAAAGTCTCAGAGACCAAGGAGAAGCTGAGCACTGAGATTCTGATTTCCCTAGAAGGCAGTGGCTTAAGTCACCTTAATGTGCTCTATATAATGCCCTCAAAAGGGTGCTGGGTTGAATGGTTCCATCACATCAAGTGTTTAAATCACGCCTGATCTCCCCCTCCTCCCCCAGCATGCTTCACGGTGGTGGAAGACCCTCACCTCTAGACTGTCACTTCCATCTGCTTCTCGGTCTATGATGTCAAAGATGTCCTCATGAATTTTCTCGCCCTGTATGTAGACATGGGGTGGGGTGGGGGGGTCAGGCCCAAGGTTCTCCCCTCAGCACCACGAACCACACTTGGTCTCTGTTGCCACCAGAGAAGCTGAGCTTCTCAATTAGAATCTTTCTCAACCCAGAAATGCTACTTTGTGAACGATTTGCAGAAAATTTGCATAACCCTCCTAGCAGTCTCTCTTCTCAGCACATCTATTAGTCCCTTTATTTACTGCAACTCTGGCCTGGACAGATTCCCCTGGACTGATTTGCTTAAGCCTTGCCTTACCCCAAGCTAGGATTACCAAGGAACTCTGGGACTGACACCTGTGAGAATCCCCTGCCCCAGTTGTTGCCAGCCCCTCCTCCATGCTCAGACAGGTAGATGTTCTCTGGGTTGTAGAGCTTGGCATAGGAAGAGTTGAGGATGGAATGGATCACCCGGGGTTCCAGGTCCAGCAGCACGGCCCGGGGGATGTAATGCTCATCATCTGCCTGTCAAAGGGAAACCAGGATGGGCCCAATGAGCTAGGATGGGTCAAGTCCTGAGTGCCCCAACTCTGGCTCCTGCAGGCCCTCCCTCAAGACAGCCAGCCATTCTGTTCCCATCTGCCCAGTAAGTTTCCCAGCACCAGGTCGCTGCCAGTCCCTTCAGGTCCCAGGGTTCTGGTTAAGTCACTGGGAGCAGCACCTGGTAGAAAAAGACGTCCTTGCGGTCAGTGCCCTCGGTGGCGAACTCCTCTACGATGCCCTCAGGGCTGATGCCATGCTCAGCACACAGCTGTTTCCAGAACTCGAACCCAACTGGGGGAGGGGAAAAGAGGACCAAGTCTGCTAGAGCCTTAAGACCCGAGGACCCCAGGTTCGGAGGCTATTACATTCTAGAAGACGACCCAAGATTCCTGGTTCTGGAAGTTGTCACAGCCCAGGGATGAGGAGACAGCTCTTGCCTGGATCATCATGCGCAATAGGAAAGGTGGTTCATGGGAAGGACAAAGGGGATGGATGGGTAGCAGGCACTTGAATGCGGCCCAGGGATAGAACCAGAGACTAGCCAGGAACGGTGGTCGCTTGCTCACTCTGGTTGCCGCACTGGCCCAGCTGTAGGGTGATGATTTCCCGGGGCATCGCCGATCAGACGGGAGCTCGTCCGCCCCAGCCCGGCGGGGGTCACGGCTGAAAGGAACGCCTGCTAGCCGGAGGCGCAGTACTTGGGGAACGCGCTGTTGGCCAATGTTTTGACGCGGGCGCTGGGTCTGCGCGTGTGCAGTATGGGCCTCTCCGCAGGCGGCGGGCGGCAGAGCCCATCCTGGGCATCATTTTCTCTCATAGCAGATGCAGCTGGAATTCAGCACAGGCGCAGAGGAGGCCGCGCTTCCTGTCACTCTGTGCGCGTGCGCACGGTACTACTTGGCGAGCGGAGGATCCCCAGGGATGTGGGGGAGGAGAGAGAGAAGCGGCCAGGTGGATGTACAATGTGTGGGAGTCACCTGCCTACACCTGCCGGATCTGCTAAATTGAGGGGCTACATTTAAGACAATCCTTTTCAAGTGTTGGGAAATTGAACCTATGTCTCTGAGCATGCTAGGCAAGTGCTAAACTGCTTAGCTACACATCTATCCCAAGCCAAATTTCTATTTGTGTGTGTGTGTGTGTGTGTGTGTGTGTGTGTGTGTGTTCTTTTCTTTTTGGTTTTTCAAGATAGGGTTTCTCTATGTAGCCCTGGCTGTCCTAGAACTGACTGTAGACCAGGCTGCCTTGAACTCATTGAGATCCACCTATCTCTGATTCCCAAATGCTGGAGGTGTGCACCACCACTGCCATGACAAAGTTTACTATTTTAACCTTTTGTCGGGAGAGGACAGGGTCTCTCATGCCATCCAGGCTGAGCTCAGCGTTACTTTGTAGCTCATAATCTTCATCTCTTCATCCTCCGGCTGATGTCTCTCAAGTCCTAGCATCACGGGCTTATGCCACCACAGCCAGAACTTTTCTGTCTTCCCTAACTAAAGCTCCAAACTCCTTTTTAATTGTCTAGCCCTGCCCCTCTCCAGCCCTTACCATTGCCCACCCTGTCTTAGGTATTTGCCTTCTCTACCAACTTAAAGGATCCTTACAGCATTTTTCTTTTTGTTTCTGTCCATTTCCTTTAGGCAGCATAATATCTTTAGGATTTCTCCAGTTTGGACCCAAGTCAGGACATTTTTGCCTTTTAAAATTGAATAAGCCAGGCAGTGGTGGAACGTGCCTTCAGGCCTAGCTCTTGGGAGGCAAAGGCAGGCAGATCTTTGAGTTAGAGGCCAGCCTGGTCTACACGGCAAGTTCCAGGACAGCCAGGGGTACATAGTGAAAACCTGTCTCAGAAAACTAAAAAGTAAAAAAAATAAACTAAATAAAAATAAAGTGTGTGTGTGTGTGTGTGTGTGTGTGTGTGTGTTGATCCATTTTTCTCTTAATGGCCCCCTCCTCCCTCTTCCTCTTATGGTGCTAGAAAATGAACCTAGGATGTTGCTCTCACATGAGGCTGGTGCCCCTTCCTCAAGCTATAATCACAGCTCTGTTTTTACTTAAAAACAGAACAAACAAACAAACAAAACCATTGGGGTTGCAGAGATGGCCCAGCAGTTAAGAGCACTGGGTTTGGTTCCCAGCACATGGATGTGTGTGACAAAACTTTTCCTGGAGAGACCCAACACACACATCTACTCACCCCAGATAGGAAGCACCCGACATACCATAGTACAGATAACACCAAAGTCCAAGTTAGTGAGCCAGGGAGTTTTATTGGGGTTATGTACAGGGATATGGGTGAGGTCTTATTTACAGGAGCAGAAATGAATCACGGTGCATCACCAAAGCCCACTCAGTATGGTAACAAGTCACAAAGCTGGGAACTTGGAGCACACTGCATAGTCTACAGGCACCATCAGGTTGGACAGTGTCCTTCCCAAGTGACTCAGTTAGTTTAAATCTCCTCCAAGCAGCTTTCTAGTTTTTTCCTCTTCCAGAAAACTGGCTTGGTCTGAGAATCTTTGCAGTTCAACTTTACCTTGTCTGAAAAGGACTCTCAGCTTATATTGTTTACTCTGGCAGGGAGGGGCCTATTGATTCTGGTCAATTTCAGGGACTTCCTGAAGCTTGAGGTTTTTTTTTTTTTTTTTTTTTTTTTTGAAAAACCTTCCTGCTTCAGGAATAGCAAGGTAGAATGTTTCAATCTTCAGAAGCTTCCTAGCAAAGTAGAATGTTTCAATCTTGAGGAAATAGAATGTTTCAATCTCTGAGGAAATTGTTATACAACACTGCATCATGGCTAACAACTCTGGTCCAGAGGTTGATGCCTTCTTCTGGTCACTGCTGTAGCACAGACCCTGCAGCCCAAACACCAGTATTCAGAAAAAGAGAGAGTGAGAGAGAGGGAGGGAGGGAGGGAGATCCTAAATCATAAAAATTAAAATTAAATTTCAAATGTTTGTTTTAACTTTGGTGTGTGTGTGTGTGTGTGTGCACACGCGTGTACACACAACCTTTAATCCTCTCCAGCATTGGTCAAGGTGCTTAAATCAGGTGCTTAATCTCGGTGCCATCTCTCCAGCTCCATTTCACTTTTTATTTTGAGACAGAGTCTTACTAAAATGCCTAGGCTACCTTTGAACTTGTGACTGTCTGACCTCACCTTTGAGGTCAGGCTAAGACCTTTCCAGCCTTGGAGAAGATTTATTGATTTTTATTATTTTCTGTATCTGAGTGGTTTGTATTCATGTATGAATGAACAGGCGCTCCAAGGCCAGAAGAAAGCATCAGATTACCTAGGGGAAGGGGGGGGGGGCGGTCCTTTGTAAGAGCAACAAGTGCCCTTAACTGCTGACCTAATCCTCCAGCCCCTGAAATCTTATATAAATGGCATCAGGGTATAAACAGCACAGAAAAGCAGCCTACTTTTTATCTCTGTACACAAGAATTGTTGATTTAGTCATGTTTATATATATATATATATATATATATATATATATATATATATATGTAAATTTTTTCTTTTCCTTCCTTCTCTCCTGTACACACACACATAGTGTATATATATATATGAAATACACACATATGTCATATGTATACTATTATTTTTATTTAAACAAATTTTAAATATTTGTTCTTAAAGATGGAGTCCAAGGCCTTGCAGGTATTCAGCCAGCATACACTCTCTTGGCCACATCCTTGGCCACTGTGTACTGTTCATTTAATTACGTTTTATGTATATGAGTGTACGTATACCTCGTGTGTGTGTGTGTGTGTGTGTGTGTGTGTGTGTGTGTGTACCACGTGTGTGTTTGGTGTGCACAGAGGTCAGAAGAGGGTGTCAGATCCCCAGAGCTGGAGTTACAGATAATTGTGAGGTGTTGGGAATTGAACTCCAGTCCTCAGCAAGAGCAACAAGTACTCTTAACCATGAAGCTGTCTCTCCAGCCCATACTATTTTTTTTAATGTAGCAAACAAAATGGAACATTTATTTTTTCTTAAACTCAAAAGCAAAATCAAGTAGAAAGAGTAAGAAATTAAATATATACAAACACAAGGCCGGCCCTTGTCGACACTGATTAACTGTTCCATCAAATCTTGACCATTTAGCTCCTCCATGGCAACCTGAGCCTCTTTGTATGTTTCATACTCAACTAGAGTAATACCCCTCCACATATCCCGTGTGCCTATCCAGATTAAGGTGGATATTTTTTTATTTCTCCATATTCAGCGAATTTGTCATGAATATCTTCTTCAGTGGCTTCTTCATGGACTCCAGTGACAAAGAGAATCCAACCTTCAACAGAGCGCTGTGGTCCAGGTTCATCGCCCTTCTGTTCCACACTGTCACAATCCTCCGCGCTCCGGACCCCTCTTCGGAGCCAAATCCACGACTCTTCTGTTTCTTTGCTTTTTTCTTTTAGTTTGTGGATGCTTTCGTCCCCATCCTCATCCCTGGTGAAATCCTTGCCTCCCCCTGACCCCCCGTGAAGATCCAGCACGTCCGCCATCTTGCTTCTCTCGGAATTCTCTCCAGCCCATACTATTTTTTTCATCATCATTGAGGATATGCATATGTCATGTGTATGTAGGCATCAGGCAGGAACTGATCACGACATACCTGTGGAGGTCATACTTTTAGGAGTTGGTTCTCTCTTTCTCCCATGTGGGTTCCAGAGATGAAACGCATGTTTCATCCTCACATGGTAAAGACGTTTGCCCACTGCCGTCTTAAAGCCCTTTTTGTTGCTTGTTTTGTTTGTGGTCATGTGCTTAGTAAATACTTGTGCCTCTGAACTGCATTTCCAGCCCTGTTTCATTCTTTGTAGCGGTTTTGTAGTATCCCAGTGGATGAATAAAGCAACTTTATTCTTCATTCAGTAACAATCTCAGCTTTTATTCCTTATTCTGGCAAGGACAGGCCTAGTGACCCTTGTCAGTTTCAGGGTCTTCCTGGAGTTATTTTGAGTTGTTTACCTTCCTCCTTAAGAAGCTTCTTTTAGGATGGAATTTTAATCTTTGAGGAACCTGTTACTCAACACGTTTCTCATTTTAATATAGATTGTTGTACCAATTTATACTGGTTTTTTTTTTTTTTTTTTTTTTTTTTTTTTGTACTTAAATCTACACCTGGACTATTGGATGGTAATAGTTGTCAGTTCCATGGATCCTGGGTGGAATTTATTGTTTCTAGTTATCACAGTGAACTCTATTAAACTTTCCTACCCACCTCCCCCAACCCCTTCTTTAGGAAGAAAACGTGTTTTTTGTATATCCTGCAAGGGCAGGAAGCCTGGCAAGAATACTACCACCTGACAATTCTACTTTTGTTATAATTTGGGGGGTTTTCCTCTCTGAATTGCCTGCTCTTTGGATTGTCTCTTTTAGACATTTAAAGCTATTCTTCAGCCAGTTATGATGGTGCCCACTTGTAATCACAGCACTTGGTTGGCTGAAGTGTGGGCTGCAAACCAAGACATTGTCTTTAAATTGTCTCAGGGCATGTCTTAAGTTTTACACCTAGAAAAGACTTTGACAAGCTGCTAAGGCGCTTCAGTGGGAAATGCACTTGCTTCATAAGCCTGCTGAGGAGTCCAAGTTCCAGAGCCCAAATGTAGGCAGGAAACCACTCTACACAACTGTCCTCTGACCTTTGCTTGCAGAAATCTACACACACAATAATAGTTTTTTTAAAAAAACAAAACAAAAAGGTAGCACATGCCTCTGATCCCAGCACTCAAGAGGAGGCAGGTGGACCTCCAAATTCCATGCTAGCCTGGTCTATAGAGGGAGTCCCAGGACAGCCAGGCTACATAGAGAAACCTTGTCTTGAAAATAAAATTGGAGCAATGGCTCAGTGGCTAAGAGCACTGACTGTTCTCCCAGAGGTCCTGAGTTCAATTCCCAGCAACCACATGGTGGCTCACAACCACCTGTAATGAGATCTGATGCCCTTTCCTGGCGTGTCTGAAGACAGCTACAGTGTATTCACATACAATAAATTTCTTTAAAAAAATTTTTTTTAATTTTTTAAATAAAATTTACAAAAAGAAAGAAAAAAATCAGTTCCAGAGCATAGCTGGCATCACCCTTGAACTCCAGCTTGACATTTTCCTCTTCATGTAGATAGCACCCATCTTTTCTTTCATTTTCCTTATGTTGTTTGTCCCAGAACCCCACATCTACTCTATGCTTCCTTCCAGCTGTGCTGGGGATAGTTCACCTTGCTCCCTGTAGGTCTTTCATTCATCTGGAATTTACCTGGAGGCCAGCCGTGAGATAGGGACCTATTTTATTTCTTCCATATGGATGTCCAATTGTCTCTGAACCAATTACTGAGGGGTCAGAGCCTTCTCCTCCAGCCTCTGGAACATTCCAAGCCCTGCTTGCTCGACTGTTTGCTGTTCCCTACAATCTGGCTGGGCTGTTAGCCACCAGCTGCAGGCTTCTGGCCTCCTTTGGGTCTGGCTGCCTTTCTCTGGGAGGGAGACATTGAACATTGTTAGGCAAAGTGCCTCTACTAAGTCATGATCGGACTAGGGTTTTTCTTTTCTTTTTCTTTTAAAAAGAGAACTTGGCTGCCTTCCAGGCTCTCTGCCTAGAATCTTCTGACTTCTGTAGAAGGCTTTAAATCACCCCACAGCCCTCCCTGGCCTTGGCTGTCTGCATCCCCTCATGGTGCCAGGACTCCTTTCTCTTATAGGTTAGTTAGCAAGTGACCCCCAAGAGGAAGTGCCAGGGAGGGCCTAGCTGCAGCCTTTGAAGTTGGAGAGCTGGGGGTTTGTGACTGTGGAGTGGGATGATCTCTGGAGGTCAGGCCTTCCACTTTGTGAGCCTACCCAGAAGCCTGGACAAATGGGTGTAAACTATGCGAGCCCGGTGAGGCTCAGTTTACTGCCTTTCAAATCTGCTGTAAGCAGTCTAGGAATGCTTGGGGAGCGAGAGAGCTGAATCTCACCCTTTCTCGAATTAATAATAGTGCCTTCCTAATTGTACCTGCTACTCTGATAGAAGTGAGGAGACTTGCCTTCAAATCCCTGTTTATAGGCAAGCAAGGTCAGAAATTATAGATCACACTCCAACAATGGCAGAGGTGCCTCGCCTCTTAGTCAAGTGGAGATGGGTGGAAAACTGAGAAGTCTGTGTGTTGGCAAAGCTGAGGGTGAACCTTTCCATCTATTTCTGTTGAGAACTGGTTATTAGCAGTGCTTACATGAGATGGAGAACAGGCGCTTAACACACCTAGTGCCTAGCAAACCCTCAAGGGGCATTAGCTGTCCTGATCATTGATGGATGCAATCAGAGACGCAGCATGCTCAGGTGTCGCTTCAGATGAACCATCTTATTCAAGGAATAAAGAAAACAAATATTTCAGTAACTAAAACCAAGACACCCGGATGTTTATGGTGGTACAGACTGGGTTTCAATTTGAAGTCTACTGACAGGCAGAAAGCATAGGCAGATGGTTGGTCTCATATTCGTTCAGGATCTCAAGGGTGTTTGTCCATTGCTGGTGTTGAGAGCTCCTTAGCTGGAGGTTTTCTGATGCCAGGTTATAAAATTTATCCAGGATGAGGTACCTTTGCCTGAGGCCTCAGCCTGCCTTTCAAAATACCTGATGCATTTGTAAACTAACAAGTGTGTCAAACATATGGGCCTTTTACCTGGGTTGAGGTACACCTTCATTTCTTTCTTTGTTTCCTTTTTTCTTTCTTCTCTGCTTTTTGAGATTAGCCTGAACTCACCTGATTGGCCCCAACTCACCCGTAGAGTCTATGGACTAGGCTGGTCTCAGACTCAGGGATCCACCAGCCATTGTCTCTGATTGCACCTTTATTCTGCCTGTCTTGGTTTTACTATGTTAGTAACTCAGGCTGTCTTATGGAGATAAAGAGAGGCAGAAGGATGAGGTTGGGACTTGAGGCTATTTCCCAGGGCCTGGAAGAACAGTGGGTCATCCCTTACAGCAGCTACATAAAGGTGCTCCCAGTCCTCAGGCCGGGAGCCTCTTACCCCAGGACATTCAGTTTTCCCAGGTTCTGCCAGTAAAGGCACTTGCCACCAAACCAGAGAACCCAGGTTCCATCCTCTGGACCCACGTGATGGATGGACAGAATCAACTTCCTCAGGTTGTCCACAAACCTCCCAGTCCTGTGTGTATGCACACACACACACACACACACACACACACACACACACACGCACACACGCACACGTAATAAAATCTTTGAAAATGAAAGCACGGGAAGGGGAAACAAGGGGGTGAACGAGGCAAAACTCTATGAGGAGGGCGTTGTGGTAAATCCATACTTGGATTAGGAAACAGACTTTTTCTGTGCTGTTTACTCAAGGAAAAGGAAAGAGGAAATAAGGCTGAAAACGATACTGTTTGTGGTCCATTTGCTGTTATTCCTGCTAATCATGTCTCTGCACTCTGTCAGGGACTCTCTTTGAAGCTGGCGAGTCTTGATACTGAACCAATCTGCTCATGGTCTTGTAGAGGAAATAAACTTGCAAATGTGCTGGGTGCAACATCAGCAGAAAGGGTTGAACTTGGTGAGGTGGGAACTAATAATCAGGAAAAACTTTCTGGAGGAGGTGGCCCAGGTCTGGAAGTTTGGTTTGGGAGTTGGGCAGATAGAAAAAAAAAAAAAAAAAAAAAACAAGCAAAAAACAAAGGGAGATACAAACAAAACACTCTAATAATAATAATGATATGATAGGCAATAAACAGCTCAGGATAAATTATATGATATTCAGTCTTACTAATTGTGAGAAATATACAGATTTAGGGCTGGGTAGATGGCTTAGTGGATTAAATACTTCCATTGCAAGTAGGAAGACCAGAGCTAGGATCCCCAAACCCTTGTGAAAGTCCGCCAGGTGTCATGGCTGCCTCCAATCCCCGCACTCAGGGCACTCTAGACACTGGGAATTCCCAAGGGCAAGCTGGCTTGCTAGACTAGCCAGAATTGTCAAACTCCAGGTTTTGGGGAGACAGTCCACCTCAGTGAATAAAGTAGAAGGTGGTGGAAGAAGACACCCGATATCAACTTAAGGCCTCTACATATGTATGCACACGCACATGAAACCTCAAACACACGTGTACACACACATAGGAGCACACATACACATATGTATGTACACCACACAGATACAGATGCAAAAAGAAGCGTGTAGATCGAAGATGATAAATCTCTTGAGGACAAATATAAAGGACTGATTAGCACCTGGTGTCTGTTAGTTGAAAAACGGCGGATTCCTGGACAGATCATGCGGAGCCAGCACAGTTCTCACTTTGGGAGGTCTTTATTCAAAGAGGAGACGTGAGGAAGAGAAAAGAGATGGGTCAGGATCTGGGTTTTTTATCTGAGCCATGACGTAGGTAGCACAGGTGGTGATGTTCCCAGGTGATGCAGATAACGCATGCGCAGGATGTGTGCAACGGGTGTCATGACAACAGGCACAGGAGGGTTCTTGTCGCCTAGGGATGATGTCATCATTGGTTTCAGAGGCCGGCTCTAAACAGCTTCTGATGCTAACAGTGTTAATGGAGGGTCTTCTGAGCAGCTTTTGTACAGTATTCATGATGTCATAAGTGGCTATATCCCTGAGGGGAACCGGTGGTCTTATTCTATAAAGTGCATGAAACCTTGACCCAACAGTTCCACTTTGAGGAATCTACCCTAGGGCATGTGTTCGAAGAGGCACATGCAGGGGTGTTTCCTGTGGTGGTGTTCATAACAGTTAATACCAACTTGTATGTTCCTGTGTTCATCAATAAAAGTCCAGTTAAATAAAATTTGCAAATCCCTGTGAAGGAATACAAAGGAGTGCTTTATAAGAAAAAAATGGGGTAAAGGGGGGCTGGAGAGATGGCTCAGCAGTTCAGGGCACAGGCTGCTCTTCCAGAGAACTGGGGATCAATTTCCAGCAGCCACATGGCAGCTCACAACCATCTGTAACTCCAGTTCCAGGGGATCCAACACCCTCATGCAGACTCTATGGAAGGAAAACACCAATGCATATAAAATAAATAAATCATTAAAAGGAAAGAACAGAAAAGAAAAAGAAAACAGGACCAGCAAGATGTTAAGAGGAGCTTGCCCCACCAAGCATGGTAACCCGAGTTTGATCCCAGGAACCTACGTAAGAGCAGAAGAGAACCAACTTCACAAAGTTATTCTCTGACACCCACAGGTACATCAAATCCCCATCACCCACATGGCTGGTACCTGAGAAAGTCAGAAGAGGGTAGCAGATGCCCTGGAACTGAAGTTATGGACAGTTGTGAGCTGCTACAGAGATGCTGGACTTGAACCTGGGTCCTCTGAAGAAACAAGTGATCCTACCGACCAAATCATCTCTTCAGCTTCATATATACATATGTATATCTGTGTGTATATATGTCTACATACATATACACATTTATGCATATATAACACATATATGCATATATGCACATATATACATACATATGTGTATATATATTCTTTTTATTTTTAAAGCTGGACATGGCCACATGAAGGCCTGTGTAACCCCAGCACTGAGAAGTACAAGATCTTTGGGTCTTGCTGGCTGCCAGCCTCCATCCAGCTTTGTTGAGAGACCTGCCTCAAGGGAATAAATGGGCAGTAATGGAGCAGAATATCGACATTTTGCATGCATACAAGAACACACATGCATGTGCTCAGGACCCCACCCTCCAGTTATCATAAAACGTACAAGCATTGTAACAATATTAACAATACAGTAGACTTTCATTGTGATTCCACACATGCTATCTTATGCAATCAAAGAATATACAGCAGAAGGCATCTGCAATTTGAAAAAGTTAAGAAGCTGGGCATGGTGGTGCATACCTTTAGTATAAGTGCTCTGGAGGCAGGTGACTCTCTGTGAGTTCAAGGCCAGCCTGTTCTACATAGTGGGTTCGAGGATAGCCAGAATTATAAAAAGAGACCCTGTCTCCAAAAAAAAAAAAAACCTATAAGTAATACTAATAGATAAAAACTAAACATATAAAATAAAAGTACTAAAAATCACTGCTAATAATATAATAACAATAACTTTAAAATAAGTTAAGTATTCTAAAAGACAGACAAGTAGGACGGTTGTGTCCTGATGGAGCTGTAATGTGCTGTCTGGGAAACACGGCTTTTCAGAATGCAGGAGGAAACTTCCTCGTCGGAATATGGAAGAGACAGGGGTTTGTAGCGCCAAGGTCCTTGAGGAGGTGGAAGTACTGTGAATTCAGGGCTCAGGTGGAGAGATTTAACTGCCGGAAGGAGGAAAGGATGCGGGGGGGGGGGGGGCAAGTTAAAAATAAATGAAGGGATGGAAGTGGGGGGACAGGAAGTTGATGGGGCTTCAGCCCACTTTGATTTTCACTGTCAAGTAGGAGTGAAGTTCTGCATTCGGAGGAGAGGGGAGGGAGACAAAGGTAGGAAACAAGAAAGAGAGGGCTAGAACAAACCAGTACTCCCTGCCCAGGGGGTGGAGGAAGACCGGCGGGTTGGAGACTGAGTTGCCATGGCAACTGTTTATCGCCTAAGCTTGCGCTGTCTCGCTGTCTCCTTCGGGAGTCAGCTGGAGGAATGAGAGGGCAGGCAGAGAGAGCTAGTCCCGGGTTTCCTCAGAGGGGCCAGCTGAAGATGACGGAGTAAAAGATAATTAGATCGGGTCATCCAGACTCCGGGGAGAAGGTTGCAGACCCACAGATGACTTGGGAGAGAGAAAGCAGTCCAACGCAGACAGCGAGACAAAGACAAAGAGGAAACAGAGGTGCCGGAAATGCACTCACAGGAATAGGCAGTCAAGTTTAAGGTTGAAAGCAGTGGAGTAGGGGCCGGTGAGATGGCTCAGTAGTTAAGAGGGTCAAGAGCACTTACTGCTCGTCCAGGGCAGTTCATAAAGACATGTATTGGACCAGAGTTTGGTTCCCAGCATCATGTAAGATGTCTCACAACTGCCTGTAACTCCAGTTCTAGGAGACCAGATACCTCAGTTTTCCAAGGACACTTGCACAGACAAGTGGATCTCTGAGTTCAAGGCTAGCCTGGTCTATAAAATGAGTTTCAGGACAGTCAAGGCTACACAGAGAAACCCTGTCTCAAAAAATAAAATAAAATGAATGAGAGAGAGAGAGAGAGATAGGACTGGAGAGATGATGCCACAGTTAAGAACACTTGGTGTAACCTGATGGCCTGAGTTCAATCCCTGAGACTCACCTTAGAAAGTGAGAACCAGTCTCCAGAAGTTAACCTATGACCTCTGTACATGTGCAGTGGCACCCACGTGCCTGCTGTCACATGTATATCACACACACATACACTAACAAAAGTAAATACTAATGACAATAAAAAATCAAAGTGTAAGGGTGAGAGAGGGAGCTGGCTTGGAGGTTAACAGGGACTCGTTGCTATGGCAAAGGATCCAAGTTCGGTTCCCAGCATCTATCCTGGGTAGTTCCCAATCGTCAGTAACCCTAGTTCCAGAGAATCTGACACCCTCTTCTGGCCTCCGAAGGCATTAGGCATTCATCAGTACGGCGAAACGCTCAGACACATAAAAAGCAAGAATCTACAAAATATTAAATACACAACAAAATAGCATTTGAAAGTTTAAAGAGCAGCAACAGAACCAGTCCTGGGATCCACCACAGTGTGGGTGACTGAAGCAGAGAAAAGAAGGGCCCAGGAGGTGGGAAGGCCATTTCCAGGAGAGCTACCCGTAGGGGTGCCTGAGTCACCAGGCTGAAGGGGAGGGAGGAACCTGGTGAGTATGGATGCAAGGCATTAGGCAGGAGGTCCTTCTGTCCCTGCAGGCTTGCCGGCTGCTCCTCGCTTGTACTAATTTGGTCTTATTTTATCTCTGGTCTGAAGGGCGAGTCCTTTTACCCACTCACATAACGCTCTGCCAGATGGCTGCCTGTGTGGAGAACAGGAATTTCACCTCTCCTCCTTTTCTCAGGATTAGAATCCCTCAGGGTCACATCGTATAAACTCCGAAATGTTTAGGCCAGTGCACATAAGACACACACTCCACCTTCCCAGGAACCCTTTGTTGCCAGAAGGTTCTGGCATTTGACTTCGAGTGGATTGCCTTGGAAAATTAACAAACAAACAAATATAAAGTTGGTCACTGGAAACTTCTGGTACCGGAAGTGGCAGAGTATATAGTATGGGCCTCAGAGAAGGAAATGTTATTTTGACAAAACAAAGCAAAGTAACATTTATTCTATATTTATATAAAATATATCTTATATCTTTTTTTTTTTTTTTTTTTTTTTTTTTTTTTGAGACAGAGTCTCAGAATGTAGTCCTGGCTGTCCTGGAACTTACTATGTGGCCCAGCTGGCCTTGTTCACAGAGACCCACCTGTCTGATCACTGGGATTAAAGGCATGTTGCCACCACACGTGGCAAAATGATGCAAAGTAGGTGGGTATCATGGCACATACTTGTTCTAGCACACAGGAGGCGGAGGCAGGAGGATTACAAGTTTCAAACCAGCCTGGGAGAAATAGCAAGACCTTGTCGTAATAGTTAACATCATCATTGTATAGTAGTGATAAGGATGATGATGATGATGATGATAGATCCTGGGAATGTGTCTGTAGAATGCTTGTCTACCATGCATCCTGGGTTGACTCTGAATACCAGATAAGACACGAAACTGGAAAAAGTGGGAACAGCTTGATGCCTCAGCCTCATTTGTTCTGCTCCCCTCTTTCTCCTTGGAGTTTTTGTAGCCTTCTTGTGCCTGCTTCATCCTACAGGGACACTCCTTAAACAGGAAGGTGCACAACTAAAGTAATCTCAGGGAGTTCCTGAAACTGACCAGATTCACTAGGCTCCTCCTTGCTAGAGTAGGCAATAAAAAGCTCAGAGTCCTCATCAGAAAGGCAGCCAAGCTGCATAGCTGTAAAGAAGACTCTCAGATCAGACCAGCTGTCTGGGGGGAGGCAGAAACCAGCCAAGTGGCTCAGTAGAGGTTCAGAACTGAGGTACCTGGACAGGATACTTTCCAGCCAGCCTGTTGAACTGCATGTAGGCTGTGCAAGTGTGCTCCAGGTTCCTGACTTTGTGGGATGTTATCCATGCTGGGGTAGGTAGGTAGTGATGCAGCTGTCTTTGAGTAACGCCTCATCCATATTCCTGTAAGTCAGTGGTTCTCAACCTTCCTAATGCTGCAACCCTTTAATATAGTTCATCATATTGTGGTGACTTCCAACCATACAATTATTTTCGTTCCTACTCCATGACTGTAAATTTGCTACTGTTATGAATCACAGTGCAAATATTTATTTTCTGATGGTCTTAGATGACTACTGTGTAAAGATTATTCAACTTCCAAAGGGGTTGCAACCCACAGGTTGAGAACTACTCCATAAATAACCCAACAAAACACACTGTCCACCAACTTGGACTTTAGTGTTATCTATCCTGTGGTCTGTTGTAAGTAGAAGTAGGTGTTGCGTCTCCTCAGGGAAAGTTTTGTCACATAACAGGCAAAAAGGCAAGGTGACCACATGTTGGTGACTTTCCACCGTGATGAATGAGAAGATCAACCTTCAAGGAGTAAAGGCTCATTTGGCTCCCAGTTTTGGGGACTCTAGTATATGAGCTCTCGGCCCTTTTGCTTTGGACCTGCGGTGAAGTAGGATCTCATGGTGGTGGAACAAATCTATTTACCTCATTGCAAAGGAACAAAAGTGGGCTAGGTTCCCACAATTCCTTTTAAGGTACTTCTCTATAGTGTTAGGAACTCTTGCCAGTCCCTTGCCAGTCTTATTTTTTAAAACTGGGTCTCCTGTAGCCCAGGCTGGCCTGGATCTTGCTGTGTGCTTGAGGATAACAAGGATTTTCTGACCCCCTCCTTCCACTACCTCAGTGCTGGGCTTACAGATGTCCCCCACCACATGCAGTTTTTATTCGGTGATAGGGATCAAATCCAGGGCAAACAGTCTACTAGTCAATGAGCTCATCCCCGTCCCTTCATTGTTTGTTTTTTTGGGGGGGTAGGTTGGGGGGAAAGACAGGATCTCACATAGCACAGGCTGTCCCTCAAACTTGCTACATGGCTAAGGATAGTTTAGAAGTTATCTTTGTGCCTTCACCTCTGGAATTCAGCGATGACAGGACTATATCACCAAGTCTGGCTCAATCCTTACCCCTTTTTATTTTAATTTGCTATTATTGTGTGTTCACATATGTGTGCATGCGAGTGTGTGTGTGTGCACTTGCATGCTATACTGCTGGTGGGCTTGTGCCATGAAAGGAAGTTATCGGACATCTTTCAGGAGTCGATTCACTCCTTTTCCTGTGAGTTCCAGCAACTGGACTCAACTCACCAAGCTTGTGATAGTCACTCAGACCACTGAGTCATCTCCCAGGCTTGCTGACCCTAGTCTTACTGGCTTTTCTATTTCCCAACAGGGCCACACTGGGGACCAAGTTTTTTAACATATGGGCCTTTTCGGGGATATTCAAGATCCAGACTCTAACAGATCACAATGCTCTTGCTGACTTCCTGAGAGGGGCCCCAGCCTTGGTCTGCCTGTCTCAGGATTTAGCAAGTAAGAAAAACATCCCCAGTGTGCTGTTTGCTTAAGCTGCTGTTAATTGGGCATTCTGTTGACTGCAGCTGAATGCATTCCTGCTTGATAGAGTCATAGAAGCGGCTAGTAACAGAGGTAAAGCTAAACCCAGGTGTGCACCCTAACCGGCTAGAATCTTTCCTGGGCAGAGTGGTCTCAGGCAGGCAACACCGGCAAGTCTCCAGAATCACAGTGTTTTGTGTTCATCCAAGGGCTTCTTCTAAGTTGGGAATCCTAGGGGTGGCAACCAGCAATCTGGTCTAAAGAGCCCTGTAGGTGACTGTAGCACCTGAGAACTGAGGGACACAGTCCCCCAGCTGCCCTGCAAGCTGTGGGCTTCTGCACCAGCTGCAGCAGTATCATCTAGGAGTGCACCCTGTGACTGCCTCATCTCCGGACTACTGCAGACCTTCTGGATCTGGACCTGTGTCTTTAGGAGGTCTTTGAGTCATATGCACATACACTGCACCACAGTATGTTGCTGTTGTTGTTTGAGACAACACTTCTTTGTGTAGTTTTGGTTGTGCTGAAACTTGCTCTGTAGACTAGGCTGGCCTTGAACTCACAGAGAGCCACATGCTTCTGCCTCCCAAGTGCTGTGATTAAAGGCCTGTATCACTATGCCCAGCTCAAGAAACAAGGATGGTACCTAGGCAGTGGTAGTGCTTTCTTTTACTCCAGCACTGAGGAGTCAGAGGCAGGTGGATCTCTGTGAATTTGAGGCCAACCTGGTCTACAGAGTGAGTTCTAGGACAGCCAGGGCTACACAGAGGGATTTTATCTTGAAAAGCCAAGAGAAAAAGAAAGGAAGGAAGGAAGGAAGGAAGGAAGGAAGGAAGGAAGGAAGGAAGGAAGAAAAAGAACGGGAACTCTCTTAACGACAGGCAGCTTGTCTTTTCAGCTAAACTGGCTAGCCCTCAAATTCCCAGAATCCACTTGTCTCTGTACCCCAGTGCTGGTGTTTCAGGGACACACAGCTATGCCCAGCTTTTTGTGTGGGTGCTGGGGATTTGAACTCAGGAGCTCCTGTTCAAGCAAGCAGAGCAAGCTTCCTACTAACTGAGTCATTTCCTTACTCCACTGTGTCTATTTTTGTGCTATTTAAATGAATCCTCATGACGTAGCTTTCGTGACTCTGCGATAGTTTTTATTCAGATCCATATTGTCCCTTCTTCAGCTCTTACTTCCCAGCAGAGATGCAATAGATAATCTCCCAGTCTTCATTTAGGTCCACTGTGGAAAACATATTTTTTGCAGTTGGATGTGGTGACACACATCTTTGATTTCAGCACGTGGAGGACAGAGGCAGACACAGATCTCTGAGCTGGAGGCCAGCCTGGTCTACAGAGTGAATTCTAGGACAGCCAGGGCTACACAGAGAAATTGTCTCAAAAAAAAAAAAAAAAAAAAAAAAAAAAAGAATCCCTTCCCCATCCCCGTTTTTACTGTTCCTCGGGTTGTATTTTAATTTTCAAAATCTTAATGTTCTTTAATTGTACCCAGTGAAAAAGTAGCTTTCAAGGGGATGCTGCTGTTTCTGAGCTTCCCTTTCTGGCCTTTGTGTAGAATGAGGTTGGATTGTGCAGCCAGCATGCATCCTGCAGTTGATTCATTGCAGGGGCAGTGACAGCATGCTACAGCTGGGCTGGCCTGGGAGATCATTTATTAATTAAGCCTTCCCAGCCCTGCCCCCAGTGTTCACACAGGAAATGATGTCATACAGCTGGGAGGTAGAAAGCAGTCTGTCCTGGATGGCCTGCTAGAGGCAGCGACCACAAAGGTGAGGGGGTCTCAATGTCGCTCAGAAGCCCAATTCACCTTTTCATTTCATGAGCGAGGAGAAGAGACTTTTCTTTCCTTTTTTGGACAGAGTCTCATGTAGCCTAGGCTGGTTTTAAACTCCTGATCCACCCGGCTCCTCCTCTCAAGTCCTGTGATTAAAGTCCCACGCCCACCACGCTCAGGTCTTCGTGGAGAGCCGTAGCCCACCCAGGTCTTCCCACACTTACTTATCTACTCTGAGTAAGACTTTGGCTGTTGACCCTGGAACTCGGCAGCTCTGCCTTGTAGAGACGGTCATGGTGGATGTGTGATGCCTCTGAAGAGTCCCCAGTGGTGAGAGCTGTTACAATCTGCACCTTGGTGACAAGAAGCAAGAAGTAAATGAACCGGGAAGTTCCCAGGGTGGGGTTGGAACTAATACCTGGCTGAATCACCTTGTGCTCTAATTATTAGGAATTGATAAGCCAAGGGACCCTAGAAACAGAGCCACATGCGGGATCCTGCTCTCTTCTGCTGTTCACCCCCTGTTCATGGCTCCAAAGACATGGCTTGAGGTGTTTTCTGTTTTCTCAGTTGTTGGAACCAAAGTAATTTTAAAGATTTATTTACTTATTATATATGAGTACACTGTCGCTATCTTCAGACACACCAGAAGAGGGCATCAGATCTCATTAGAGATGGTTGTGAGCCACCATGTGGTTGCTGGAATTTGAACTCAGGACCTCTGGAAGAGCAGTCAGTGCTCTTAACCATTGAACCATCTCTCCATCCCACCAAAGTGATTTTAATCTTGTGTTCTCTCATCAAGCAAGCTTACTCCCCCATGTCTATCTGGAAGTGACTGGATTACAGAAAAAAAAAATCTTATACAGAAAAAAAATTTTTTATTACAATCCCTGTTGGCTTTTACTTGCTAATGTAGAGATGTCTTATTTTATTTTATTGTTTTAAGAAAGATTTTTTTTGTTGTTTATAGACAACACTATAGGGACCTGGAGAGATGACTCCATAATTAAGAGCACCAGCTGTAGTTTTGAAGGAATTAGGTTCAGTTCCTAGAGACCACACAGCAGCTCACAACTATTTGTAACTTCAGTGCCAAGGGGATCTGATGTCCTCTTCTGGCCTCCAAGGGCACCGGGCACACATATGGTAGGTACATTGCCATTTGTGCAGGCAAAACACTCATATACATAAAAAGAAATAAATCTTGAAAATCAGACATGGTTGTAAATAGAGAATCCTGAGGCACACTTTATTCTGTATTAAAATAACTTCGCTCAGTCTTTGAATCTGACAACCAGGCGAGGGACGTAGCTCAGTGGTAGAGCGTTTGCCTGTATGTACAAGACCCTGAGTTCCAGCTCTGATATTACCAGAAGTAATCCAGAAATCAATCAATAAATAAGCATCTCGCAAACAAAAGTATTCTAGAAAATATAGGAAAGGTAGAAAGATGGCTCAGTGGGTAAGAGCACTGGATGCTCTTCCTGAAGAACCATGTTTAGTTCCCAGCACCCACATGGCAGCTCACAACCATTTAACTCCAGTTCCAGGAGATCCGATACACCCTTTTGGCCTGCAAGGGCACCAGACATGCACAGGGTACGCAGACAAAACACCCACACACTAATAAAAATCTTGGTTTTTCATTTTTATTTTCAAGAGGGTTTCTCTGTGTAGCCATGGCTATCCTGGAACATGTGCAGTAGACCCAAGTGGCAGGGGAAGACTTAGTGACTTTTAGGAATGCATAACTATTCTCTTCAGCACTTAAAGATTTACAAAGTATCAGCTGCTGTTTGACTTAGGCATAAATCACAGCTAGTAAGTTACTAATTCAACAGTACTCAGGGTGAGTAGCATTTCTGGCAATAAAGTTTTCTTTGTAGCTTTGTTCTAAAGACAACTTTTTGTTGCTATTATTTTTGGTCTGTTTCTTGAGACAGGAGTCTATTATGATTCAGTATGGCCTTCAGCTTCGTATGTAACTGAGGCTGGCCTTGTGCTCCCCATCATCCCGATTCTCCCTCTCAAGTGCTGGGAATTCAAGGCATTTGCTACTACACTTGGCTTGTTCGAGAGAAGGCATTAGGATGGGTTCATTTTATGTACGTCTAGATTTGAGTCCTTCACCAAATGATGTATTCGTTTCTTCTATCCTATAATTGCATGTATAGCTCGGATGTCTAAATGTGTTTCTAACATTGAATCTGGCCGGAAGGTCTTGGGCCATACATAGTTGGCCAACTCCTGATGAGCATTTGTGCATAGCTGGTATTGCAAATTCTTCTCCTGAAGCCGAGCTTCCCAGCAACCTCTGTGTGCTTTTGAAATGCATCTCAGCTGTATAATAGCAGACCCCTTCTAGAGCTGCAACCCCTCATTTTGCAGACCTATGCACCCCTAATGAGACTTAAGTGTCCCCTCCAGTTCCTCCAGTGTCTTTTCCAACCCCCTCATCAGAGACCTAATCACACAGCAACTTGATGAGTTATTTATGCTGACAGAAGAACAATGGGCAGAGGAATTTTACAGCTGTGATATCTTGCCCATCTTTGTTGTCTTCAGCACCTAACAGGTGTCTACAAATTAGTAGTCTCTCAATAAATATTTGTCTGAATGAATGAATGATGAATGATCTTGGGACAGGAAGTGACCTGCCCAAGATCACAAATCTACTTAATAACAACTTTCTGAGAGCGAAATTACCAAGACATTTTAATTGAACTGAGTTATAAGACTGGGTATGGTGGTGCTAGAGAGATGGCTCAGCGGTTAAGAGCACTGGCTGCTCTTCCACAGGTCCTGAGTTCAATTCCCAGCGACCACATGGTGGCTCACAACCATCTGTAATGAGATCTGATACCCTCTTCTAGTGACAAAAGACAGTATCTGAAGACAAGAGACAGTATTCACATTAAATAAATAAATAAATATTTTAAAAAAGAAGAAGACTGGGTATGGTGTACTGACTTGTAATCCAGCACTTGAGAATATAGAGGAGGAGAAGGACCTAATCTGCAGGTCAACATGGGGTACATGTTGGGACCACCCTGTTTCACAGAAGGAAGGAAGAGAAAGAGAAAGAGGAAGAAAATGTCAGAGGTCAGAATTGGGGTATATCTTGGTTATCTATCAGTCTGTCTATCTATCTGTCTATCTATCTATCTATCTATCTATCTATCTATCTATCTATCTATCTATCTATCCATCCTGGTACAGGATCTACAATGTAACCCCAACTGTCCTATGGGTTGACCTCAAACTCAACAAGATTCATTTGCCTTTGCCTCCTGGATACTGAGATTAAAGATATAGTTACCATGCCAGTTAAAATGTATCTTGAAATAAACTTTTGGGGGCAGGTGTTCTCACAGAATTAGAAAGTTGTGAGAATGGTGTGGTGCCTCATGCCTATAATCCCAGTGTTTGGGAAGCTAAGGCAGGAGGGTTGTCATGAGCTAGAGGCCAGCCTGGGTTACATGGTGACTTTCAGGGAAGCTTAGCCTGTAGAATAAGATCCTGTATCAAACAAATAAAAATAAAGAACTGGGTTGGGACCAGAGAGATGGCTCAGTGGTTAAGAAGACTTAGTCTTGCAGAGGACCAGGTGCAAGTCTCAGCATCCCACATGGCAGGTCACAACTGTCAATAATTCTAGTTCAAGGGGACTCAAAATGCTCTCTCCTAGCCAGGTAGTTGTGGCACACAAATTTAATCGCAGCACTCGGGAGACAGAGACAGGTGGATTTCTGTGAGTTCAAAGCCATCCTAGTAGTCTACAGGGCGAGTTCCAGACCAGCCAAAGCTACACAGACAAATTCTGTCTCTAAACAAAACTAAATGCTTCTTCTTACCTCTAAGGTCATCAGGAATGTGGTATACAGGAATACATACAGGCAAAATGCTCAAAAAAAAAAAAAAAAAACAAATTGTCATAAAAACATACTGTTAGTGGGTACTCTGAAGGTAGAGGCAAAAGATCATGACATTCATGATGGTGTGGTTCTAGAGAAAAAATTTTTTTTTCCATGCTGGGTGCACGAGATGCAAACGAACAAACAAAAACCCCTTAAAATATGTCCTGCAATAATTTACAACATCCAAGATGGCCTCTAGGGCCTGCCTGTACCTGTAGGAATGAATAGGTCTGTATTTGTGGAAGGAGCTGCCTGGATCTCACAGTTGGGAAAGACTCAACTAGAAGAATTCCCCCAGAGGGATGTAGTTCGGTAAAGTGGATGAATTGTTATTTCTGGAAGTTTCACCTACTACTTTTCAGCCACTGGCTTGCTTCATTTCTCTTTGTTTTGCAACAGGGTTGGTCTTGAACCCTGGTCCCTTCTACTGTCACCTCGTGAGCTCTAGGACTGACTGACTACAGGTACATATAACCACACTTAGCTTAGAGGAGAGGTAACTGAATGGGGAAGCAGCCAGACAGTGAATAAAGAGGGCGATGTCAATGTCCTTTAGGGCATAGATTGGAGGGCAAAGGTTAGAACTATCCTCTCTGTACAGATGAGCCCCCAGGCTGGTGCCAGAATGGAGGCTTGTTTGGTTCTGTTGAGGCAGACAGAGTTGGAGTAGGGTGCTAGTGTGGGAGAATCGTGGGAGCTGTAGCCTTTGAAGAGGTCAACATGACCCAAAGAGTGCAATCTGGCCAGTGGCCAAGCAGCAGACCTCACTGAGCAAGGCAGAGACTTCCCAGAAGATAGATTCCAGAAAATTTGCCCCAAGTGTGTCCCGGTGTCCCTGCTTCCTAGTTTTTCCACAGCAGCCGGAGGGCATGAGAGACAAGGCAGAGAAGTAGGGACATAGAACCGTGTGGCTGGCCAGCTGGAAGTACTTTTCACTCACCGTTACAAAGGGATAATTGAGAGCTGGATGATTCTGGCCGGCCTGGTTGTCTGGAGGGGAGGGGCCTAAGGTCTGGGCTGGAGCCATAGGTGTACAGGTGAGAGCAAGAAGGCCAGCCTGTGTCAGTCTCAGAGGATGGTCACAATGTACCTACCTGTGGCCTGAGCTCAATGGTCAAAGGATGAACAACAGTACCTCATGGATTTCTCTCTCTCTCTCTTTAAAAGATTCTATTTATTCGTATGTGCATTAATTGGTGTTTTCCCTGCATGCATGTCTGTATGAGGGTCCCAGATTCCCTGGAACTGGAGTCACAGACAGTTGTGAACTGCAATGTGGGTGCTAGGAATTGAACCCAGGTCTCTGGAAGAACAGCCAGCACTCTTAACCACTGAGCCATCTCTCCCACCTCATCGATTTCATAACTCCTTTCTTTCTTTCTTTAAATGAGGTCCTGATATAAGGCCCAGGTTGGCTTTAGGCTCACTTTGTGTCCTTAGATAACCTTGAACCTTGAATCTTCGGAGTGTTTGGATTACAGTGGAGCACCACCCTGCCCAGTTCTGTGTGCTCCAGGAGATTGAACCCAGAGCTTCGTGCGTGCTAGGCAAGCATTCTGCCAACTGAGTTTCATTCCCAGTCAACACCCCTGCCCCTACACCCCTACACCCACACATGAACACCCCTACAATCCACTCCTCCACACCTTCCATACCTTTCACACCTCTAACACCCCACATCTCCTTCTACAACCCCACTCCACACACTACACTCCCTTTTACCCACACTCCACCTCCCCAACCAAACCCACACTCCCTCACCCACATAGAATTATGAACTTAAATGCTCCTCCTGACTTAACTTCTCCATAACTTGGACTGTAGGTATATGCCACACCTGAATGAATTGATTTTTTTATTTTCAAATCTTCTGCAGAGTTTCATGTCTATAGGGAACAATTAGGGAAAAATTAAAGTTAAGCTTTTGGCCCAGTGAGACAGCTCAGCAGGTAAAGGTACTTGTCTGACAGCCAGAGTTCAGTCAAAGAGACAGGTGACTCTTCAGGGCTAGCCTTTGATCTTTTATAAAATACCCACATACTCATACATATAAACAAGCAAATAAATAAATGAAATATTTTTTTTAAAAAGTGGACTTTCATCCTTCTGCCTGCTTGCCCATAAAGAAGTGTCCTTATTTTTTTTTTTTTTTTTTTTTTTTATTGCCACCAGGAACTGTTAGTATGGATTTGAGACCCTAAGAGGATAAGTCTTAAAAATATTTGTATTTGTATATGTCTAACATCCATGGGCACCAGTCATACATACAGGCAAAACAACAAGACACACACACACCACTTGTCTAAAATATAATAAAAATGAGCCAGCAGGGAACATTCCAGGTTCAAATCACAGCTGTCTCCAAGGCAGTGGCAGATGAACAGTCCTAAAGTGAATACTCCCCCATGACTCCTCTTATCTCAAGAACTTCAGTGTTGACTGTAGCAGGCTTCTGAGTGCTTCCTAGACACTGGGTCATCGGGACTGGGATATTGATTGAGAGCCAGAGGTCCTGGTGTTTCACTTACCAGTGTGTGAACTCGAGGAAGTTCCTCATCTTCCTGTGCCCATTTCCTTTCTGATGATAAATGGCAAATATCCTTCCTCAAAGGGCAGGGTAATCAGTGTATGTGTGAGTGTATCTATCATGCAGGGTAAAGGGCTCCCATACAAATGCTCAAGTCCTACACTCCTCCAATACTGGAAGCCCTTAGGTGGGACCCCTTAAAAAGCTAAATCCTGCAACCAAGTTTCAGTTTTTATTATCTTTTGAAATTGCTACTTAGAGGCTTTGAAAGACGTCTCAGCCGTTGGAAACACTGTTGTTCTTACAGAGGGCTCAGTTTGGGTTTCCAGCATGGACAGCTCATAACCGGCTGCAACTCTAGTTCCAGGGGGAGCCAATAGCATCTGACCTCATGTGGTACACGTGACTGCACGCAGGCAGAACACTCATACACATCAAATAAATCGTAAGGATGCTTTTTTAATTCTTACTTTTTTATTTATTACTCGTGTGTGAGGGGGTGTAGAACCAGAACACATGTCATAGGGCCATGTGTGGAAGTCAGAGAGCAACAACCTTTGGAATTTGGTTTTCTCCTTCCACCGTGGGTTGTAAGGACTGAATTTAGGTTATTAAACTTCCATCAGCAAGAACTTGCTTTTCTTTCTTTCTTTTTAAAATTAGGATGGTTTTAAAAAAAATAAAAGAGAAGAGAAAGAAAAGGGCTAGGAAGCTCAGCTGTTAAGAGCTCTTGCTGGAAGGCCAGGGGACCTGAGCTCAGTTTCCAGCATCCAAGTTTAGCTGTTTACAACCATCTGCAACTCCAGCTCCAAGGGATCTGGCTCCCCCTTCTGGACTCTGTGGGAACTTGCATGAACATGAGTACATACCCATTTGTAAACATATGTAAAAACATATGCACATAATTTTAAAAAAATAATAAGGATAAAAATTTTTTAAAGCCTCAAGTTCTCTGGGCAATACTCATACAGTAAAAACTATTGGTGGGTATGGTGATGCATACCTTTAATCCTAGTGCTCCGGAGACAGCGGCAGGCGGAGCTCTGAGCTCAAGGCTAGCCTGGTCTACTGAAAAAATTCCAGGAGAGCCAGAGAAACCCTGTCTCAAAAAACAAACAAACAAACACCCAAACAATCAGACAGACAGGCTATCAAGAACACTAGGGATTCTTTGGTGAAAGCAGACGCTCTCTAGAAGTTTCTACAGAATTTAATTCAGTCTCACTCTCTTTTTAGAAGTCTTGACTACAAAGCGAACACTAAGACACGGAAGTAGTGGAGGCTGGCCGGGAGGAAAGACTGCAGGGAGACACACAGGAAGGGCCCAGACAGCCATCATTCCTCATGAGAGTGTTTATCTGCCAAGCCATCTGGCCAGCCTTTCGGTTTCCATTTTTAGGAAACGCTTGTGTCAGCTGGGTGCAGATGCATGCGCCCCTAATCCTACTACTTGGGAAGCTGAGGCAGAAGAATTACGAGTTCAAGACAAGGCTAGACTACAAAATGAGACCCTGTCACAAAACAAAGAGGTGATCCAACAACTCGTGATAGGGTAAAAGACTAGAATGTTGATTTTATTTTATTTTATTTTATCTTTGCTGCTTTTTAAAAAACTTATCAATCAAATTTGTATGTTAAATTCTCAATCCACAATACATCCAAACAATAAATTCACTGCCAATTAATAAAGATATAAACCGCCCACCTAGACAAGATAAAAATCGGTCTAGTTCACCTTGATCTGAACCATCCTCCTCCACCATCTTGATCTTGAATCTTGCTGCTTTTTTTTAAAGTTATTTTATGTGTTTTGTCTGAATGTCTGTGTGTGTACCACGTGCCTGAGGTCAAAGGGCATCAGATCCTTTGGACTTGGAGTTACAGATGGCTGTCATCTAGCATGTGGATGCTGGGAACTGATTCTCTGCAAGGACAAGAGCTCCAAAGCACTGAGCCATCTCCGCAGCTCCCCAAACACAGAACTTGAATGTTTTTGTTTCTTTTCCAGAGAAGAACCTTCCTCATCTAGATACTGTAGAGCGAGCATGAGGGGAGGGGTATTAGGGTGGTGGCATTATTGGAGGTGGAGTTAAACTGGCTCCTTGTAGAGGAGTGCCCCTTTCTAGGGAGGTCTAGAATGTTTATGGCTGGTAGAGAATCCGGATGAGACCCGACGGGCTAACTAACCTCCCAACTCCTTGGCTAGTGGTTCCACCCACCCTTACCATTTCTGCTTGTCGCCTTTTGACCTAACCTCAACGCACTCTCCCAAGTTACTGTCCCTATGTTTCAGATTCACTGACTCAAATCTATTTTGGGATATGTGCTTCCTGCTCCAGATCTCTCTCTCACCCACGTTCCAGGGCCCCTGGAGTTACATCACCTCCCATGGAATATTCTGAGAACATCACCTTGAAATGGCGAGCTTTCTCTTGTCCTTTGGTTAAAGACCTGCTCCAAGCTTGGGCATTCTGCTTTCTCAACAGCTTTTTCACAGCAACCCTGGTTGTCCAGTCGGGTCACTTTATAGCTGTGCCTCACAATACCTCTGGGCTTTCCACTACCAACGCCACCTGCTGCCCCATTCCCAGAGGCCTCTCTCTTTCCACCTGGCTTCTGCACTGCCCTCTGCTTGACACAGTTTGGGGTTTGCTGCTGGCCAAGAACTAGGAGGGACTGCTTCCACCCCCTCCCTGTCGTCTGTCTGGGGTGTTGGGTGATCTGGAAATAGCCTTGGGGGAGGGGCCTGGCTGAGGTTGGTGTTGAAGTGCAGTTCATGCTTCTAACACCTGGTACTCACCAGTCAGAGAACATAGGCAGGCATCCTTGCAGAATTATTCCTCCTTGCTAGGCTAGAGAATTTATTCACCTCTTAGGGCTGGTGAACATACTACCATGCAAACTTAACTTTCTGGGGTTTTTTTTCCCCCTTTTTTCCTTCCTTCCTTCCTTCCTTTTTATTTTGAGACAGGGTTTCTCTGTATAGCTCTGGCTGTCCTGGGACTCACAATATTGACCAGGCTGGCCTCTAATTCAGAGATACATCTGCCTCAACTTCCTAAGTGCTGGGATTAAAGGGGTGTATGTCACCACACCCAGCACAAGCCTGGGGATCCATACTTGCCTTAACCGGATCCCCTAAAGGAGGGCTCAGGGATTGCTTGTGGCCTGGAGGTGGGCCAGTAGACCACTTATGCAGAGGAAGAAAAAAGTTTGGTCATCAGGATTAAGGTCAGCAAACGGCAAGGACTGCGCTGAGCACCCAGGGAAGTAGGAAGTGGAGCTGAGGGGGGACCAGGTGCACACTGGCTTTCACAGAAGTCACTTTCCTCCCTGAGAGGGAATAGGCAGCTGGTTAGCTATGACTATGCTGCCTGTCCCTGAGTCAGCTCCCTGTGGGTCTTGGCAAAGGACAGGGATAGTCAAAGATGGCTCTGCTTTGACTCTGATGGAATGGACTTGCACTCTCCTTATTCCTAAGACAGTCTGGGGCTGGGGTCTGACTGCCTATTTCCTGCTGACTAGTTCTGTGAGGCTTTCATCTTATCGTAGGGGGCTGGCTTGTATACTCTTCCCTCTATTGACTATCAGACAAAGCAAACTGACCACAGACTCAGTCTCCCAGCCTAGGGAGAAGAGAAGTATTTGCCTCAAACATCCTAAGGGCAGGCATGTTATCAGCCACCTTGCACTTCGAGATGGATACTTGGCAGTTGAATATTAGTATATTCCCAAGACAGGAAGCAAACATGTGGGCTGGAGAGATGACTCAACAGTTAAGAGCACTGACTGCCCTTCCAGAGGCCCTGAGTTCAATTCTCAGCAACCATATGGTGGCTCACAACCATCTGTAATGGGATCTGATGCCCTCTTCTGGTGAGTCTGGTGTACTCATAAACATAGAATAAATAAATCTTAAAAAAAAAAAAAAAAAGAATCAAATGTTTCAAGGTCCACAGATCCTCGAAAATCATGAGATGAGCTCATCTCATGGCTCCAAACCCCCACCCCCCCAATTAGCAGGTTCAGTACTGGCCTGGAAGATACAAAAGGAATGCCAATGGTTAGAGCCAGACACCAGACCTGGGAGTGTAGAACAGCAGCACAGTGCTTGCTCAGTTCACACAGGTTCTAAGTTTGCTCCCCAGCATCACACAATGGACACACATAATCTAGTGGGCAGGGGCGGGGTGGGAGCAGAGGCAGAACCAGGAGGAGCATGGTAAATCTTAGGTCAGCCTGGGCTACGTAGTGTGATGCAATCTCAAAAAAGGAGGGGCTAGCAGCTAAAAACATTTGCTCTTGCAGAGGACCTGGGTTTAGTAACCACCAGGAGCTCAATTCCACAGAATCCAATGCCTTCTTCTTTTGACCCCTGTGGTCAACCAGGTATACACATGGTACACATACACACATGTGGAAATAAAATAAATACATCTAAAAACATGTAGGATGATGCCACTATGCAGCAAGGTGGGTCCAGCCTATCACTGGATGAGAAGGAAGGGTAGGAAGGGAAAAGTCTAGGAAGGAGGGAGGAGGAGATCGAAGAGAATTAAGATGGAGCTGGCAAAAGACAATCTAGATCCAGGTGATCTTAATTGGGGTGGATAGATATGAATATTTTTAAGGGTTTCTATGAGTCAATTTGACTTATCTAGGTGGGCAGTTTATGTCTTTGTCAACTGATTTCAATCTTATTGTGTGGATGGATTGTAGATTGAGAAGTTAACATATAAATCTGTTTGATAAATTATTGATTGTCAAGTCATGATTTTACCTTTTACTGGGCCATGGGGAATGTGAGCAAAGTTCCCAGCTTGGGGAGAGACAGCCGGGAGAGGGTGGCTAACTGACTGCGTGGCAGGGAGTGAATCCAGCTCTGTAACCTGCAACTCCATGTGAATGCTCTCAGAGTGAGAATGCATGCGTGGGAACCAGCAGTTGCCGATATATATTTTACTTTTACCAGTTTGGCTTTTACTTAAAAACAAATACAGATGCCAGGCATAGCAGAGCTTGTTTCAACTCTGTCGCTTAAGGCCACTTAATGGGGTGTCTTTGTGATCTACTTTGCTGTTTCCCCATTTTTAAAACAAGACAGGTAATGATATCCACCCCTTCATAAGTTTGTAATTATGATTAAATGAACCAAAGCATGTGGGGCATGATGTTTAACAGTTATGGTACTTCTTCCCTGTGGAGCAGGTAAGAGCTTAGTGGGGCCATTTGCAGTCCTCCATGATCTAGGGAGAACCTGCTCTTTGGATCCCAAGGATTTAGAGGGGTAGGTAGGTTTTTGTTGTCTTTCGAGACAGGTTTCTCTGTGTAACCCTTGATGTCCCGGAACTCTAGCTGTAGAGCAGGCTAGCCTGGAACTTAGAGATCTACCTGCCTGTAGAGAGTTGGGATGGAAGTTGGGTGGCACTACTGCCGGGCTTGGATCTCAAGGATTTTGTTCTGTTTTATAGGTTTTGTTGTTGTTTTAAAAATTTTTATTCTGTTATCTATCTATCTATCTATCTATCTATCTATCTATCTATCTATCCATCCATCCAGTGACGGTGTTTCTCTGTGTATTCCTGGCTATCCTGGAACTCACTCTGTAGACCAGATTGGCTTCTAAGTCAGAGATCTGCATAACTCTCCCTCCCACATGCTGGGACTGAAGATATGTACCACCACTGCCCAGCAGGATTCTAAGGGTTTAAGAGCCACAAATTCTCAGTTTGTCTGTGATCTTTCCCCCACTGGCCTTTTAGATAACTGGAATTTTTAAAAATGGAGGAGGATACTGGAGTGACAACTCAGAGGTTGAACACACTGGGCACCCTTCCAGAGGACTTGAGTTCTGTCCCTAGCACCAACAAGGAGCTTCCAACCCACAACTGTCTTTAAGTCTAGTTCCAGGGGACCTGGCACCCTCTTCTGGCTTCTGCCAGTACTACAAGTACATAGTACACAACACAGCACACACACATACATGCAGCTAAAACACCCATACATCAAAAATATATTAAAAAAAGAAAAATGGGGTGGTGAGATGGCTTGGTAGGCAAAGTGGCCTGCCCTCCAGTCTGACAACCTAAGTTCTGTTCCCTGGACCCACATGGTGGTAGAGAAACTTCTCAAGTTATTGTCTGACTTCCATACTTATCCCAAGGCTCCTACGTACTCATAATTACAACCAAAAGGATTAAAAATAAAAACTTTACGTGAATGAAGACCAGTTGAGAACAAGAATGGAACCAGTTTTGACTTTGCTTGGTCTAGGCATTGGACATGGTCTCCTGATGTTCCCTAGACTGCAGTCAAGGCTTTCTGGGACTGACTGCTCTGCCGGACAGAAGAAGGCACATAGGCTGACTTCCCTGCTTAGGGGGCTAGAGGTAGGTAACGTGGTGGCCCCAGGCATGCCATTGCAAACAGGACACTCCAGTGTGGAAATGTACAAGTGGAGGAGTGTTTGTCTGATACAGTGTGGAGGAACTGAGACCAGAGGAGGTTGGACAGAGAAAAAGATCTTATCTGCGGTTCCCTTTATGCTGGGAAGGAATTCCGGCAGGGTCAAGAGCCATCTGTGTCCTCCACAATTAGGCCAAAGGCAAAGTTAGAGGCGGCTTTCTGCCCGGAGCTGAAGATGTCGGAAGAAGGAAACCATCAGTGATGTAGAAACAGGCACCCTCACCCCTGCTCCCAAGTGTGATTCCAGAGACCAGTGATCTGATTCACATCCAGTGCTTTATTAAAGATAAATACTCTCAAAGAAGTAAACCCACCCCTAAGCCAACAGACAGTGCATGTGTATTCGAATGATTTGTGAGGTCCCTGATCTGTGCTCTGAGGCGAATTCAGCCAGGCCTGGGCTGACCGGTAAGGCAGATAAGGGTCCCTGTTCTGGGCGACTCATTGCTCCTGGGTGCCCCAGGAGATGTAGTCTGGCCGTGTGGCTGCATGGTACTCGTCAATCAGCTGCTGCACAATCTCCCTGGAGGTGTCCATCTCGTCAAAATTGTCCTTGAAGATGTCCTCCTTGCGGAACTGCTCCATGAAGGCCTCTCGTTTCCGCAGCTTATCAAACTGTCGACAGGTCCGCTCAAAAAGCTTAGGGATGGAAGGAACAAAGATGGTGGGGTAAATCAGTTAGAATGAAGGCAAGCTTCAGAATGGCATCCAGCACAGGACACAGAACTAGGGACAGACAGGGTGGGGGAGCTAAGGACAGTAGGGAGTGGAGCAGAGTGGCCAGAGAAGACCAGAAGCTAGGGGTGTGGCTCAGAGCAGGGAGAGCTGCCTACCATTCCTGAAGCCCTGGGTTTGATCCCCAGTAACACAAAGATAACAGGAGACTGTGCTCACCGAGGAGATACTGGTGTGGTTGGCCATCATGAGCCCGCTGACCCGGTGGGCTGAGGGCAGGTAGGGAGACTTCCTTGACAGGGCCACCTGGATGCTGGCCGGGCCCCAGGGGATGAAGTTGGCCAATTTCCTTTCCCGGATCCTCTGCAGGCTCTTGTGGACCTGGGGTGGGCAGGAAGGTGGCGGTTGTTTCCTCTCCATCCTGTGGTCCCGAGGCTAGGGTGAGGGGGCTTCCCTTACCTGGGTGGGGTCCACCTCTCCCTGGATGATGTTGAGGATGGCGATGTAGCAGTGGTTGGTCTGACGATCCCGGCCTGTGGACACCATCACGTTCTTGGGCTGTAGCAGTCGCCTCATGACATCCAGGACCGTTGTCTTCCTCACACTGGCCACCTGAGGGAACGTGGGTTCACGGGGACCAGGTCAGCAGTCAGGGAGCAACCCAGACATGCACAGACAGAGGGGAGGTGGGTGGAGAAGAATTGCAAAGAGCAGCTCCTGGGAAGAGTGTGGGAAAGAGGAAGGCCACAGTCCTAGGATACTGGGGAGGCTCTTACTGACTGGTCTGTGGTGAGGGGGGTATAGCCAGTCATGAGGAAGTGCAGCCGAGGGGTGGGAATGAGCGAGGCGATGAGGCCGATGAGGTCATTGTTCATGTATCCGGGGTAGCGCAGGGTGGTGGTGCTGGCTGACATGATGGTGGATACCTGGAGACAGGAGATACCATATTACCGGCTTGATGGAGGTGGAACATCCCTCCTCTGGTGACCCTCTTGAAGACAGATGGCTTGCATTCCCGGAGTGGGACTCACCAGCTGGTTGATCTGGGAGAAGGACGGGTTCTGGATGTGCAGGCGGTCTGTGGCGATCAGGTTCAGGGCCGTGTTGTCCAGCACCACCTACAAGAGACAGGAAAGGGTCGAAGATTTATGAAGAACATCAGAACCTTGGCCTGAGTCTAGCCTTGTGCCTAATGGTTGGAAACTCTCACTCCAAAGGGACTTTCTCAAGCTTATGGCACAAGAGAGCTCAAAATGAAGATGAACAGACAGGGGGATGGGAGCAGGAACAAGAATCCAGGCCTCACCACACAGTCTGCATTCTGGGTCAGCCTCTTAAGGGTGAGGAGGGAGTTGTAGGGCTGGACCACCACGTCACTCATCTCGTCCTGGTTGGGGAACACGGAGTATGTCTGCACTAGTTTTTTGGGGTACCTGGTGGAGTTGAGAGAAGAGGGCAACAGATTAGGGATTTTGTGAACATCAACCTTCTAAACGGTTCTAGGAGCATTTGTCTGTGAACAGGAGATCACAGCTTTTGAAAGGATAAAACCTCCAAAGGGCAAGGGAAGAGATACTGTAAAATCCTAGGTTCCAAATCTGAACACATTCCTTGGCCATTCAGAGCGGGACCCACATGCTGAGCTGAACCCTGGAAGTGTTATTGGGTTTCTGCCTTGCACCTTCAGTTCCTCCCAATCGGAGGGAATTGAAGGGATACAGCCCACAGGAAACTATGTCTGCTGGGTCCCAAGTGCCTTAGGGAACAAAGAGAGCACCTATCTTCACCTAGTTCCACAAACACAGGCTTACCTGTCATTTAGCCGTTCCAAGAGGTAGGAGCCCAAGCCAGAGCCTGTCCCCCCAGCAATGGAGTGACACAGTACAAACCCCTGTGTAAGAAAGAGGCTATAAGTGTTTCGGTGTTTAGTGACAGGATTCAGTTTAAAATGTTTAAGTTTATTTTTATTTCACAACCTGCCTGCATGTATGTATATGCATGCGCATATATATATATGTGTGTGTACCTGGTGCCTGTAGAGGTTAGAAGAGAACATCAGATCCTGGAAGTGGAGTTATAGGTTCTGTGAACCACCATGCTGGGTGCTGGGAACCAAAGCCAGGTGTTTTGCAAGAGCAGGAAGTGCTCTTAACCACACTAGCCATCTCTCTAGCCCTAATATCCAACTAGACACATCTCACAGTGTCTTGGAATCTTGTCTTCCCAAGTCCCTCATTGTTTAGGAGACTCTGTCCCCCACCCCCTTAAAAAGATTTATTTATTTTGTGTATATGACTATACTGTCTTTGTCTTTAGACATACCAGAAGAGGGCACCAGATCTCATTACAGATGGTCGTGAGCCACCATGCGGTTGCTGGGAATTGAACTCAGGACCTCTGGAAGAGCAGTCAGTGCTCTTAACTGCTGAGCCACCTCTCCAGCCCCGCAAAAATTTTTTTCTAAAGATTTGGTCTTGTACCTAATAGGTAGCTTTTAAAAAATTATGATGTGTGTGTGTATGTTCACATGTGTGCCACTATATCTAAGCAGACTTAGAGCATACCTTTTTAAAAAAAATTTATTGATTTTATTATATAATTTATATGAGTACACTGTTGCTGTCTTCAGACATAACAGACAGAAGAGGGCACCAGATCTCATTACAGATGGTTGTGAGCCACCATGCGGTTGCTGGGAATTGAACTCAGGACCTCTGGAAGAGCAGCCAATGCTCTAACCACTGAGCCATCTCTCCAGCCCCAGAGCATACCTTTTTGGAATTAGTTCTCTTTTTCTATCATGGGTCTTATGGATTAAACTCAGGTCGTCAAACTTGGACACAACACCATTTCCTGCTCAGCCATCTCAATGGCCCATGACAGAGAATTTATAAATGGTGTTGCCAAGTCTCCACTGACGTTCCTGGTACACTCACCTCTAGACTGTCACTGCCGTCTGCCTCCCGATCTATGATGTCAAAAATGTCCTCGTGGATTTTTTCTCCCTGGACAGATATGGAGAAGGGTAAGGTGGGACAGAGTGTGGACAGAGCATGGGACAGGAACTGACCTCAGAGTAGCCACATATACATGCCTATATATGTATATGGGCACTCTATACGTATGCCTGCATGACTGAAGACAGCATCACTCCAAAGAGAGCATCGGATCCCATTGCAGAGGGATGTGAACAACCATGCAGTTGCTGGGCATTAAACTCAGGAGCTCTGTGCTCTTAACTGCTGAGCCATCTCTCCAGCCCTCCGCCCTTGCCTGATTCATGAATGCATCCTAGCTGCCTTGCTGTGCACTGAGAGGTACCACGACAGTGATGATAAGCAAATACTTTACAACCCAACCAAGATGACCTGTCACATATAGTTCCTAGAGCCCCAGTAGGACCTGGCTTATGCCATCAAAAACTCTACTTTTTTTCTTTTTTTTGGACAGGGTTTCATGTAGCCAAGGCTGGCATCTAATTCTCTATGAAGCTGAGGATAACCCTGACATCCTGATTCTTCTGCCTCCCCCTGCAGTAAGTCCAGCCATCTCTACTACTGCAGCTCATGGCCAACTGGTCATGTGACTTCAGGAAGATTCATCTATTTCAGTCCCTTCACTTATCTCAGCATTTGGGAGGCAGGAGGCAGGCGGATCTGTGTGTTTGAGGCCAGCCTGGTCTACACGGGGTCAGCCAGGGTCACACAGAGACACTGTCTCAAAAATAAATAATAAATGTTCATATTTAACAAAAAGGCTGGGAATGTGATGTGCAGCTCAGCAGTATGTCTAGTATGTGATGTTGAACACATTCCTAGAAGCTGCAAAAATAAACAATACTACTAATATAACCATGGAGGGCAGAGGTGTGCTCTCTGACATGCTAATATTTCTTTTTTTAAAGAATTATTTATTACATATAAGTATACTTGCTGTCTTCAGACACACCAGAAGAGGGCATCAGATCCCATTACAGATGGTTGTGAGTCACCATGTGGTTGCTGGGATTTGAACTCAGGACCTCTGGAAGAGCAGTCAGTGCTCTTAACCACTGAGCCATCTCTCCAGCCCCCATCCTAATACTTCTACAGTGACGTCTGAGCGATGACAAAAACGTTGACTAGAAGCAGCAACATAGCTTTCTCTATTGAGCTTTGGTTTTGCTAAGCGAAGTTTGAAATATCTTTGGCTTCATAGTTTTTGTTTTGGAGTCTGAAAAAGTACATAAAATATCATAAACCCATAGTGCCTACTTCTAGGGTTAGTCAGAGGTTTACAAAGCTAACATGTAAAGTACCTAAGTAGCCTGCAACAAAGCACTAGCTAGAACGGGTTTCTAAGCATTCCAGTTAGATCCTGAAGCCACGGCTATCACTCCAGCACTCACACACCTCTGACCTAGTTTCATCTGTAGACAAACCACAGGGCCTGTGCCCACCCAAGGAGTTGAGAGCCCCGCAGGGGAACAGCGAATGACCTGGGAGAATCCGCTGGCCCAGTTGTTGCCAGCCCCTCCTCCATGCTCAGACAGGTAGATGTTCTCTGGGTTGTAGAGCTTGGCATAGGAGGAGTTGAGGATGGAATGGATCACCCGGGGTTCCAGGTCCAGCAGCACGGCCCGGGGGATGTAATGCTCATCATCTGCCTGTCAAAGGGAAACCAGGATGGGCCCAATGAGCTAGGATGGGTCAAGTCCTGAGTGCCCCAACTCTGGCTCCTGCAGGCCCTCCCTCAAGACAGCCAGCCATTCTGTTCCCATCTGCCCAGTGAGTTTCCCAGCACCAGGTCGCTGCCAGTCCCTTCAGGTTCCCAGGGTTCTGGTGAAGTCTGGGGGACAGGGTTGGGGTGGGGGGAGACCTGGTAGAAAAAGACGTCCTTGCGGTCAGTGCCCTCGGTGGCGAACTCCTCTACGATGCCCTCGGGGCTGATGCCATGCTCAGCACACAGCTGTTTCCAGAACTCGAACCCAACTAAGAGAGGGAGGCGGGAGAAGAAAAAGGATATGTGGGTCTGGGTAGGTTCCAAATAGCCAGTGGGGGACTGAACGCCTGAGTCTAATCTAGGGATCTAGATTAGCCTTGGAACTCTCTAGTGTCTAGGACAGCGACGGGACAGGGGAACGTCCATTGGCTTTGGGCAGTTGGACACAGGGCTGGGGACCGCCTTTGTCGGGGGAGAACTAGGATCCTGAGGACAGACCGAATCTATCACCTTATTGCCTACTGCACCTAAGGAACCTGGCAGGCAGAGGGTCTGGAGGTTCGCTCACTCTGATTGCCGCACTGGCCCAACTGTAGGGTGATGATTTCTCTCGGCATCGCTCCTCAGACATCAGCGTTGCAGTCTCTCCCGCCAACAACGCCGCCGACCGCTAGCGCGCTCGCCCGCAAGACGCAGGCGCAAGACAATGTGCTCCACCCCTGATTTTTCTCCGCTCCAATGGGAGCTGAGTTCTGCAGATGAAATTTCCTCCTTCACTGGGCTTCACTCGGGCGGGTTGCGCGTGCGCGGCCCTGAACCGCGCTCAGAGCCGGGAACGCGGTTTGACACAGAATTCTCTTCCGTCCGGAGAATGCGCACAGAAGTTTGTGCGCATGCGCGCGTGGGAGGAGCCGGCCTCCCAACTCCTCCCCTCCCCCCGCCTTCCCCGCCCCGCCGCAGCCAAATCACGCTTCTGCGCAGTTCGTGTTATTGTGACTGCCGGGCCGTGGCCCCGGATGTTGTGGCTGCTGGAGGGGAGATGGAGGAGGCTGAAGGGGTGGCGGCGGTCCCGGGCCCAGCTTCGGGGTTAGCTTTCAGGGGCCGCCGAACCATGTCCGGCTCCTGGGAGCGCGACCAGCAGGTTGAGGCGGCGCAGCGGGCCCTGGTGGAGGTGCTGGGGCCTTACGAGCCTCTGCTGAGCCGGGTGCAGGCAGCCCTGGTGTGGGAGCGGCCGGCCAGGAGCGCCTTGTGGTGCCTGGGGCTGAACGCGGCGTTCTGGTGAGATACCCGGACCCTTGCTGACCCTACTAGGCGGAAATTCATCAGGTTGCTCTAGGGGTCAATTTCTCACCTGCCCTGTTTTCTTTCGCCGTTCTGGCTCCTTCTCAAACTTGCCTAATGATGCTTCACTTTCCCCTATATCACACCCGCCTCCAGACTTTGGCACCCTGGGTGCTCTCAGGGCCTTCCCGGTCTGCCCGGCTTTCCCCGTGCCCCAATCCTCGCCCCGGACACTCTCCACGAGCTTCTGGTAACATCCCGAGTCGCTCGCAGTAAGCCAGAGTGCCTCTTGTTAGCTAGAGAAAGCGATTTCACTTGGAGACCATTTCCTCCGTTTCTCTTGCTTGTCCCAGTGTGGTTCCTAGAGATTTTAACTTACGGTGGGAAGAGAGGCAGAGGGCTTGAAAAATGGTATCCATGGGTGTGAGGAGAAAAACAAGCTTGAGCCGGTTATCGTGGATTAGCATGGTATATACTGTCTCACCCAGTCAAGTTGGTGAAGTCGGTATGGAGTTTCAGCTTGAAAGAAAAGTAGTTGTATTAAGAAGAAAAAGAATTACGAAACAGTGATGAGATTTCATCTGTTTTAGAGTCACTTAAGATTGCAACTCTTCTCTCAAGAAATTAGGAGAACCTTAGCCGTGGTTTAAAGTTCAAGGAGTTTGAGGGTGTCAGAGAGCCGTGAGTTGTCCTTAGGCGGACAAGTGGCTTCATGTTAAAGTGTGTGTTCATTTATGGAGTAATGAAACCACCTAGGAAGAGTTTGGGCTTCACCTGTCTACCAACCATAGTTTGGATTTATTAATAACCATAATACTGGTCAAATTTCAAGGGAACTGACACATGACTGAGGCCCCTACAACCAAAAGAAATGAGACTTATCTTGTATAAGCCAGAAACAACAAAAGTGGTGTGTGTGTGTGTGTGTGTGTGTGTGTGTGTGTATGTTGGGGTTCTGGGGCTCAAACTGGAGACCTTGTGTATGCTAGGCAAATGTTCTAGCGGTGAAGCTACACTAAAGCCCACTATCATCTAATTTTGGTAATGCTTTCTTGACCTCACACCAGCTTCCTCCCCGTTGTTAGTCTTTGTCCAGGCAGAACCTCCTGGAAAAAGAAATTGGTGTTTATTAAACTAGTTTTTAGTATGTGGGTGTCAGGTGTACATCACAGGTGGTTCTGAGCCTTTTTTTTTTTTTTTTTTTTTTTTAGTTGAGGTTTCATTACTTAGCCCCAGCTATCCTGGAACTCTGTGTAGACCAGGTTGACCTCAAACTCAAGAGATCTACCTGCCTCTGCCTCCCACATGCTGGGTTTTAAGGAGTTCACCAATATGCCTTGCTGATGAAACACGTTTTTAAAGATTTGTTTTTATTTTAATTACGTACGTGTGTAGGAGTGTTGGTGAGGGAATATGTGCCAGTGAGTTGTGGTACCTGTGGAGGCTAGAGGCATTGGATTCCCATGGACCTGGAGATAGGTGAGCCACCCAGCGCAGGTGCTGGGAACTGAACCTCTCTGGGAGAGCAGTATGAGCCATCTCTACAGCACTGGAACACATTTTAAAACTGCCAACAGTATTTGCTGGTCCTCAACGGTGTATTCCTTTTTGGTTCCATATACCCTAGGCTGGCCTGGAACACTTCAGGTAGCAGGCCTTGAACTTCTGATCTTCCTGCTCCCGGCTCCTGAAGATTGGGACTATTGGCGTTGGCCACCATGCTGTACCAGTAGTGTTTACTTAGGCTTAGTCTGAGTTTAGAATCTTTGTCAGAACCCCTCAGCTTTGGAGCTGTTCAAAATTGTGACTGATCTTTATCTCTGGCATTTCCTGGTAGTTTGCCTGCTGTGTATCCACAATACAGGAGGTGGGGGAGAGATCTACCAAAGTGAGGGTGGTTTAAGACTTAAGAACAATTAGCTTGTCATTTATAGAGGGGACTCGTGCCTTGGGAAGGGGACAGAGTATTGAGGTCCAAGAATTGGCACTCATAGAATTGTTTGGGAGAAATGAACTTCCTTTGAAGTTTGAAGGTTAAACATAGTTCACTCCTGTAGTCTTTGTGAGTTGACATTTCACTTAGGGAAGTAAAGAATGACTTAACTTCAGATTTTCAGCATTTTGAAGAAGTGTCATTAAGATAGGTCAGAAACAGTAAATTTGCAATACTTCTCATTTATTATGAATAAGGATGCATCAAATGCTGAGGTGGTTTTTGATGTATCAGAAGATTAGTTAGTAGTACAAAAAAAGGTCACCTCAGGGCTCAGTCCACCTTAGGGTAATGGAGCCTATCTCTAAACCTAATGCCCTGACCCAGCTCCTGTAAGCTGTCCTCTGACTTTTCAAGTCCTCCAAATTCAGAGCATGTAGTGCTTTTTAGGGTTGTGCATTCTCTGGTGTAGTTTACCTTGAACCTGTGAATATGCCCTCTTCTTAAACAGAAGGTTCATGAAAGAAATCCATGTGGTAGTGTGCCCCTCCAGGGTGTCCCCCTCCAGGGTGTCCCCTTCCAGGTTCTAGAGGAATTGGGGTGACCTTATCAAAAATCTTGTAGCCCACATCACTGGTCCCTGATCTGTTACTGTCTTTAGGATAATAATGGCCTCCGTATAAAACCTTATGTTTTCATTAATCTCACCCCATCTACAGAGTGAGACCATGAAAGTCAGCAAGAGTGCATCATGACAGGATCAGAAAAGGACAATTTCTAGGAACTTTGATGGGACTGATAAGAGATGAGCGATCATGGGAGGAAAAGGAGTCCTGGAAATGTGCAGGCACTGCAGGCCTTAACTAATGAGCAGCATAGAGCTCACAGATGGTTATAGACTGGAGCTCCCTTTCACCTTTGGGGACATGAGCATAATCCACAGCTGATGCCCTTTTGAACTCTTGGGAATTGCTTCATAGTCACCAATCTAGCAGCATTAACTGTTTTTTACACGGAGTGTGAAAGGGCTCTGTGATTATGAATGATGTTATTTGGATGAATTTTTAAAAAGGTTTTTCTTTCCTAAACAAGATTAAAAGTGATCTGAGAAGTGATTAAAGGTATACAACATTTCTCATTTACAAAGTTAGAATCCAACTATTAACCAGTAGGAAATGGAAGGGAGAGTGTACCACCCCTACCCTTTACCCTGTTTTTCCCTTAGGATAGGATTTCTTCTGTGTGCTGCTCTGGAACTCTGAATTTGGAGTCCAGGCTGGCCTCAGACTCAAGAGATCCACCTGCTGCTCGGCTCCCAACTGCTGGGGTTAAAGGCGTGTACCACCACCCACCCTCTCCTCTTTCTTCTCTTTCTCCTCTTTTCCTCCCTCCTCCTCATCTCCTTTTTAATGAGTTCTGGAGATGTTTAGAAAAGTAAACTTTTTTTTTTAAGATTTTAGTTTTTCTTTAAATGACCAAAAAAAGCCCACTTCAATAGAGACATTTATTCTCGGGGGTGGGGGATTGGGGAAGATTGGTGCAAGCTGCTAGCCCCAGCACTCAGCAGACAGATCTCTGTGAGATCAGGACTAGCTCTTTTCTATATAGTGAGTTCCTGGTTTGGACTACATGGACTGTCTTAAAAAACAGAAAACCAAAACAACTTTGATGAAACTGATTGACAAGTGTTTCTGATGGTCCGCTTTTTCTTCTTCTCTTTGCTTTTGGGTCTGTGGAGCCAAAGTTGGCCTATGTTCTTGGGAGTTTATTGCATTGGTAGGACTCTCTTGTCTGGTTGGTAACCTACCTAGCAGGCGGCTAATTGTCTTCCTCAGCTTTTCCTCTTTGCCTTAAAGGTGGATTAGTCATTTGTTTGTTTTTGTGCTGGGAGTAAACCGATGACTTCATGAATGCTGGGCAGACTCTTTATCTCTGAGCTCTGTAGCCGTACCTTGGAGTTTAGTCTGTAAATGTAAGGTTGATGTTTTTTCTGTTTTAGGGTCGGGTAGGTCATTAGCAGCTAATTGGTTTCACTTTTTGTGTGTATGTGAGTGTGCAAGCAGCAGCTATCATTATGTGATATAGGTTGGGTTAATTCTTTTCATTTACTGGCTCATTAACTAGGCAGTCACAAGTGTTGCACAATAATAGGCTCCCTGTCCCTATAGAACAGGATGCTTTGTTCTGAAGCACCACAGAGACAAGTGTGCTCTGTAACAACAAAGGAACCCAGAAATAGCATCTTTGATTGAAAATAGATGTGTTGTCATTGTTTACGATTGTATGTGTTACTGTGGATTTAACCCAGGGCCTTCTGTATGCTAGGCCAATATAACAAACTCTAATTTCTGTTACTACTGGAGATAGTTATAGAACTATAGTTAACTCCCAGAAAACTATTTCTAAGATTTCTCATGGTCTTTTTGAATACCAAATTGCTATTCCAAGGAATACATTTTATTTGAGCTGGCAGTTTAATTGGATTTTTGCCCCCAACAAATAAAAGGACAGTTTATAAAAGGAAAATCCACATGTAGTGGTGCAAGCCATAATCTAGGCGTGTGTGTGTGTGTGTGTGTGTGTGTGTGTGTGTGTGTGTGTTTTATAGCAAGAGAATCAGTAGTTAAAGGTCATCCTCTGCTATTTAGTGAGTTCTAGGCCAGCCTGGGCTACATGACACTGTCTCAACACCTTCCTTCCCAAAAACAGTGGGTAAATAGAACTTTACTGTCACTGGTATTTTAAAAATCCAAGTGTAGTAGTGCCTGAAGAGATGGCTCAGGTGTTAAGAGCTCTTGTTTTTGCAGAGGAATAGGTGTGATTCCCAGCACTCACACGGTGGTTCACAGCATCTCCAGTCCTGGGACCATCAGACAGGCATGTAGAACATATGTATGCATGCAGGTGACACATTCATACACATAGGATAAATTAATTTAAAAAAATAGAAATTACTGTGTGTACCACTATGCCCAGTTTATATAGTGACTGGGCTCAAACCCAGGACCTTGTTCATAGTAGGCTCTAAGCCTCATCCCCAGCCTTAGGAGTTTTTTCTTTGTTTTTGATTGTCTTTCTGAGGCCTGGTTTCTCTGTATAACACTGATTGGCCTGCAACTTACTCTGTAGTACAGGCTGCCCTTGAACTCAGAGATTCACCTGCTTCCAGAGTGCTGAGATTAAGGGTGTGTGCAACCACCACTTGGCAAAAAAAAAAAAAGTAGTAATACATAATGCAATCATTGTTTGTTTGTTTGGTTTGGTTTTGGTTTTTTTAGATTAGAGCTTCTCTTTGTAGCCAGCCCTGGCTGTCTTGGATTTGCTTTGTAGACAAGGCTAGCCTTGAACTCAGAGATCTGTCTGCCTTCACTTCCCCTTCCCTTCCTCCTCCCTGTCCTAAGTGCTGGAACTAAAGGTACCTGCACAGTGAGAAAACATGCTTATGTATTAAATAAAAGGTTTTTTTTAATTAGGTATATTATATATGTCTTAGTTACTGTTTTCTCTCTGTGAAGAGGTACCATGACCAAAGCAACTTAGAAACATTTAATTTGGAGCTTGCTTATAATTTTAGATGGTTAGTGGGGAAGCAGACAGGCATGGTGTTAAAGAGTAGTTATATCCAGGTCCACAGACAAAATAAAGAGATAATGGGGATTGGTGTGTGATCTTGAAACCGTGAAGCTCATCCCCAGTAACACACCTCTTTCAACAGGCTTTACCTCCTAATCCTTCCCAAATAGTTCCACTACTTGGGGACAGAACATTTAAACATTCTCATCCAAACTACATTTTACTTCCTAGTGGCTTACATTTGTTATTAGACTTGACTAAGTCTAGTCTTTTATGTGCCCTGGGGTTCTGCCTGCATCATGATGTACATAGTGCCTTCAGAGGATGGAAGAAGGTGTCCAGTTCTCCAGGAATGCAGATATAGATAGTTGGCAACCTCCATGTAGGTTCTTGGAGTTGAACCTAGGTCCTCTGCAAGAGCAATTACTCTTAACCACCTAGCCATCGTTTTAGTTCCCACACTCAGGAGCACAAATGTAGAGATCAGAGGATAGCTTTCAGGAGTCTGGCTCTCTCCTCCTATTGTGTTCCAGGAATTGAACTCAGATTGCCACGTTTAGTGGTCAGTCCCTTTATCCTGAGCCATGGTGCTGGTCTCCCATTAATTCTTTATGTTAAGAGTTTAAATAAAGGTATTAATTGTTGCATATGCCTCTGTAAAATAGACACTTAACATGCCACTAACTTTATCATGGAAAATGGTTTCATGCAGTGTTGAAATGTCTGTGGGTTTTGTTGTTTTGTTTTAATTTTCCCTCAAAAATGATACTTTTTGGCAGAAAATAAAACAAAATGAAAAACCCTTATTCACTTGCAAGGTTAATAAATGAATAAGTAAATAAAAAGGAAGTGGATAAACTCTTTGCTCTGAACAGATCCTTTGTCCAAAGAGTGCCCTTGAGACTGCTGGGTACCTTCCTGAGGCTTAGCATGTTCTCCTGTCTCATGTTTCCTGTAACTGGCGGTAACTTCAGACGCTTGGTCAGATTCAGGTTTATAATTCTCTTTCTTCCTTTCTCTTACTCTCTTTTCTTTCCTCCTTTCCCTGCTCATCTCCCTCTCCATCTCTCCCTTTTTCTCTCTCACTGGTAGCTGGAGTGTGAGGCGCTATGCTTTGCTTTTGTGTGTGGTGGTTCTGGAAGCAGAATCATAAGGTGGAGTGCAAACCAGGTTATTCTACAGTGATATGCTCATTTCTTTTTGTTCTTCTAGACAGGGTTTCTCTGTGTAGCCCTGACTTCCCTGGAACTCACTCTGTGGACCAGGCTGGCTTCAAACTCACAGAGCTTCACCTGCCTCTGCCTCTGGAGTGCTGAAATTAAAGGCATGTGCCACCATGCTTGGCCTTAGAGAAATAAGAAAAAATAAGGAAAAGGTATTAAGAAAAAAAATAGATGAGCCCATAATGATCAGAAAGACACATAAACAAGGGTAGCCCCCAGGTGAATAATTCATGTGTGCATATTTCTATTTGGCTGTATTTGTAGGTGATTTTTTGCTTAGTTGGAAAGTTTTTATGCTGATTGTAGTTGCTGAAAGTGTTTTGTATGCTATTTTAGCAAGTTTTGTGAGTTTGGGGTTTTCAGGAAGTAAGTGTGTGTGTGTGTTCTAGAAAGATTTTATTATACAGTTTAGACTAGCCTCAAACTGTTGATCCTCCTGCTTCAGTTCCTGAGCACTGGGATTATATAGTGTGTGTCCCTGCTACTAGTCTGGATGTCTTTTTCTTACTTTATTTATTAAGATTTATGTATTTTATATAAGTACACTATACTTCAGACACACCAGAAGAGGGCATTAGATCTCTTTACAGATGGTTGTGAGCCACCATGTTGTTGCTGGGAATTGAACTCAGGACCTCTGGAAGAGCAGTCAGTGCTCTTAACCACTGAGCCATCTCACCAGCCTGTCTTTTATTACCTCTTGTCTGGATTTCTTACCTTTTGTTTCCTTGATCTTTGTTATCACTTGTCTTATATCATTTTATATGCCCTCCTCCCTTATCATTACTTTGTCCTGTGATCTTGTAAACACACAGCTGTACTTTGTTAGGCACAAGCCTTATCACTTTTTTTTGCTTTGAGGCAGGGTCTCAGTTTATCCCTGGATCCTCTTCCCTTTGCCTCCCAATTCCTGCCCACTGCCACACCCTGCCCTTATTACTCTGTGCTTGGGCTGCTCGTCCATGGCTTGTACACCCACAGATTTGTTTAGTTAAATATTGGCAGTGGGAATAGGAAGGTAGGGGTTGTGACAGGCTACTATAAGATAGTCTAGTTTTGGAAGAAAGGATTTTTTGTTTCTTTTGAGACAAGGTCTCATGTAGCCCAGGGTGATCTTGAACTCTTGATCTTACTGCCTTCACCTCTCAAGTGCAGGGTTCACAGGCATGTGTTACTGTGCCTGGCTGGGAAATGACTCTCTAAAGGATAGATAAACACCTCCCCTCACCTGTGGTTCTTCTTGTCAGCAGTCAGTACTCTGGAAAGGGATGATTGTATCCTGGCTTGCCCCTTGGAGATCGCTGTCAAGTACTGGGGAGCAGAGCCCTTAGTGTGGCCATGTTGAAGTTGCTTATTTGTTGGGAAGATGTACTGCCCTTTAAGTAGTGGGTAGGAAAATTGGAATAGAGTTGTCACTGGTAATTTTTGCTTCTCACTTCCTTTCATCCTTCATTTTAATACCTGTCATTTTTTTTAAAAGTGTGCAGGTAGCATGCAATGATGGTTATTGTACAGAAATGTCTATAGACAAAATCTGAGCTTTCTTTGCCAATTACTGTGAGTGCCTTTGTCTTTATATAAATGCTCAGATAAGGTTTCTTTGCTTTAGGTACTAGAGATTGGTTTGAGTGTCTTGTGTCCCTTTTAATTTTTTTAAAGTTTTTTAAAATTTATTTTATGTATGTGAGTCATAGTTGCCCTCTTCAGACATACCAGAAGAGGGCATCAGATCTCATTACAAATAGTTATGAGCTACCCTGGGGATGCTGGGAATTGAACTCAGGATCTATGGAAGAACAGTCAGTGCTCTTAACCGCTGAGCCATCTCTCCTTAGTTTTTAAAAAAATTACTTTTACTTTTTTTTTTTTTTTTTTTTTTTTTTTTTGAGACAAGGTGTGTCTGGCTGTTCTGGGACTCACTGTCTTCCAGGTGCTGACATAAAAAGCATGTACCGCCATGTCCAGCATAGTTTATTATCTGGAGACTGTCTCATGGGCCTAGCGTGGTATTAAACTCTCTGTGAAGCTGCTTGGATTGTCCTTCTCCCTCCTGATCAAAGTTGAAGAATCAAAGTTGGGTTGGGCCTTTGTGCATCCAGACAGCCCTACCTACCCTGAGCACTGTCCCTGGCCTTTTGTTTTTTTATAGTAGAGGAATTCTGTGATCATATAACATTATTAATCAAGTATTGAGCTGAGGGTATTCCAGAAAGGTGACTTATGACCAGCTCCTGCTCATCTTTACCTGTTTGGTTAACTGCTGTGCCACTGTGACATGCAACAGTTGAGCAGAACTATTCTGCAGGTGGCGCCTTATATTTTCTTCTTGGCTTTTTGGCCAGGATCAAATGTGGTATTTTATAGGTGACTAAGTCTTCTGTGGAAAAAAAAAAAAAAAAAGAAAGTCTTATATAATCCAGCTTGTCCTCAAATTCACTCAATGTTGCTAAGGATAATCTTGAACTTTTGATCCTCCTGCCTCTACCACCCAAGTGGTGGGAGTGTAGGTGTGGGCTACCACACTGGTTTTATCCAGTGCTGAGGATCAAACTAGGTATTCATACATGCAAGGCAAGTAGTTTCCCAGCTGAGCTACATCCCTAGCTTGAGATATGTTAGCATCACATCATGGCTGAGGAAACAAATTCATTAAAGTTCACATAATGGTTCTATTTAGGAAATCAAATTTAGGGTCATTTGATTTTATTTTTAATTTAAATCTTTTATTATTGTTAATAAATTCCTCTACTATAAAAAACAAAAGGCCAGGGGCAGTGTTCAGGGTAGGTAGGTAGGGCTGTCTGGATGCACAAAGGCCTGACCCAACTTTGATCCTTAAACTTTGATCAGGAGGGAGAAGGACAATCCAAGCAGCTTCACAGAGAGTTTAATACCACGCTAGGCCCATGAGACAGTCTCCAGATAATAAACTATGCTGGACATGGCGGTACATGCTTTTTATGTCAGCACCTGGAAGACAGAGTGAGTCCCAGGACAGCTAGACAAACCCTGGAAAAGTCCTGGCCTGGGACTACTTACTGTATAGAACAGGCTGACCTCAAACTCAGAGTCACTTTCTGCCTCACATGGGCTAGAATTAAAGGTGTGGCCTAATTTTTGCTTTGTTTTATTATTAGTGTGTATAATTCTATGATTTTTGTTTGTGTGTCTGTTGGTGTACATCTATACATGAGAAAGTCAAAGGACAACTTTCCAAAGTCCTTCTCTCCTTCCACTGTGGATTCTAGGGATTCAGTTCAGGTTCTCAGACTTGTACTACAAGTAATTTTACCCACTAAGCCATCTCTCTGTTTCTCTTATAACCTTAAAGGCTGTGTCTTGCTTGGTGCAATGGTATTTGATTGTAGCCTCAGAATTTGAAGGCTGAAATAGGAGATTACTTCAGCTCAAGAATATGGAGATCAACCAAGGTAACCTAACAAGATCTCAGCTCTTAAAAAATGGGCATTCTTGAAAGATGGCTATAGGCATGCACTAGCATGCCTGGTTTATGCAGTTCTGATGATTGAACCTGTGGTCTTCAATCATGCTAGACAAGCACTCTACCAACTGAACTACATTTCCAGTCCCTTTGTTTTATTGAGGTGATGATGTGCTACATTTCTTGATCTTGCTGACCCTTGCTGTTGTAAGATAAATCCCACTTGGGAATGGGAAACTGAATATGTAATGTTTCTGGTATGCAAGCAGAACCTGAACATGGATCTCCAACATTCTTGTAACACTTCTGTATCCCCAGTGAGTGTCACTGGCCAGAAGTCTTTCCTGTTGATGAGCTCTGGATTCAGTAGAAACCTGTTGTAAATGATACAGTGGAGTGCCATGTATTGTGTGGTTCACACGCTCCCTCCCAAGACTCAGGCAGGGAGGTAGGCATGGCCCTGTGAGTTTAAGGCCACCCTGGATTACATGGTTCTAGGGCATCCAGGGCTGTATTGGAAGACCTGTCTGGAATGATAAGAGGTTTCTGGCCTACACATGTTCCTACTTGATGCTGCTGGGGAGAATCACATTAAACAAGCCAGTCTCAGACAAATAACACGTTTCCTCCTCTCATTTGTGCTTCTTAGACTGTAGATAGCTACATCAAATCATGTATGTATTTATGACATGACAGTTGACATGAAACTCAGGAGCAGAGAGAACTAATGATGGGATAGAGTGAAAAAGAGGTCATGGAGATGGAGCATGCTCCGTGTACAACACATACATGTATGAGAGTGTTTGTATTTTATCGAAGACTGCGTCTCTAATCATAAGGGATATGATATGGTCTGTGGTTCGCTTATATCTAGCTTCAGTAACAGGGTAATGCTGGCCTCTAAAAACTATGTACTTTTTAACCACCACCACCTGTCCCCAAGGTAGAGTCTCAAATAGACTAGACTGGCCCCAGACTCAAGATTTAGATGATGATGACCTCAAACTGCTGATCATCCTGTCTCCACCTCCCAAGTGCTGGGATTGCAGGGATATGGAACATCACACCTGGTTTTACAAGTGTTTCTATCCGTGCTAATCCTGAAGTACCTTTTAGACATATCTTTAGTGTTGGCTTTCTGTATGACCCTGACTGAGTCATTTTGGTTGGAGGGGGAGCTCTGTCCTTTCGTCTGTAATAGCATACCTAATTAAATGTGTTTTATGTGCATGTGTCAGTTACTGACTTCTGGTAGGGCTTAACTTCAGTAAGTACTTGCTTTCATCCCAACTTGTCCCTGCTGAATAGACTGAAAGGTTGGAAGGGTCTCCAGGAGTTTGTTTGATTTAGTCCTTTACTTTAACAGAAGAAATTACTATCTCCTTAAGAAAATAGCTGGGGCTCTCTTTCTGTAGGGACAATGGGGACATCATTATTCTCTTTGTCAAAGCAGTTGCAAAAAGATACCAAGATGAAGGGGAGTCCAAAGCATCAGAAAATTCGTAACAGAAAGTAGCTTGTTTAAAGCTTGATTCTTTAAAAGTGAATGCCAGCCCATTGAGATGCCCGTCACCTGCGAAGCTCCTCGAGCAGGAATGCATGGCCAGTGACACAAGACTTGAGAACTAGATGTAAGCATCAAGAAAAGACAGAGAGACAAGAAGATGCCCAGTGCTGGTACTGGGATGTTTGAGATGGGATCTACGTGGCCCTGGCTGTCCCTCTAACACTGTCCAGTGAGCAGGACAGCATTTTTGAAGGCTGTATGTTAATGGTATTGCCAATCCATGTATGTCGGTGTTCTATTCTGTGAAGCTTATGGGTGAGCTGATGACGTAACTGAGCGGAGTGAATGCAATCATCTGTAAAACATCAGTTCAACATGTTTATGATTGTAAAATTGGTTATGAACTCTTATTCATCCAACAGTGGTTACTTGGGAGGTGCTGCAATAAACATTGAGTTGTGAAAAAGAAAAAAAAGAAAAAAAAAAAAGAAAATAGCTGGGGCCTGGAAAATTGGAGTGACTTAATCAAGGTGTATAACTAGTTAGTTAACATGTGAACAACCACCAAAATCTAGAAGTAGAATTTGAGTCTGGTCAGCCAGCCCAGAGTGCACATGGGTCTTTTCTGAACTGGCTTTGTTACTTAGTAACCCTCTTCTGTTTTCTTTCTCTAGGTTTTTTGCACTGACATCCCTTCGCTTTGTGTTTTTACTTGCATTCAGTTTGATGATCATTGTCTGTATTGACCAATGGAAGAACAAAATTTGGCCTGAGATAAATGGTAAGATTTGTAGCATTTAGGACAGTTTAAACTGGTGGTAACTTTTTATGTGATTTTTGCTTTTAGGGTTGTTTGTTTTGAGGAGTATAGGTTGCTGGGGACTAATTGTTGAAGTTGAATTAGTTGCTGTAGGAGACATTTGGAAAGCTTAAGCCTCAGGTGGGAGGTGTTGGGGCACCTTTAATCCCAGCACTCAGGAGACAGAGGCAGGCAGATAGTGAGTTCTATGACAGCCAGGGCTATATAGAGAACACCCTGTCTCAAAAAGAGCAGTAAGAAAAGAAAAGCTTATGCCTCATCTGTAGACTGTAGAGCTGGCTTTTGCCTTCTGTTACTACATTAGTGTTGGCAGATCTGTGTCTGCCACCTGAGCTGATATTGCTGTTGTAGCCTGAGGAATGAAAGTCTTTACCATTTTCTGTTTTATCTTTTAGACTCAAATGATGTGGTGAGCTACTGAGACAGCATCAGTTTATTCTTACTTTATTTGAATAGGTGTTTGCCTCCATGTGTGTCTGGGTACCAGTTTGTGTACCTGATGTACACAGAAGCTAAAAGAGGACATTGGATCCCCTGGGATTGGAGTTATAGGCTATTGTTAGCTGCCACATGGATGTCAATAATTGAACCCTGGTCTTCTAGAAGAGTAGTCAGTACTCCTAAGTGCTGAGCCATCTATCTCTCCAGCTCTTTCTTATTTATTTATTCATGTATTTATTATTTATTGAGACCAGATATGACTGTGTGGCTTTGGCTGGTCTCAGTTTCTCGGAGGTTTACTTATTGCTTCTTTTTGAGTGTTGGGATTAAAGATGTGCACCACCACGCCTGACCATTACTTAAAAACAAACAAAACCTAGTATCTATGTAGCCCAAGCTAGCTTCCAATTCCCTGTATAGCTTAGGGTGACCTGAACTCCTAATTCTCTTGCCTTTCCTCTCAACTATTGGGGTTATAGGCATGTATTACCATGCCCAGCTCCAGGCAGCATCAATTTGCTTCCCAAGAATTCTTTAAATTATGTAATAAGCCGTAAGATGTACAGTTTTTCTTTTCAAAAAACTATAGACACTTGAAGAATAATTAATGACAACTCAAGGGATAAATCTGAGATATAGTATAGTGTGTACTTGACAGACTTACATATGTTATCCCCCGCCAATCAAGGAATGAAGTGAAATACATGGAAAGTAAAAAGAACACATTTCCAGGCAGGGCAGTAGCTTGCTTAAAGAACCACAGGCAAGTGAGGCGTGGTGTCATACTCTGTGTATGCCAGCACAGCAGGCCCTCAGAGTCAGCCTCAGCTATGGAGTGAATTGCAGGTTAGTTTGAGTACACAAGATCCTCTTTACAATCAGATGCACAAAAGAACCACAACTTGCTAAGTATCTCCTGGGAACAGAAAATTGAGCATTTTGGTAGGAATGAGGAGTCTGTTTTCAAAAGAGAACTTAGATTTATAAGTCTTTGAAGTTAGGCTTAGATATTTAGTGAGTTATCATTGAAGATCTTTTATATTAGAACTGCATAACTGAGTTGAGAGTAAAGATTAACTTGATAGCATCTCATAGGATAGGGTGAGCCCAAGAGGAAGCAGAAGCTCTGCTAGGAAACTGCAGCTGTATCTTTATGGGAGGAAGCCATGATGTCTATGAGTCTCATGGGTATTTTGGAGAGTATGAAGAATGGAGGAACTTAAGTATTGATACGTATCAGACGGGTTAGGAATAGTAACATTGACTTGTATTCTTTTATGGGAGAATTGCATGCATTTTTAGCTATAGGCAAAGGCAGTGAGATAGGCTCAGGTGGGAATCTGAAAGGAGAACTGAAGTGTTGGCAGGATGTCCACACTGCAGTATATAGCTTTTAAATACATCGCTCTCTTTATTTTACAGAGTTGAAGAAATCAACAAAAGACTATATTGTTCAGAGCAGATAATAGGTATTTCTAAAGAAAACAGACAGATCTCTAGAGTTGGAGTAGTTACAACGTGCCTTAGAAGCTTGGTACACAATGATGTATGTGTCTGACATACTCAAGGGATGCATGGATTATGTTCTCATACACCTTGGCTGTAAGCTTAAGCATTTAGTTGTAGCTCTTGTAGTGCATTTGTACCTTCTCCTTCCCCATGGAAAAGTCCTTTATTTTCTCATTTGACGACAGACACATAAGCCATTATTCCATTGTCTGCAGCTTCCTTAACTCTGGCAATATAACATGAAATCTCCTTTATTGGCTATTAATGTTTACTTTCTCCTAAACACATTAAAATTTAGACAGTCAGACCACCAGGCAGCCTAATATTTTCACGTTTAGTTTTGCTTACCAGCTAATACTGATGTTTGTTTTTAATGTTCTAGTGTCGAGACCTGGTGCATTGGACAACGAAAGGTATGAAGCAGCAGTTACTTCACTTCTGTTGTTTTAATGGAATCTGTTGTATTATATTTGGTTACATGTTCTGGATACAACATTTTACACCTAGTCTGTTTCAAGTAATAACAAATTCTAAAATTCAGGTCGAGAATATTCAGTGTCTTTTGTCTTTATAGGATGAGACATTTCTGGAAAATGAGTAGTAGTGACTTACAGTCTGACATGCCAGGGAAATGGCTGCATTAATAAGCCACAGTGTGAAAACTAATTGTCTCCTGGCTTTTATACTGCATCATTTGGTGTTTTCTGGACCTTTGGACCTTTTTTAAGTTCTGGGTCAGAAAACATTGGTTCCTGGCATCAGCAAGCAGTGCTGAAGATCCCTTGTGTGTCTTACAGCCTCTGCTTTTATTCCTTAATCCACCCACCCGTCCATTTGCTAAGGACTTTTCTCTGCTCAGGTTTATTTGGTTTTGCTTTGTGCCCTCACCTTGCCTCCCTCTCAGCTTCAGAAGAGTTAGTCAGGCTTTTACTTGTGTCCCTGGATTGCAGTTGCACAGAATTGCTGTGGTCCGAGTGTGGTGAAGCTGGTGTTTTTAAGCACACAGGGCCTCGGGGCTGGTGGCAGGTTTATACATGTGGATGGAGCCACTTGCTCATAGGGTGTTGTCAGAACAAGTTTGTCTTCCTAGTCCCCAAAATCAAGTTTCAACCTGGTAAGCCAGGAAGAATGACATGTTTCACCTCTAAAGCACCTGGGACTAGCTGCTCCCCAGACCCTCTTTAAACCTGGAAGCATTGGCTGCCAGCACAGCAAGATGGGGGGGCCCTAAACAGCCTCCTTTCACAGCTCCCCTTCTCTCTCCCATAGTTGGGGTTTTGTGCACCCTCGGTTGCTCAGCGTGCCCGAGCTCTGTCACCATGTAGCTGAAGTCTGGGTTAGTGGGACCATTGTCATAAGGAATCTTTGGCTTTTCAAAAAGCAAAACCCAGGCAAGGTAAGACCTCCCTTTTCACTTTCAGCTCTGGTCTTCTGCTCAGTTCACGTTAGGTTGAGACACTTTCTCTGTGTCTCATTGATAAAAGACATGAGGTTCATAGAAGCAAAAGGAGGTGATAGGAAGGGCTCTGACCAGCTGCTACAGTAAAGGGAAGAGCCTGACTCCCAAGTTTGCTGTGCTTGTCTTGGAATAGCCACTTTTTTTTTTTTCTCTTGAAATTTCTTTCTGTGTTAGGGATTTGAATTCAGGGCTTCTTGGGTGCGAGGCAAGCTCTACAACTGGGCTGCATCTCTAGCCACATAGAGCAGGCCATTTTCTTGTCTCAAGAAGAGAAGAAAAGCTTGCTTGTGAGCATTGTGTCACATTAAACATGATAAATTGTTGGGTTTTAATATTTTTGTTTTCTTACTTTTACCTATAAAACCCAATATCAACACATGTTTTCAGAGAGAATTGTTGACTAAAACTCAAACCAATGTCCTGGTATGGGGTTCTCCATGTGAAGGAAGCTTGAGTAGAAGGGACTGTTCTCTTGTCTGCCCAAACAGAATCACCCTGGACTGTAGTGGAGGCTGTCATCCTGACATGTCCATGCTTGACTCAGATCACAGTCTTTAATCACATCTCCATTAATCCCCGTCCCACCACAGTCCCTTGCGGTGTAGCAGAAACTTAATACTGCTTCTTACTTCTCCCAGTTCTGTCTGCTGAGCTGTGGGATACTGACTTTTTTGGCTATGTTGGGCCGCTACGTTCCTGGGCTCCTGCTGTCCTACTTGATGCGTAAGTGTGAAAGCACTTTCCCCTATAAGTTGTAGGTTTGATCATAGCTTTTCCTCCTGTCATAGTCAACTGTGGGTCTAGGATAGAGGTTCTCAACCTTCCTAATGCTGCAGCCCTTTAATATAGTTCCTCGTGTTGTAGGGACCCCAGCCATAAAAATATTTTTGTTGCTGCTTCACAACTAAATTTGCTACTGTTTTGAATCATAATACAAATATCTGATATTTGAGTCCTATGAATGGGTTGTTTAACCCCTAAAGGGGGTCACAACCCTTAGGTTAAGAACAGCTGTCTAGGAAGAGGCCCTCTATATTTTAAATTTCCAACAATGACTTTTCCATATATTCAGGACATGATTAGTGTTGTTAAATGTCTTTTCACATGGAACTGGTATTTTACATAAAAGGCATAAACTCCATGTCCTTTTGAGGAGCTTTCAGTTCTGGGAATCCAGCCCAGGGTGTCATGTATATTAAGCAAGTGTTCTGCAACTAGCCTATCTTCTCTTTTTGGTTTTGAAAACGGTTTCTCTGTGCAACTATGGCTATTTTGGAGTTTACATATTATCATTATGTAAACCAGGTTGACTTCAAATTCATAGAGATCTCCCTGCCTCTGTCTCCCGAGTGCTGGGATTAAAGGCTTGTGCCAACATGCTGGACGTCCATGTCTACTATTTCATATATATAATTTTATCTCAGAATCACATGACTGGTTGTCACCATTTTACTTTATGTGTCCACACTGCCTGAAAGCCCACACTGCCCTGGTTCTGTAGCATATTGTGTTATGTATAGCCGTGGTGTGGATCCTATGGATGGCGACAGAAGCCCCTGCTCTCAAGAACTGTATGTGATAGGGATCACTAGTAGAGGTGACCACCAGAATTAAGTTGAATTGTTCTGCCCAGAGTCCTAAGGACACACTAGAAGAGGGGCAGGTAGAGTTGCTTTGTGTAACCTCCATTTCTCTTCATTCTTCTCAGTTGTCATCATTATGACGTGGCCTCTTGCTGTCTATCACCGACTGTGGGATCGAGCCTATGTGCGACTAAAGCCAGCTCTGCAGCGGCTGGACTTCAGTGTCCGTGGCTATATGATGTCCAAGCAGAGAGAAAGACAATGTAAGTGTCATGGGATGGCTTTCTTCTACCTAACAGAAAGAGAGGTCAGGTCTCACAAACTGGATAAGTCTTTAAAGGTGGGAGATGGCTCAGCAGGTAGAGGTGGTTGCCACCAAGCCTGATGACCTGAGTTTAGTCCCTAAGATCCTCATAATGGAAAACATAACGAGCACACATGATGATTGTGCTCTGACTGCCACGGGGAACTGTGTACATAAGAGTAATTGTTAAATTTTCAAGTACAAGTGGGGGGTGGTTGGTAGGAGTACAGAGTAGTAAAGAAAGGCAGTATTCTTTTCCTGAGACACCTAGGCAGGCTTGCCAGGTTTCCTTACAGGCTTTAAAATCCCATTTTAAACTGATTTAAGAAAAGCTCCCAAGTTGAGTAAAAGATATGAAAGATGTCTGCAGTACCATCTGCTGTCATGACACACCTTCAAAGGGTCCAAGCACTAGATTGACTGTGCACTGTTATAAATAATCTACATTAACCATGAGACTCGAGTGGTTTTAAACTGGGTAAATGTTAGTGCAGGTTTTTTGCACTTCTAAGCCAGCCTGTTTTCATTAATGAAGGCTATTTTCCAAAGATGAATGAGAACAGCCACCGTAGATGCCCAAAGTGTACTATTATTAGCCTACCTAACACAGGGTGGTGCAAACGTGTCCCTCTCTTTGGTCTTATCAGTTTGGGTGTTTCATTAAGCACTGGCCTTCAAAGAATCTCGTATGTGGTCACCAAGCCCAGCTTCATCTGGGCCAACTAGTTGAAAAATATCAGTCCTTAAAAGCCTCATTTACCCAAGGTGAGCACCTTCCTCCTCTTTCCCACGACTGTGCCAACTTACCACTTTGCTTTGTGTTTACCCCTAGGAGATCCTCTGCTTGGTAGTCTGGTAGTTCATCATTAGCCAGAATCTCTAGAGATGTGTTGGGTTGGAAGGAGGAGGGATGTTGAAGGAGAGATTTGGTCTCGTGTATTACTACTTAGACTCAGCATCCTTACCTTCAGATACTACTATGGAGACCTAGGGCCCTATTTAGAGGACCTCTTGTGATACATGCTTTTGGAATTCAAAGGGAGATTTTCCCTTCAAAGACATCAGGACCTTCTGCTCTTTCCACATAGTGCGCCGCAGAGCTCTACACTCAGAACACACCATGAACGACCACAGTGACAGTGAAGAGGAACTTGCCGCCTTCTGCCCTCAGGTATCTTGTGTGTGGAAGCCGCTCCACTGGCCCTTTTAATCCATCTGGCAACACGCATTGAGACAGTAACTCGGACCCTCAGAGACCCTAGATTCCCCTTACTCTTAGTGCAGAGCTGAGGAGAGAACCTGGTGTTGTGTGGGGCCTGAGAATTCAGTCAGATTGAGCCTGAATAACAGCACATTCACCCGGGTTTACTTTTACCCTGCTACCGTAGAAGAACCTGGAACTGACAAGTCTTTTTAGCATATGGGCTCATCTAGAGGTTTGCTTAATAATTATATTTTTCTGGTTACCCAAGATTACCTGAGCTCAAGAGGTTGATGAGAAAGAGTGTTCCCTTTAGGGAAGCAGCCTCATGAGTCAAGACTGTGGATGCAGTTCCATCTATCTGGTTTCGTGGGTAGACTTGAGGATCTTCCGGGGCTTACATCAGTAAAGCCGGTTGCAGATGGTGTCATCTCAGACTTGTTTTCTCTTTCTAAGCTGGATGATTCTACTGTTGCCAGGGAATTGGCTATCACAGATTCGGAGCATTCTGACGCTGAGGTCTCCTGCACAGAAAATGGCACATTTAACCTGTCAAGGGGCCAAACACCTCTAACAGAAGGCTCTGAAGGTGAGAACCTTTGACCTGAGTTGATAGTAACTCTGACTTTTTGCATTGTAGCTTCCTTGGACAGGGGCTACTTATGCCACTGCCTCTCCTGAGTTGTGGTGTAAGTAGTAGAGCCACTCAAGTGTGTGATATGACACAGCTGGTACTGCTGCCCTCGAAGCCCCCAGTCCCTAGTTCATCTTTGCCTCTGGCCTCAGGAACACTGTAGAGGAAGACAGGCAGTTCTCTGCCCAACAGCAGAATGATGACATCTGAAAGATGACAAAAAACTAACCAGTCCCACAGGTTTTGCGTCATCTTAAGGCAGTTCAGGATGGAAAAACCTGGTTATATAGGGTTGACTTTTTGTGGGTCTGGGCACAGAGAGCAGATAGCTACCGTGTTTCACACAACTGTGTTCTCTCAGACCTAGATGGTCACAGTGATCCAGAGGAATCATTTGCCAGAGACCTTCCAGACTTCCCTTCCATTAATGTGGACCCTGCTGGCATGGATGATGACGACGACACCAGCATTGGAATGCCCAGCTTGATGTACCGATCCCCACCAGGGACTGGGGATGCCCAGGTCCTGCCTGCTAGTAGGAATGAGGCTGCACTGCCAGAGCTCCTGCTTAGTTCTCTTCCTGGAGGATCTAACCTTACCAGCAACCTTGCCAGCCTGGTCTCCCAGGGTATGATCCAACTGGCTTTGTCAGAGGCCGCCCAGACAGACCCTTCTGGTCCACCTCCCCGAAGAACAACAAGAGGCTTCCTCCGGGCCCCTAGTTCAGACCTGGACACTGATGCTGAGGGTGATGATTTTGAACTTCTGGACCAATCAGAGCTGAATCAGCTAGACCCTGCCAGTTCTAGGAGCCACTGAGAGACTCCTTTGAAGGGGTCACTGTGATGTAGGTTATTTTCCTCCACCCCACTTACTGTGATGGGCAAGGGAAAGAACCAGTCTTGTCCCCTAAATTTTATCTTTGTGCTGGGTGGACTGGCTGATGCAGAGGCCTGCTGAGAGAACATACTCTTACCCTGCTGTCAGCAAGACACCATATCTGTGCTTAGTCACTGAAGTGGGAACATACTCCCCAAGGGAGGCTTCTGTCCATCAGGGTGGTACTACGGGCAACAAAGTAGGGATATTGATTCCCCTTTGAGGAGGTAGTGCTGTTTGCTTTTAGGTCTGGGTGCTCAGGGGCCCTCAATGATACAAGAGCCCATCTCTTCTCACCTCACTGGAGCCACATAAGTCAGGCAGCAGCTACAGGAGTTGTCATCTGTGTCTTTTACCATAATTTGATTTGTGTTCTCAAAGCAAGTTTGTCCTTTGGTTCTGCAGAGCAGGCCCACTTCCTGTCCCTGAGCCCATCTTCATTTCTAGATGGCTGACCCTGAGCACTCCACAGTGCTGAAAAGAGTTTGAAAAATGTGAACACAATGTGAGGCTGAGCCTCTTTTATATCACCTTGAGCTGTAGGATCGGCCGGCTGGTAGGTTTGGTGAGTGCCTATCTTGAGGTCTCATGAAATCTGGAGCTGTGTGGTTGTCTTTGGTGCTGTTAACCCTTGGCTCCATTTGACCATCAGTTTGAGCAGTAAGCAAAGCAATATCACATCCCTTTTTATGTTCCTTTCTTCCCCTGCTCCTCCTCTGGAGAAGCAATAATTCCACGGGGGATGGCAAAGTAGCACTTTACAAATGGACATGGCGTTCATCCCAGGAGCCACCAGCTCTCTTACTGTACTGCTTCCTAACTCCTGTAAGGATGAGCCCAGTTAGTAAGGATGTGTTAGTAATCAGCAGAGGCCTTTCCGAAGGGTAGGTAGGTATTCTGCAGTCCCAAATCAAATCATGTGAAACAAAACCCCTTAAATGATCATTGGTTCTCAATGTGTGCCAGCATACTGCCTGTCTCCCAAATCAGAGCTCAAGCCAAATTCGTCTTCTTTCCCTCTTGCATTAACCCTTTGCTGATCCTCAGGGACCACTCCCCCCAACACTCCCATGCTTGGGTAAGGAATGTTGGACAGAACCCATTTTCATGTGCTGCAGGTTGGGGGTTGTGCTAACACTTTTGCTCTTGGTTGATGGACAAGGTAGAGGCCAGGGAGTGAAAATACTTAACAGTGAGAAGAGGAATAGCAGGTGCCTGTTTCATAATGAATGTGAAAGGCATTACAATGGCATCTCCCCACTTTAGGGTTCTCAAATACTTTGGACATTTCTTTCCTTAGAGCCAGATGTATTAACAGGTGAACTCTGATGTGGGTGGGGGTGAAGGAGGTGAGGGAAAGAAAGGCTTGGGATTTTGTGTGTTTGCATGAGTGTGTGTAGCTTCATGCTTTGGGAGTTGGCAAGAGGAAAAGGGAGGGAAGGGGAGCAAATCCAGGTCTTTTCTTGTACCAGTGGGATCGGGATCCTGCTCTGAATCTCCCAACTCCTCCACTGTGAATTGGGGGTGGGGTAGGGGCTGCTGGGCAATAAATCTTGTATGAGAACAATCTTTAAGAGACTGCTGTTGTGTCATGTACTTCCTTGATAGGTCTTTTCACTAATTTGATAATAGCTAATCTGGGGTGGTGACCCTAAGAGTATTTCCCCCCATGAGACCACATTTCCCCCTACAACTAAGACATACAACACCATTTCTGAGACCAGGAACAAAGAAGTTAACAATCAAAGATCCTGTAAACATCTTACTGGAGGTCAGGTGAAAAGGTCAGAGACAAAAATGGATACTGCCATGCCTACATTCTGAAATCTGAGCTGCATTTCTAAGGATACTGCCTGGAGCATCAAATTCGAATGTACTTCCCTATGCCACATTCTTAAAAGTCCTGCCCGGAACTTCAGATGTAGTTGTACTTCCTTATAGCATTATTCTTGAGAGCTCTACCCTGAACTACAGATGCCAATGTGCTAGGTCTAGCCCTTACAGGGCGTACGTAGCACAGAAACCAGATTCCTGCCTTGGCCAGCCCCAAGGTGTCCTGGGATAGTATTAATATTACTCTGCCATCAACTGTTCAGAGGAAGTCAGATCTGCTGAAAGTTAAGGACAATTTTTTTTTTTAAAAAGATGTATTTATTTATTTTATATACATGAGTACATTGTTGCTGTCTTCAGACACACCAGAAGAGGGCATCGGATCCCATTACAGATGGTTGTGAGCCACCATGTGGTTGCTGGGAATTGAACTCAGGACCTCTGGGAGAGCAGTCAGTGCTCTTAACCACTGAGCCATCTCTCCGGCCCAAGGACAATTTTTTTTTAGCAGCTATGTGGATGCTGGCAACCAATCCAGCCAGGGTCCTGCAAAAAGAAGCAACTGCTGAGTCAACTCTCAAGCCTCTTTGTTCCATCATTTTTAATTCTTAATCTTCCCCCTTAAACAAGTAGGGACACATATGTGTTGAATAATAGCTAATGAAGTTTTAGGCTGAAGAATTGAAAATTAATACTGTGCCCTTCCACTGAGCTGCAAGGACAACTAGCTGCTCTTTGACCATCATCAGACCTCAGAAACTAGAAATATTTATTTCAGGCTCCTCGGGACTGGCCACTGTGGTCAGGATTGGAAAGCACCTGCCAGGTGTTGCTGCTCAAGATAACGAGACGTCAAGCTTGGTGCTTGAGTAACCCTCCTAACCGGTTCTCTTGGATGCTCAAAGTAGGTGTCGAGCGCCCCCTATGTGCGACACACGAAAACGGGGATCGTTAGTCGCGTTCACAGCCACCCCTCTGACAAAAGTACCCACAGGTCCTAATTTACACGTGAAAGCAGTAGTCTCTGTGGACAACTAGCTCTGTACAACCTTGAGTGGCGTGGGAGTTAACTCCTAACGTTTCTTCCCGTTTCCACACCACGCGGGCCTAGCTCAAGGTCACGAGTGCTCAAGCACGGCCCAAACGGGCCTCGCGGCTCAAAGTGGTGGGGCCGCTCACCACAGCCAGCATTGTGGGCCCAAGAGGCGGTGGCTGACCTGTCACAAAGGCCGGGGACTTCTAGACGCCGGCTACCGGGGCAACGAGGTCCCGGAAGGTCCGGGAGCTCTTCCGGAAGACTTCTTTGGCCAATCAGCATTAAGGTCCCGCCCCTCCCCCGGAAGGAGGCGTTTCCCGGAGCAACCGACCAGTCCAGATCTCGAGTTTGGTGGCGGGAAAAGGCCATGAGTAAAAGCCGGGCCGAGGCTGCGGCTGGAGGTAACGGCGGCGTCCGCAGGACCCGGGAGGGAAGTGGGAGAGGGGGTCGGAGGTGACCCCTTCTCCTATCTTGTTTCCCATAGCCCCCGGGATCATCCTGAGGTACCTGCAAGAACAAAACCGGCCCTACAGCGCCCAGGACGTATTCGGGAACCTACAGAAGGAACATGGACTGGGCAAGGCGGTGAGAATCCCCTTTATGGGGTTTCCCTCCCCGCTGAATTCCCTTGTTTAGGCGTGGGTCCCGCCTTCCCTGTCACCGACAGAAATTTCCCCTGCCCAGGCTCGCTCTAATTGCTTCACCCTCCCCTCTGCCAGGCGGTGGTGAAGGCACTGGATCAGCTGGCCCAGCAAGGCAAGATCAAAGAGAAGACGTACGGCAAGCAGAAAATATATTTTGCTGATCAGGTGAGAGCTCGAGTAGATTAACGCCCGCCCGAGAGCCTGTCTGAGCGAATCTGCTCTCAGCATTTAGTTAAGAGTGTTGAGGCTCACAAAATTAATCAGTGCCATAAAAGAGCTTCAGATATTCTTAAACCGGGTGTACGCTGCCTTTGGTAACACTTCATCGGTACTCATCTGAACTATGAGCGACGGAAGATCCTGACTCACAACTCCCAGCCTCATTTCTACTATCGTTTCGTCTAGTCCCCACCTCTGCTTAAATCGTTTCCCTCTTCCTCTGCCTCAGCACCCCAAACACATCAAGTTTGTATTCTAACACCCAGACTTCAATCTGGATAATTATTACCCAGGCAATATTATCAGTATCAACCTGGCCAATGTAGAATGCTTATTCTCTGCCCCATAATTGGCTTTCTAGCATACTTCTGTCAGGGAACTACTCTTTTGTCAATTATATCTGATTACTCCTACTCACCCTCTATTTTGAGACTGGGCCTTACTTACTACATAGCCCAGGTTGGCTCGGTGGGGTTTTTGTTTGTTTGTTTTGTTTTGTTTTTTTTTTTGTTTGTTTGTTTTTTTGCAGTTGATTCTACATCACTGCTCCCAGTCAGACCCCCTTGTCTAAAGTAATGTCCCTTGTTGTATCCAGAATGATCTATCTAAATGCAGATCAGGGCTGGTAAGATGGCTCAGGACCTTCAGTGTAGTTTTAGACTTTCTAAAGCCTTTGGTCTCACTAATGCAGACAGTCCTCCTGCCTCAGCCTTCCAGGTTGCTGGGGTTATGGGCCTGCACCACTACTAGCCCCAGCATTATTTCTTACTGTAGGGCTTAAGGATGTACCTGGTTCTTCCATATTTGAATACTGTCTCCCCAGATGTGTTTTTTCTCTTGGCTGGCAGGACCAGTTTGACACAGTGAGTGATGCCGACCTCCACAGCCTGGATGCCAGTATCGTGGCCCTCACTGCCAAGGTGCAGAGCTTACAGCAGAGCTGCCGACACATGGAGGCTGGTAAGACTGGGCACCCCTTCCAAGGTGCCATGGTTTGGCGGTCGTAAATTGCTAACAGAATGGTTCCTTGACTGCAACATCTTACTGTAGCTAAGGCTCCTTTGCCGGGTACCTATCATGTTGAATTGAAAGAAGTGCAGAGTTAGCTATGGCTTCTGTGTACAAGAGAGCAAGACAAGCCACGGCTCTCCCTGCCACTGCAAGCACACGGCATTTTCTTTCCACGTCTTTAATTACCTGTGCAGCACTGCTCAACCTAGTAAAGCCATTGCTGCTTTTAGATGGAGGAGGAAAGAAAAACAGGAAAACAAACTGATCCTGCTATAAGCCTTTCCTTGAGCTTTTCCAGAATGTGGGGTCCTAGTCTAGAGAGAGACCCCAGAGCAAGATGGAAGTTGACCTCCCATCCCCGGGAAGTGCCTGCTGGGCAAGATAACCCCTTCCTCACTCATACCAAGTAACTCTGAGGGCATGTGGTTCCAGAGCTCAAGGAATTAACAAGTGCGCTGACTACTCCTGAGATGCAGAAAGAGATTCAGGAATTGAAGAAGGAATGTGCTCGCTACACGGAGAGACTGAAGAACATCAAAGCAGCTACCAACCACGTCACTCCAGAAGAGAAGGAGAAGGTGAGCTGGGAGGCTAAGACTGCCTGTGCAGTTCTACAGTGAACACAGGGCGCCCAGACAAGCATGGGCCTTCCTTTCAGGTGTACAGAGAAAGACAGAAGTATTGTAAAGAGTGGAGGAAGCGGAAGAGAATGGTGAGTGGGGATCCCAAGGGTGCAAGCACTTCCCCAAGCCCTGTAGGAAGTGATGGTCCTAGGGAAATGTGCAAATTGACCCGGCTGGCAGTTGGTACCTAGTGCTGCCTCTACTCACCTCATGGGGGGGCTTTGTTCCTTGTTAGGCCACAGAGCTGTGTGATGCGATCCTTGAAGGATACCCCAAGAGCAAGAAGCAGTTCTTTGTAAGTGACCCTCCTCTCTTGCTTCCCTGGATCTTTGCCCAGAGTACTCCTTCATTATTTTCCTTGCTCCACAGGAAGAAGTTGGGATAGAGACAGATGAAGATCATAATGTTACATTCCCAGACCCCTGAGGGGTCCTTGGTGGAGGTGGGAACAGACCATCCTGCGCTGGCCACCTTTCTTAGGTGGCCTTTTTATTCTTGCTGTTCTCCACCTTTGAGCAGTAAACAGAGGAGCACAAAGGCATAATGAGGCTAAAGGGATGGTCATTGTTGCACAGGCCTCAACAAGGACTTATAACAATCCTAAAGTATTTGTAATATTTATTGTAATATAATTTGATATAAAAATACTTAATTTCCTTTGGATAATCAAACCTCCCAGATATCAAACCTGGGGAAGGCAGTAGGGAACACGGAATAAAAATACAGAAAGGGTGTCACACCAACATTTGAGAATCCCGAGGTATCACCCTGGCCTGCCCCCAGAAGACTTGAGTATCTTCTGTGCCACTTACTCTAGCCCCAGCTCCTAAAAGAAACAGGCAACACACCGGGGCAGATACACACATTATGCAGAAGATGTTGGGGTGCTCTGGAGGTCTGCTAAGAATTTTAGAAAACTACATGTAACAAAAATGCAGTTAGGATTTAGAAAATAAATTCAAATATGTAACGCTGCCTTTGAATTTGGGAAAAGTTAGCAAGAACTGATGGGACATTGTTTCCTGTAGCACCCACAGTAGCTGAAGAAGTGGGTGGCAGAACATGAGGGGCAGCAGGAACCTGGCAGCTCTACCCTGAGCTGGTTAGAATACTCTGGCCTTACTTAGTAGTGACCACACAGCCTTTGCCTAGGCACAAGGCGGCCTTACACCCTTCATGGCCATGGAGCTATTTCTTCTCCTTTTCTCCAACTTAAGAACTGCCAAATACCCAAACTTGAGCCAAGTGTTGCCCAAGAGACCAAGCAGAGGCAAACAATTTCCAAATTATATATATAGATTGTAAGCAGGAACCCAATGGGTAGAGAAAGGGCTAGGAGGCTCGAGATTCTATGAGGTTCCCTGAACAGACTCTTGTCCTAGAGATATTTCCTGGGAAGGGGAAGGTTGGGTAGGTTCAACATTGTAGGCAATATAATAAATTAATCAGAAGTTTTCACGAAATACTCAACCCCACAGAAGTTGAAGTGGGGCTAGGAACCAAACACCAAGTAGAAACCAGCTGACCGGTGTGAGGTGTTGCAGTCCAATCTCAGGCCCAGCAGTTCTATGGCCAAGCACACTCAAAGGCCTCTTGTTGGCTGCTCTGCAGGTCTCCAGGAACAATCAGTAGAGTTGATTTTTCAATTGATGAAGGACACCAATCACAATCTCTCGTAGAGTCTAGGAAAGACAATGTTCTGGTGACACACAGGCCTTTAAGATGCCTGTCTAGACTAGCCATGCTCTTGAAGGCATTTAAAATAGTCACCCAAGGGTTGGCAGCTTGGTGGAGTACTTTCTAGCAAAGAAAAAGGGGCTGGTGAGATGGCTCAGCAGGAAAGCCTCTTACCTGCAAGCCTGGTCACTGGAGCTCAGTGTCCGTGGAGCCCACATAAAAGTGGAAGGAAAGAATTCACTAAAAAGTCTCCTCTTCACGCACTAAGTTGTTTATTTGGGGGGTGGTTCTAGAGAGAGATGTCTCAGTGGATAAGAGTACTTGCTGTTCTTGAAGAGGACCCAGGTCCTGTTCCTGGCACCTCATCTAGTGGCTTACAACCACAAGTCCAGTTTCAGGGACCCAGTGCCCTCCCTCTTCTGGCATCAGGCACGCATGGATATGTGCAGACAAATACCCATGTACAGAACATGCCTTTTAAAGAAAAACATGTCCCTGAAATGGAGTATTGCTTTTAATTTCAAAATTCCTGAAATAAGATGAAGTCAAAGATGAGTTTTTCATTGGCATAACTGATTGGTGGATATGGTGTTCACTCAAGCGGTCCTTAACTGTTGCAGTGTTTGTGTAAAGTATTTCACAACAAAAATGTTGAGAAACATAAAAGAAAGTGGAAAATCTGAGAAAAAATAGCCAGGCCTCAAAAGTAGAAGCCAGCACAATAAAGCCCTGGGGCTCGGGTGGGAGTGTCTTGTCATCTGCATGCTTCATGTTTCTAGAAACTTCAAGCTGTTGGCTTCCACACAGGACAGCCAAGGAGTAGCCAGTGAGTCACCAGTGACATCATGGGCCAAAGCTGGACCTGGCACTGAAAACACACACCATGCTTGCCAGATGAGACCTTCACTGGACTGGACTGGGCAGCAAAGACAAAGAGTACTAGGCTTTGTAGACACCCTGAAGAAACTCAAAGGCAGCTATACTGCTTTTCCGAATGGCTTGGACAGCTTTACCTGGAGGTGGTAAAGAACCTCAGGTACCATGACCCCAACTGCCATATACCTGTGGCTCACAGTGTTCTTCAATCCAGCTGAAGACACAAGCTGAGAGCTCCTGGAAGCTGGCCACAGAGATAGAGGCATTGAAAGACTGGAACAGGGAGTCCATGATGCCTTGAAAGACGTTGAACTTGACCTGGTCAGAAACCTGATCCTCTCCCTCATGAGGGTTGTCCTGATGTGCCTTCACAATTTGCTCATAGTTCCTGAAAGCATGCAAGCAAATAGGACTAAGGTACTGTGGCAGCTCAGTCAACCCTGAAAAGTGTGGTGGGATAATCCAGGAGGCCACACCATACAGGGATCTGCAGAGACCTTTGGGGATACATTCAATATCAGCTAGACACTAAGTCAGAAACAGTGAGGCCTCTGTTATCCTGATGGGTGTTTACTTCCTGTATGTTATATGTAAAAGACTGGTGGGGCCAGACAGTCGTGTCTTACAGTGACTGTCTTGCAGTCAGTATCACCACATGTGTTCTCCAAAACAGCCTTTGAACCTGAGCACACTAGAGTTGACCTCAGCCCCTCAGTTCAGCACCCCTCTTACACTTTCATTATCTTCAGTGCTGTGACATCCTTGCGCAGGGTGGATACTTCTTCCTCCTGCTTTTTCTTCTCCTTGTGTAAAAACTGGATGTAATCAATGGCTGGAGTAGGACAAGAGAGAGGCTGGACACTGAGGAAGTCTGAACCAGGAAAAGGGCTTGTTTACCCTTTTTCTATAACCCAACTTTCCCATTCTGGCCACCACACCTGGGTGAGACCAGGCCACTTCCAGCACTCCTCCCGTCCCCTCTTGCCCTGGACATACTCTTCTGTAGAACGATGGCTTTGCTGAGTTTTTGGGAGCCAATGGAGAAATCCTGCTGCTGGCAGGTAGGGACGATGGTCTGAAGGTCATCATAGCCTCTCTAGAAATAACAGAAAAATGGGTTCCTTTAGCTTAGGAATAACAGGCTAGCACACACTTGATAACCGGTCCATGCTCAGAGACTCAAAAGCATAAAGGGCTGGAAGGAGGAGGTGCAGGCATAGAACCAGCCTAGCTCCTCCCTACACCCTGCAGACATCTGGGGCTGAAGGGGCAGGGCAGGGCCCTCCCTTGCTGCCTTGGGTACAGGCCCCAGTCACCTTAATTGCATCCCTCCTCTTCTGTTCAGCCTGAGTGTGTGCACGCCGCCTCCGGTCTTTATAGGACTCCTTGTAGGACTCCTGCTGATAATCACTGTCCTCATCATCTAAACTCAGAAATAGAGAAAGGAGAGGTCGCCTTAGGGTACACTAAGTTCAATTAGCCCACCGTTCCCCAGTTGGAAGAACCTGGTGCCCAGAGATGTTGAATGGCAAGAACCTAGTTATTTTGGATGAGGTGAAAGACAGCGAGACTCAGGCTTGGCACTGTTCCGGCCACCCCCAAGCGAAGAGCGGAGCTCCCTATCTAGGAAAGATACTAAGATGACGGGATAGCTAAGTTTCCCCGGTGCATGATGGACTATGTTGCTGCCTACCTGTGTTGGGGACAGAAGAGGCACTGGTGGAACCGATGCTATTAGCTCTGGACACTACACTTCCCTTGTGGGTGCTTTCTACAAAAAGCCCTGAAAAAAAGAGGCCTCAGTCACTAAAGAGTGGGGAACATTGCCATGCCTTCAGTCACCTATGGGCACAATGGCTTCAAATGCTGACTCTCCCCATTAATTCCAAAGCCAGCCACCACGAGCCTTCTTCCATTTCATGCTTCAACGCTCCCGTCCTAGTGTCTACGCTGCCCACAGGACTTAGTTCTGGCTCACAAAGGAGCATCTGGATGCAGCGAACATGACCAGATGTCACTGTCTCCATCATTTCCCGCTCGAGAGCAGAGGAACCAGGTGTGACCCACGGTTGCTTCCTGCCTATTCTCCAGCTCCACCCTTCTCAAGCCAAGTCCTTGGCACAGTGACAATGGACTGTGCTCAGGTGTGGCTGGCAAGACCACAAGAAATCTATAGAACCGACACGGGTCTTTCCCTACATGCAGACAGTTGGGGAGGTACTTACCAGGATCTAGGCTGTTGTCACTGTAGGCATACTCGACCTGCATTACCAAGCAAGGGAGAATCCTGTCAAACCTTCACCTCTAGGAAGGCACGCACGATCCGCGAATGCACATAACACGGGTGCAGGGACCACCGAATGGTTAAGCCAAACCCTAGCTAGGCCGCAGGGGCGCCGCCCCCTCTGTACGCTCCTTACGGTCCCTGCCCCATCTCCCAGCCACGACCCCCTCGTTCCCGCACACACGCCCCGTTTGTCACCCCACCTTGGCACAGGCCGGGTGAGAGCTGTCTTCTCTGCAGCCCCGGGGCCTGGACAGCAGGGGAGACTCTGGGGATAGTTGGGGAGCCCCACGTCTTCCGGACCCCCTACGTGCACGAGCCCGACCCGCCCTCCCCTCGCCGGCGTGCGCGTCCGCGGAGCTTGCCTTGACCCAAGGGTCCTCCGGAGAGGCGCCCGGCTCCGTCATCGTGGACCTACCGAACCGGAAACAAGCCAGCGGCCTGGCCCCCAACCTCCAGGAAGAGGCGAGGCTCACTCACGTGATCCAACCCACCAATCCGCAAACGCACTCTTGAGCGGTGCGGAAAGGGCTGCGCTTGCGCGGCTCCAATTGTTGGCAGTGGCAAAACCTGGCCAATACTCATTAATGTAGGCAGTGTCATCCCCTGAGGGTCCCTACTTGCCTCTGAATAAGAATCTTCAATGGGGGCAATTTTCTGTGCAATAGAGCACCTCCAAAAAGATTGTCAGAAGGGCTAGCAGTGGAACTAGTTCAGTGGTAGAACCCGTGTGAAAGCCCTAAGCATCTCAGAAAAAAAAACAAAAAACTGAAGTGTGACACTTTGTACGCACGCGCACAACTGATTTGCCCTGTAATTGCAGCTGAGTCAAGAACTTCCCCTACATCACATGATCTGACCCAAGGGTGCACAAAGCTATCTCCAGCATTGATCTCCCAACAACCGCAGGTGTCTGACAGGGCGCTTTGTGGAATTAAGTCTTGTAAAAAGCCTTTTAAGTTAAGCTTACAGTAAATCTATAACACACTCAAAAGCACATAGCCAGTCACTGATAGGTTACACTAAACCACAGCGCTCCCTGGCTTCCAGCTCAGGCCTTGCCCCTGAATTTGGAGCCTAACAATCTAAAGATACCTACAGTCACTGGAAAGGAAACAGAAACCACACAGGCAGCACTTGAAAACATCTTTAATTTAGTTACTGGGTCCAGTCTTCACCACAACCCATCAACACTAGGTACACATCATATCCACCACCAAAAAGCAGACAGAACCCAAAAGGGGGCTGTTCCCCATTAGCTGTGTCCTCATTGCTGGCCAAATTCCAACATGCTAGGTGGACATCCAAGCTTCTCTCTGTGTCCTGCACAGACTAGCTTGAAGCCCCTGAGGCCTGATATAGGGTAAACATTGAGGTCCCCGTTCCTCCTCACCATTAGATTTGTTAGTTCCAAGGGCCAGTTTGGCACCAGAGAAAATCCAGTCAGTTCCTGGTCTGGTGAGCCTTAGAGAGGCGCTTCTGTAGAAGATTCCAAGCTTTTTCCACCTTTGGCCAGTCCAGAATGATAGAAGACAAGACAGGGTCAGAAAAGATAACCACAGAACCTTCTTCCTTCCCACAGCCTAACCTAGTCTTTCCCTTTGCACCAACCTGGCGCTGTGTGACGTGTGATTCCCACAAGGTGCTCAGAACCACATGGCTCTGTTCTACCAGCTGCTGCCCACTCATCTGGCTCTGCAGCCGGCTTTGAGCGGCTGCCTCGCTCAGTCCATCCCTCTCAACAATGCGCCGTACAGCCTGGGCACGGATGACACACTGGTCAGGAAGGGTCCCAGCTCAGTCTACTGGATCAGAGCAGTGGGCTCAGATGGGGTGGAGTGGGGTCCAGATACCTCAGTCTCAGGGATGATGATGGTCCACACCTCGTGGACCATGTTCTGCCAGCCAGCTTCGAGCAGCATAGCAGCATCAATCACACACACAGTCTTTCCTGTGGGGAAACGCGCATCACTGCCAGCAGCACCTTACCCTTACTACCTGTCAGCGCACCAAATGCAGTCCCAGGTGGCGAATGGTCTGCCTGGGGACAAGGAAGATCCCAAAGGGCGATGCTGCTTAATTGTCCCTCCCACTCACCCTTAGCCACAGCCACATCCATCTCCTCTCGGGCCAGCTTTGCGATAACTGGCCACATAATATCTGTGAGGATCTTCAGCTGCTTCTGGGGAGGGGGACAGAGGGAGTGGGCAGAGGTTAACTTTCCTGAGAAACAGAGCTGGGAGGCGGGGGTGGGAGCAGAGACTGACTTCCTGTGCCAGACTAGTCCACTGGACCCCGCCCATGGATCCGGTGGTAGCAGCCGGAGAACTCTTGAAGAGGTGTGTGTTTACCTTATTCCCAAACACCCGGCTGCCCAGGACCTTCCTATTGATGGTGCCATCTTTATGGAGAATATCTGGGTGACAGAGAAAGAAGGCTAAGCAAAGATGTCAAGCCATCTCCTCGCCTCAGGCAGCTTCCAGCCTTCTCCGGTGAGTACCTGTTCCAAAGGCCTCCACCACAGGATGGTAGGCAGGGCCGCCGGGAGCATAGGCCCGATGGCCCAGAAGGTCACTGTCAATGATGAATGCTCCTAGGTTCTTCAGTCGCTGAGCAACGGAGCTCTTCCCAGAGCCGCTGATGCCTGTCAGCCCGAGCACATAGAGACCGGACGGGAGCTCTGGCCTCTCCTGGGGACGGGTGAGACGGAAGGAACCTTGGTGACCAGTGGAGGGCCTGTTTCTATCCTTAAGCATGTACCACGCCCAGCCAGTGAGGAGGAAGAGAGGCTTACATTTGGAGGCTGAAGCAGGTTTCCCAGAATTCGCTGGCGAAAGCTGGAGGAGCTGACCTTGTCCTCTTCGTTTTCATTGTGACTCTGGTCCTTCAGCAGTTGTATCTGGTACAAGGCAAGTTCCTCTTTGCCCTGAGGTGAAGGGAGGAGGAGGGAAGGAGTAAGAGATAGAAGGAACCTGGAATCCGCTCTTTACCTTCCTTCCCCTTTCCTCCTATGCCACAGGCAAGTTTCTTCTGGCTTCTTCCACCCTGAACCCCCACTTCCCTGCTCTGGGACTACAGTACTTCTAACAGGCCTCCCCCTCCCATTCCCTCTGCCTGTCTTCTTTGGGAGTTACATTCTCAAGGCGGAATCGGTTGACGGCCATCCCCCCACGGAAGGTCTCCTCGCTGACCACCAGGAACTCCAAGGTGGGGTCAGACCCAGCAGGCCCATAGGGATCCAGCAGGGGGATGAGTTCGAAAGTCAGGGAGGGCTTGATGTCCACCAGGAACTCATTCAGATGTTCCACACGTTCTTCATAAGGCTGGAGCAGCTCAGGGAGCAACTTGCCTGAGGAAGGAGCGGAGAACAGTGAGGTCTTTCCACTGGGGTACACGTGCGGGCCCATTTGGGGAAGAGTATCCCATAGCACTGACATCTTCCCAAGCAGTGGCATCAAGAAAGGGTGAAACGGGGACAAGTTTGGGGGACAGAGGGGGAAACAAGCATCACGGTCACTGCGAGGGCTGGCATGTACCCTGAGAACAAGCTCAGAAATGCCTACAGAACAGCACTACCAGTAGCTGTCAGTGTGGAGAACCCCAAGACCTGCTCTATTCTCACTGCTCATGGCAGTACTGGGTCACCCACAGTCATCCCCTTTCTTTTATCCTCGGCATTTCTAATCTCCGTGTCAATCACTTGGACCACCATGAAGTACAGATTCTTGGTTCCCATTTGGGAAGTACTGACTTCAGTAAAGGGTGACTGAACCACTCACTAAGGATACCACATGTATTCATCTAACAAACCGTCCCTTAGCAATCACAGAGTGTCAGGCATTGTGGCATTTTGGAAGGGTGAGAAGCGGCCCTACCCTTCCTTGATCTTGGCATTGGGGAAGACAAGAAATGTGAAGGGTGTCCTCCATTGCCCTAATCCAGGGTCCCTTCACTCACTCTTCAACAGATCTTTGTCCGCTACTCCCACCACAAGCTGTTCCTGGGCCAGTACACATGCAACACTGAGCAACACTTTGTGGGCATTGTGTAAGCGGTCAAAAGTGCCACCAACAGCCCCACGGTGGTAACCACGCACAGGCTGCCTTGGAGATCTGGCAACGGGGGAAGCTGGCCTTATGGTAGCAGGTAAGAGGGCATTCGGGTGCTCCAAAGGCAGCTCTCCCGCCCCATAATCCGGATACAGCAACACGGACGACAACTGTGGAGAACAGCTGTAACAGCTGGTGGCATAACGCTCTAGCTGTTGTTTAACAGGGTTGTACTGGCTCCCATCCAGGGTCTGAAAGTCCGTCAGAACTACTTCTGGAGGGTGGGCCAGATTCTGGACTGAGGACAGCACAGGGAGAAAGGTACTCTTGGTTTGAATATTGGTCAGTAGAATTCTGACGTCCAGGTGTCTGTGCAGGTCGGCACCAGTGTAGAGGTGTGTGATGAAATCCAGAACCTCAAATGTGGCCTGCACAGGGGTGGCCTGGGGCTGGGTGGGTCCCCCCAGGTTCAAGCCCGGCTGCAGATGCACATAGAGGGTGTGATTCACCAGGCGGGACGCCGAGGTCAGGATGGGAGGCAGGCGTGAGGCCAGGGTGGCCAGCGGCGTTGTCAGCACCAGGAGGCCTGAGCGGAATACGGCCATGCTCTCCAGGCCTGCAGACAGTCAGGGAGATGAAGCGAGAGTGACTAGGCGGGGCGAGGCCTGCGGGTAAACGCAGGAGGAGGGACCTGGAGCAGGGCAGGGGGCCGTTCGCTGATAGAAACCGGAATCCTGGCAGGGAGAACCGTCCAGGAACCCCTGAGTCATGAGACTGGGGCTAAAGGAATCCTAGCCCCTCTTGTTATGCTGAACCGGCATCTGCGAAGACTCGGAGGCGGGGACTTAGAAGGGACGCTGTGGTTCGGGCTGCTTTCCCCACTCACTGAGTTCTTGGGATCCTGCTTCTACTTACACCGCCGCGGAGGCGTCCTAGGCTGCGGCCCGGAAGCACTACCCAGCACGGAGCTACGGGATCTCCGAGCAATCAAACAATGCAACTCCGAGAGACTTCTGGGGCGGGGCGGGGCGGGGCGGGGCGGGGCTGAGCGCAGAGGCTTCGGGACTGAGCGAAACCCTGGCACCGGATCCACTTAGACGGAAGCGGCAGAGCGGGCTGCAAAGCTCATTTCGCGTTTGCTTCCTCCGGTTTGCCAGGAGGCGGTGGCAAAGCCAGGACCTGGGGCAGTTGGATGATTTTGCTGTGCTTGGTCTGGGCCTGCGTTCCCAGCGAAGCTACTGGACATCTCTACCCACATCCCCATTTCACACACGGAGAAATTGGTTTTCTAAGTGTTTGGGGGAAGAGTCTGGTGTCTTCTATAGAAATCTCTGGACGTCATGTAACCCTGTGCTTAGGTTTGCAAGGATAGTTCCGTAGCGCTTCGGGGATCTCTGGCCCCGAGGCAGGGGTGTGGGTGGGAGTGGGTAGAAGACCTAGAGGTCAGGATACTCGGAGAAGTTAAAGAGGACTGGAAGGTTAAATTGTAGTCGCGGGCATGGAGGGGAAAGCCAGATACCCGGCTAAAAACATCTCAGGTCCACGGAGATCATGGAAAAGAAATCAAACCAGCCTAAAGATTCCTGTAAAGGGCTGAGCGCTGCTAATGTTCCATCTCAGAAGTATCACTGCAAGTCTGAGATCAGCCTGAGTTACAACCTAGCAAGGCCCTGGACTGGGGAGGGCGGGAGCACTACAGCCAGACAGACGGAGACCCTTGTGCTGTGGTCTGGAAATCATAAAGTAACTAATTTGCTAAGGAATCAAGCTTCTTGCAGGAGACAGTTCAAAGTGGATTTTAGAGAGGTGTTTAAGGGAATCAAAGCAAGTGTTTGTTAGTCTTACTTTTGGCACAATTACATTTTTTTTACTTGCTTGGTTTTTGTTTTTGTTTGTTTGTTTGTTTGTTTTAAACAGAATCTCACATGTAGCCCACACAGCGTTGCTTTTATTCAGTGTCTGCTTAGTGCCAGACATGAGTAGATTCGTGAAGGGCTTGAGATGGGATGAATAAATAATAAATCCAGAATACATTCGGTGGTGATCGGGCAACAAAGATTAAAACAGATGGAGTGAGTGGAAGGGATACTTTTTTTTAGGTTAGATAGCTCAGGAAAATAGCAAAGACCTGACAACCCAATAAAATCATAGACCAGGGAAAGTGAACCAGTTAAAAGGGTCATAGCCAGGTGCTGGTGGCACACACCTTTGGGCACTAGGGAGTCAGAGGCTGGCAGAGTTTGAGGCCAGCCTGGTCTACAGTTCCAGGACAGCCAGGGCTACTGAGAAACCTTTCTCCAAAAAACAAGCACAAACAACAACGAAACCAGCTGTCAGTGATGCTGTTAGGGGGGGCTATGGGAGCGGCATGCATACAGAGGAAGAAGATGGCGGATGAGGTCAGAAAGGTGCAGCAGCCCATGGATACAGCCCAGAGAACCTCATTCAGATCCCCAGAACCCAAGTGTTCCCTTGCTCTTGTAATGCCAGCACTAGGGTGACAGAGACCTAGGATCCTTGGGGACAAGCTGTTAGTCTAGACAAGCTGGGATCACAAGTCCAGTGAGACCCTGCATCAACAATAAGAAGCAGGTCAAGGCTCCTGACTGTAACTGAGGGTCTCCACACAGGCACACATGTATCTACACACACGCCTGCCCATATACACGGGACACACATGATTATGTGTCAGTGGTGGGGACCACGAGTCTGGCCCTAGTTCTACCAGGGGAGGACAGAGAATTAAACATGTCAGTCATCCTCAGCAACGGAGCAGGTACAAGGCCAGCCAGGGGTACATAAGGCACTATTCAACAAAAATCAGTGGTGGTTGGTAAAGCCTGTCCCGACTTTCCGGCTTATGGGTTAGAAGCACTTACAGTTCAAGCCCGAAGACCGGAGTTCAATCCCTGAACCCCATGGTGAAAGAGGGAACAAACTTGTCACTTGATCTCCATACTCTGTGCGACAATGGAATGTGTTCCCCTTCACATTATCCACGACAATAATAATAAATAAATTTATTGAAGGAAAAAACCCTTAACCTAACACCTTGGATATCAGCCCTCTTATCTTGTCCCATGAAGACGTTTGCGCTATTTCAAATGATTCTGAGACGTGTGTGGTTGCACATGCCTAAGGTTCCAGCACTCAGGAGGCAGAGGCAGGTGGATCTTCATGAGTTTACAGCCCAGACAGGGCTACATAGTGACACCCCGTCTTAAAACAAAACACATTCTAAAATAAGAAAAAAAGAGATTCTGGCTTAGATCTTTTGCTGGTAACATGATTTATCCTGACCCGGTTTATCCGATGCAGACCACCCCAAATCAGGTGCCACCCTACGGGTCGCACACTCAGGGAGACAGATGAGGGCTCTGGAGGACGTGTCTGGGTCCCCTAGACTTGGGCCCCAGCCCCAGCATCCTCCTGGGCCTGCAGATTAGAGAAGGCCTCCCGGTGCATGGCCTCGACATAGCTGCTGCCGCTGGGATCCTCCGTGCGCATTCGGGCCAGCGGCAGGAAGCGGTTCGTGGAGAAGTAGCGCAGAGCCGGCTGTGGGGCTCGCATTGCAGTCAAGAAGAGCTGAAGCAGGAAGAGCAGCGTGTGTCTGCAGGGCGCCCCTGAGGGTGCATCACCACACCCCACCCAGAGACTTCCGCCTCGAGACCCCATTTGCACCCACCTCCGTCACCTCTTCTGGGTCCTGCGCCTCGCTCAGGGCTTGCTCATAACCACGCTGATAGTGCGCAAAGAGGTGGCGTGTCTGATCGTCCGCTCGCTCCAGAGCCCCGCCTGGGCCGCCCTCCAGCTTCTCATAGAAGGCTGTGTGCACTGCCCCACATTCGATGAGGCTCACGCTGAGGGGAAGGGGTGACGACAACAGCGACTAGTTAGTGGCGGGGACCAGTTTGGCCCTAGTTCCCCAAAGAGAAGACACCTTGACGGACTGAAGCGCTGATAGCAGATGCTGGCAGATCCATAGCGCTTGCTGCTAGGGAAGAACTCCCATGTCCATTTTGGGGTCCAGTCACCTACTCGTTCTGTTTACTCATCCCAGTATGCCTTAAGAGCTAGGGTGACTTGGGACGTGAGATAACCTGTGCCACGCGCCCTGTACAGGGTCTAGCATACACCGTGAGATGGAGAAGGAGGGCCAGAGGCAGAGCATCTGCAAGATCTGTTACTGGAGTTCCCAAGCTTCAGAGGGTTCTAGAGAGCTGGTGACTCACTGGACTCCAAAGAGCGGGAGCAGGATCGCCAGACTCTCGCACAGACCTTCGAGCGCAAACTTGCTGGCACAGTATACTTCATGGAATGGCAGACCTAGAAAGGGAGACAAGGTTGCAGAGGCCCTGCGGCTCTACTCTGAACCCCTTACTCTGTCCCTTTTGCTCACCCATCAAGCCTCCTACACTCGCGGTCACCAGCACACGCCCGGAGTGGCGCCTCTTCATGTCTGGCAGAAAGGCCTGCAGCATCCGAATGGTCCCAAGAACATTCACGTCCAGCACAGCACCCACAGCGTTCAACTCATGCGCCTCCAGCGGCCCAAACAAGCCGCGGCCAGCATTGCAAACTGAGGAGGGAGAGAACAGACCCCATCTGTGCACCGCTTTCTCCCCTCCCGCGTCGTCCTCCCATGTTCCCTGAACTCCGGACACAGTCTGGACACTGGAATTATGTTGCAGGGAGGCTCACCCAGTACATCCACACGGCCCTCAGTCACGCATGCCTGGGCAGCAGCCACAGATCCCGAGTCTCTGACATCTAATTCCAGGATCTCCAGGGAGCCGGGAGGGCATCCTTGAGCCCTGGCTGCCTCCAACAATGGTCCCTGTGCCTGCAGATCCCGCAACGTGGCATAAACTAAAATTTGGGAGAGGACGGTAGATTCATCATCCTGCTTACCTCGGGGATTCTCCCCGTCCTCCAGCCCTTTCCCCCTCCTATACCTTTGAAGTTCTGGGACCGGTCAGAAGCCAGACGAACAGCCAAGTGCAGGCCGATTCCAGAGGAGCAACCGGTAATGAGCACTACCGTGGGGTCCATGTGGAAAAATACTGAAGTTCGGAGCATGAAGGGACCTAGTGGCAGGCTAGGGCTGGGTATCTGCTTGGCTCTCCTCCTGCCCATGGTGCCCCCACCCCTTGTTGTGTCTGCTGGCAATCTCAAGGCTGAGTTGGGTTCCTGGAAGGCTTTCCCCAGCCTGGTGTGGGTCAAAGCAAGAGAAAAGGGTGTTTGTAACACCAAACTGCCTTAGTTGGTCAGAGGAAGGGGTGCTCTACAAGTAGCAAGAAACTCTACAGGAAGCAGCTAGATTGTTAGGCTCAAACTGAGCAGTGCTAGGCAGATCTGGCCACAGGGAAACTGCTTCTGTTCAAGGAACTTCTTGTGGTTTGGACAACCAAGTAGATGAGGCTGGCCTCAAACTCAAGAGATACATCTGCCTCTGACCCATGAGTGCTGGGATTAAAGGCGAGGGCCTCATTTTAGGCTTTTTAGAGACAGGCTACCTTGGACCCTGGCTGCCTTCAGATTTGTTATGGAGCCGAGGTTGGACTTGAATTTCTGATCCTCCTGCCTCTAGCTTTTCAAGGTTATTCCAGGTATGTACCACCACACTCTCGGGGACAATTATAATTACCAGTTTGCTGCTGTTCTAAGGTTGGGGACCATGGAGCTGAAGTGAAGGCCAGGAAGAACTATCCTCCCGCCAGGGTCCACATGTACACCTGAGCCCTTCCACATGTACCAGCAATGTATAATAATTCAATACACCCAGGCGGATTCAGCAGTTTATTGTTAACAAAAAACAGTACTTTAACCCCCAAGACTGGGGTGAAAGGAAGCACCTCATTTCCCTCCAAGGCATTACTGTCACTCACTGTCAGGCCCTGGCTCCTTCTCCCAGGCATGCGGAGCATCCTGTGGTTGTCTGGAGGACCTATTCCAGCAGGTCCCTGAGATGGCTGATCTGTCACAAAGAATCAGGTTGGGGGTGATATTTGAGGAAGATCTTCTTGGAGAGGTCCACGGTGTCCCCTTGGGGCTGAATGGGATACCTCTTCTTGTTGTTAACGAAAGCCTGCTCCAGTGGAAAAACATTCTTCTCAAACTGGTGCTGTTGGAAGGGGACACCTCTGGCTAGGCTGTGAGCCAGAGTCCCCAAGAAGAGGCACCAGCGTGGCTGGTAGTAATCAGCCACCAGTCCTGACAGTTGCTTATTAGCGTAGTCCAAAATGTTACCCTCAGGCCCCCAAAGGGTAATCTGGTAGCGGCTGTTTTGTTCATAGAACTGGGCCTCAGACTCACTTGCAGCCACTCCCCGGGCCTGATCCAACCAGGTACCCAGCAAGAAGAGGCTGTTGCTGGCCAGCAGCTCATCTAGTGAAGGCAGGAGTTTATAGGCCAGGAGGCCTCCAGCCCTGAGCAGGAGATCAACCTCCTGGTTCAGGTAGGCGGTCCTTGCCTCCTCATAGCACAAGCTGACGAGCTCCTGTACTGCTTGGCGGGTGACATCCAGCAGGTCATAGCGGAAGGCTGGGCTGTTAGTCAGGTTTGGAGCAGCTGTTAACAGCAGTCGCCAAGCCTCAAACACATCTGATCTGTTGTACCAGACAGCAGTACTCATCTGTAGGGATGGCCGCTTGACCAGCGGGCTTCGATTGTGCCCACTGCACGCCTCCCCAGAGCAGTTGTAGACACTCCTGAGGAGGAGCCTCCAGGCTGCTACTGCATCCGGCTGGGAGATCCCGTATCGGCGGCTGGCAAAGCTGCTCACCCAGGCCATCAAATCTGGCACGGGGTCCTTGCGCCAGCCCAGCTCAGCCATGAGGGCATAGACCACTTCATTCTGGCCAATGCCCTCAGGGGCTATGCCGGTGCCGACCATGGTGGAGTTGGGGAAGAGGCGGGCTGCATGGGGGCCTCGGTTCACATCCTCGAGGGCTCCAAACAGGCCATGGTTGCCCCCGAAGTTGTGGAGCATGCACCAGATGAAGGGCTGGCCATGGAAGGAGGATGTGCGGATGTAAACAGGCTGGCTCTCAGCAAACAGGTCCAGAACCAGGAGACGACCACGGGGCACGGCCTCCAGCACAGCCCTGATTTGAGAGGGGCCCCAGAACTGGGGCTGGTGCTGGAAGAGCCAGCCTTGGAGCAGCCATACAGCATCAGGGTCCACTACAGTGGGAAGAAGACAGAGGCAATGAGAGGAGTGGGGAAATCAGCCACTGCTACAGTTCACACCATCCCCAGGGCTGCACCTCCTGCCGTCACCAGGACTCCTCGGCCCATCCTGCCTCCTGAAATACGACTACTCTAGCTTCTTGGTGACCAGAGCTACCCAGAGAACTTAGGACATGATGCCCAGGCCCCAAATTCTGGCCCTGCCAATCGGGACATTCAGGAGTTGGGCCTGAGAGTCCATATATCCAAATACTGGCATATTTGGGTTTACATAAAGCTTAACTGTTTCCCAAAGGCTCATGACTGAAGGTTAAAGTTCACGGCTGATCTCCATTGTGAAATAATAAAGGTCAAGACTCGGGCCTTTGAGAAGGTTCAGCTAGGAAAGGTTTTTCATGCTAAACCTGACAACCAGAATTCTACCCTCGAGCTCACAAGGTGGGAGGGAAGACTCCTCCAAGGTATCCTATGATTTTCATATGTGCTCCAGGTGTGGCACACATGCATACACACGAGTAAATAAATGTAACTTTCAATTGAAAGAACAAAGGCTCTAAAAGCAGATGTTCTCAACCTGTGAGTCTGGACCTCTTTGGAGGTCAAATGACCTTTCACAGGAGGTCACATTATCAGATATCCTGCATATCAGATATTTACACTAGGATTTAGAATAGTAGCACAATTACAGTTGTGAAGTAGCAATGAAATAATTTATGGCTGGGGCTCACCACAACATGAAGGACTGTATTAAAGGGTCTCGGTATTAAGACAGTTGAGAACCTCTGCTCTAGAGCAAGGCTCAGGCATCATGCTTGGAGAGTGCTGCTCGGAGGAACATAAACCAATGTGCCCCTCTCTTTTGGGATGACAGGCACCTCAGATGGCTCTCTATCAATAGGGCCCCTTCTTCTCTATAAGTGGAAGAAAGGAGTCTTGGTTGTTGTTCGTGTGTGACATGTGTGTGTGTGGAAGGAATGTGCCCTAGGTCATAGGTCAGCCACTCAGCACCCGGCGTGGTTAAGTGGGATGGCATATATGCACAAAGGCCTGTTGAGCAGGAAGGCATGGTATCACCAGGGTACAGGCCCTCCTCCCGCTCAACCTCCCTCCCTGATGCTCCAGGGGGTTTCCTATCCTAAGCACCCTACCAGTGACCATGGCTTCGTAGACGGCTGCGGTCATTGCGGCGAGGTAGGAGGGGTCAGAGAAGGGAGGCTGCATCTCATTGAAGGTGTCAGCCCCATAGATATGATCTGTGCCAAACTCTTTGGTAAGCTCCCGTAGGAAGAGGTTCCCGATGATGGGGAACATAGGGTCTCCTGGAGCCAGAAGGAAGGAGCAGCTGAAGGAGCAGTTGAAATGTCCCCAGTTCCCCAACTGGATGACACTGGCCCATGGGAACACCCTAGGAAGGAATAAAGGTTTAGAGTTGATAGAGGCTGATACAGTGCTTGCCTTGGCCTTACTGCCCTGGACTGCGTCTGGGTTTCTCTCCCTCCACCCATGTTTATGCATGCTCTGTCCCCTGTCTGGTATCCTTCCCTCTACCTCTAAAGCTTATCCACCTGGTTCTTCCTCATTGTCCCTGAGAGTCACCTCTCTATAAAGGTTCTGCTATTTCCCTCTGCCAATGATCTCTTGTTAGGGACAGAGCCACGGGCACCAAAAAAAAAAAAAAATCCCCAGGACCTAGCACCAGACCGGGTCTGACATCGGTAGACACCTGGGCAAATGTTGACCGAATGAAAAGAAAAAAATAAAGTTCCCCCAGCTTGGTGAGCAAGATGGAGGTGCAGCCAGCAGCCAGCAGCCAGCAGCACATGCTGTGACGGTAGTGGGAGCCAGGTGCTAACATGGCTTGGTATCAAGGGTCCTTGCAGGTACTGGCTGCAAAGCTACACAAAGGAAGAGGAGCCTCATCCAGACCTTGAAGGTCTCTCCAGCCACAGAAGAGAAGACAGTACAAAAACAAGGAGAAAGACCAGCACACTCCCTAGGCTGTCATATTACCAGCAAGAGCAGCTAACATTCTGTACCCGGTAATATGACTCAGGTCAGCAGCTGAAGAAGCTATCTTGTTACTTAGTAATTTCTCATTCATTTTAAATATTCCTTAATTAGATAATTAAACTATATATTTATATTTAAAACAAATTAATTATCCACACACACATATGAAAGTTAGGAACTAAACAAATAGTTCAGCACTTAAGAGCACTGGCGGCTCTTCCAGAGGACCCAGGTTTGAGTCCCAGCAACCACATGGTGGTTCACAGCCATCTGTCACTCTAGCATCAGGGGACTCCATGCCCTCTTCTGTTCTCCAAGAGCACCAGGCATGAATGTGGTTCACAGACCTATATGCAAACCAAACACCCACACACTGAAAATAAATGTACCTTTTAAAATATGGACAGTTTTCTAAGTTTGATGTTAACAATTTAGGAATCCTGGGAATACTTTAGATTGATTCATTGTTATTTTATGGGTATGAATATTTGCCTGAATTTATGTCTGTGTACCACGTGCATGATGTGCCTAGAAGGTGATCAGCCCCTCGGGATTTGGAGTTATAGATGGCTGGGAACTTATGTGGGTGCTGGGAACTGAACCATGGTCCTTTGCAAGAGCATCAAATGCTCTTAGTTTAGGCATCTCTGCAGCAGGCCCCCAACCTGTGGAGATTTTATACACACACAGAGAGAGAGAGAGAGAGAGAGAGGGAGAGAGAGAAAGACTGGGTTTCTCTATGTAGGCTCCTAAGTACCAGGATGAGAAGCGTATACCATCATACTAAGCAATGATTCCATTTTACAAGCAAGGAAACCAGGTCACTGAGCCCATTAAGCAGTCTGTTACTGCAGTGGCTGAGAGCAGAGGCAGGAGTCAAGCTGAGCCGACATCCGGAAGTTTCAGCGTTTACACCATGCTTTGTAGGGCAAACCTCTTTCCTTAGAGCTGAGCAGGGAGGGAGGACCTCACCTGGTGATGGCCTTGGGGACATGCCCTGCGAAGGCAGGCAGCACCGGGATCATGCCAAAGGAGCGCATCCGGTCCAGGATTCGATGCTGGGCGGGAAAGAGGTCAATGTGACAGGACCTCTGTTGGGGGAGTCCCCTGCTCACTCGGAGGGAATGCAGATCTATAGACCAGACAAAAGCCCTGACCTAGCTAAGGACCCCACCCCTGGGTCTGTGGACACCCAGCACTCACTCCTCCTTTTCTTAGCCACTCTTTACCTGCAGGTAGAGTTGCTTGAGGTGCCAGGAACGGGGCAGGGGGCCACCCCAGGTGTGCAGGTTACCCATGCGTCCCCAGGCCAGGAAGGCAGGACCGGTGAAGTACTCATCGATCTCTGACTGGGTCAGGCCCAAGGCCAGGTACACCTGTGGAGCAGGAAGAGCCCCCACCTATAAGCACAGGAGTCCCCATTCACCATGTCACTGAACGAGTGCTCACCCATCACCTCTCTGAGCTGGGTACTATTGTTATAAAGACAGATCTGGACTTCAGCCTACAGGGGATCACAGTCCAGGAAACAGTGAGTAGAAAGTACACTAAAGTGTCAGCTTTATGGGATGGGTAAAGATCTGGGACACAAAGAGGCTTTCTTCAAATCAGGGAGAGTCTTTGTGCCTTTTCCCCCCTCAACCTGACTTGAGCTAAGGGCATCTAGGAAGAAGAAACCTTCATTGAAGGCAATCCTGTAGGGGCATTCTCTTGACTAGTGATTGATAATGGAAAGGCTCAGCCGATTGTGGGCTGTGCCATCCCTGAGCAGGTGGTTCTGGGTATATAAGAAAGCCCAAACTGACTAAGTCAGGAAGCAAGCCAATATAAATATAAGCAGTGTTCCTCTAAGGTCTCTGTTTTGGTTCCTGCCTCTGAGTTCCTGCCCTGACTGAGTTCCTCCCTTGGAACTCAATTTTGAATCTCCCTACTTCTACCTGAGTCCTGGGATTACAGGCACGCACCACCAGATAGTTTATCCCACCCAGGGAAGCCTCAGTTCCACAGGGCCAGTGGGGTGTGTAAGGCAGGCATGAGAGTATGAGGGGCCAGGTTGGCACAAACCCGTTGCCAGATGGCCTCCTGGCCATTCCAAGCCAGTGCCAGGTTGATGCCATTCAGCGCCATCCAGTCAATCTCTCGCTCCCAACGGGCCCAGTCCCACCACACGAAGGAGTAGCTGTTCGTGCACACATTCTGGTAATAGCGGTACCTGCGGGTAGGGGCACATTATTGGGGACATATGGAATGCCTCCCTCACTACTCTGAAACACCTCAGAGGCAGCCTGGTGCTGGAATACTACACCCAACACAGTACTCATACAGGATATTGGGCAAAGTTTTCAAAGTGGCCCCTCTCCTGCTCATTCCAGACCCACCTCAGGTGAAGCTAGAACTTCCCACAGGGATCCCTAGCCTAGTAGCTATTGTGAATACATACATAACTTCATTTTCATTCAACATGCCCAGAACTTCTTGTGTACCATGTGGTGTCTTGGGGTGTCAGTGCCACAAGGCAAAATTAGTCTCTGTCCTGAAGGGAGCTCACGGTTCTTGTATTGATGGGGGAGACAGATGTGAGAACACATCATGCCCGTACAGTATGGCAAGTGCTAGAATAAAAGCCCAGGGCTTTGGGAAGGGTCACTCTGAAGCATCTTCGGAGAGGTCAAAGGGGGGGAATATGAAATGCATGGATCACGAGAACGCCTTTGAATTTTTATGATCACACGCAGGTTCTCAATCAAAAGGGCTCAGTCATTATTTCCAGCAAGGGCGGGGAAATGGGGGGACTGGGAAGCTAAGTGACTTGGCTCAAGAACACGCAGCTAGAGGGGAGCCAAGATTTGAAGGCACAGACTCCCCCGGAGCCAGCACTTCCTTCTCAGTCTCCAGGCACGTCAGTAGCTGCAGCCCCGGCTCAGGCAAGCTGGTCCTCACCAACGGTGGATGTCCGGAGGCTGCAGGTAGCAGCCCCAGCCGGCTGGTACCCACAGCATCAATACCTGTTGGGCGTGGCTTCAGTCAGCCCGTCGGGCACTGCAGGCAGCGGCCAGGGCAGGTGCAGCTGAGAGCTGGACCAGGCCACCTGACAGCCACAGAAGTCACGCAGGTAGCGGTGCAGCCCCGCGGCGGCCGCCACGCCCGTGGAGCCGCGCACAAGCACGGGCACCCCGCCGCCGCCGCTCAGGCTGTAGGTGTCCAGGCCCGACTCGTCCGCCAGCGCGCGCTCCACCGACACCAAGAAATGGGCCGCCGGCCGGGGTCCCAGTAGCCGGACCACCAGCTCCCGTACAGCCTCTGCCTCCCGAGACTCATCACCCATCGAACCCCTGGCCAGGAGTAGGAACCCCAGAATCGCAGCCAGTCCCGTGGCTTCCATGGCGCCAACCGCGCTGCCGCGGCCCGCTCACAACCAATACCAAGCTCCGGGCCCGCGGGGTGGGGCTGACAGCATCCAATCGGCTGCCGACCTTGGACCACGTGGCCTGAAGGTTGGGTTCCAGCTATCCGCCTGCAGGGCCTGGTTTCCGGACCCAGAGGGTCGGCTGACCGTGTGTGCACGTGGCTGGAGGGTGCGTGACCCTGTGAAACATCCTCGGCCACACAGGACGCTGCGCATGCCCAAGCCCTTTCGGATGTGGCCCTCTTTCTTCTGCAAATCACTTACTTCCCTTCCAAACATCTAGCCACTCTTTTAAGTGATGGGAATTGAAGCCAACCACTAAGCTATATTCTAACCCCTCATCTAATAAATGTGTGTTTGGATTTTATTTCGTTATCAGACACTGCCATTGCTACTGTTGTTTGTATTAGCAAAGGATGGTCTCAGTTATTTCTGGCTCAAGATCTGGAAACCAAATAAGGATTTCTCCGGGTGAGGGATAGCTCAGTAGGTAAAGTGCTTGAACGTGAGGACATAGGTTTGGATCAGCAGAACCCATATAAGGCTGAGTATTGGGAATCTGCAATCCCAGTGCTCTGGGGAGATGAGCACTGGAGACAGCTTCCCTGGTGTACAAAGTGACAAACAGGGAAGAGACCTTATCTTAAGATAGAAGGTATCACACACACACACACACACACACACACACACACACGCACACACACACACACACACACACACACACAATCACAACTCTCTCTTCGAAAGGATTGAGAATTTATTCTGAAGCCAAATATGAATGGCCATGGCCACTGAACAGTTTTAAGTCTCCCCAGTTTCCGTGTTCCAACATGGAAATAACTTAATGAAGTTTTTATAGTAACAGAGTAAAAAGCCATAAATCAAGACTCTTTTTTCGTAATACATTGGTGAAGACATCAGAGGTGGGTTATAGTGAATCTGGAAATCAGTTGCAAGCTTCAGATAGTATTCTTAGCTTCCAGGATGCAGGAAGCTGGTGGACTGCTAAATTAATGCATTTCAAAGAAAAACTAGTGTTCTGTTTGGTATATTAAAAAAGACTTACCCATTGTCATAAAGCTATTAAGTTGGGTTCAGGGGAGGGAAGGTAACAGTAGCTACCGAGAAGCCTGAAAATAGCCCAGTTTGGTTCTGGGCCTGAAACAATTCAAATTCTTCGGAGCCTTGAAGTTCTGATGAGCCACTCAGCACTGTTGAAGGTTCAGGATACTTTCCCGGAGTTTTGATTCAAAGCTCTGACCATTATTTCTCTCTCTCTCTCTCTCTCTCTCTCTCTCTCTCTCTCTCTCTCCCTCCCTCCCCCCCCCCTCTCTCACACACACACACACCATCACACCATACAAAGAGCAGAATTTCTCACTGGGTTGTAAAACTATGATGAATATTTTGTGGTCTTCAAAGAGGCAGTGGCATTTTATCTGAAACCCAAAGCTGACTAGGAATTTAGAGAGGATGGAAGGAAAAGAAATTTCGAGACAGAGGGACACATGGATAGATGAGAAAGGGGAAATGTGAGAAACTAATGTGACCACATGAGCCCAGCTTGGCCAACAGGAAGTCAAGAAGGCTCTCCAGTGAATCCTCAAAGGGTTGTGGGAACAGAATGGGAAGTGAGGAGGTGACCTGGGTGACACCCAGCAGGAGAGAAGCTGAAGGAGAACAGAAAGCCACAGCTCCCAGAACTCAAAGGAGAATAGAGACTCTTAGTCCCTAGAGCTCAGTATGGGCCCACAAAGATGCTCCAAACCTTGCAAACTCTCAGGCTTGAAGGACAGGGAAGGGGTACCAGGGGCTGGGCAGGGGCAGAGAGCAATGGGCTGGGGCCAGGTGTGGTGGCACATGCCTGCAATCCTATTTGGGAGGCTGAGGAAGGAGGACCTAGTTTCTGAGCAGCCCTGCTGGGGTGGGTGTGGGGCTTAGAGAAACAGTTCTATTCCTAGCTCTTCAAGTCATTCCCACAGTAGGAGAGGCCCCTGGTTCCTCTCAGTTCCCTTTATCTGGACATTCTCATTCTTTCCGAGGAAGCAGAACAGAACAAGGACCGGAATGGAAACATTTGCCCCTGGGACCTCAGCTCCACCCTATCTTCCCATAGCAGTAGAAGTTGCTGAGTGCCGGTGTGTGGAGGCCAGAGGCCTGCTTCCATCTCATCCTCCACCTTCGTTTTTGAGACAGGGTCTCTCTCTGAACCTGGGATTTTCCAGTTCAGCGAGGCTGGGTGGCCAGAAAGCCCCAAGGATCTGCCTGTCTCCACCTGCCCCACTTCCCAGGTGCTGGTGTTAGAGATGAGAACCCTGTACATGGCTTTTATGTGGGTTTCTTATCTAGACTACACAAAAGACAATGTGGTGGTTGGTTATAATGGCAGCTTGACTTGCCACAAATTAGGGTCACGTACACAGTCGGGAACAAGGTCCTCCTGCAGGTGACTGCCTCAAGCTCCTGCCTTGGCTTCCCACAGTGGCAGACCTTTTCCTTCCCCAAGTTCTTTTTGTTATTGTTGTTTAACCTTTCAAGACAGGGTTTCTCTGTGTAGCCCTGGCTGTCCTGGAACTCGATCTGTAGACCAGGTTGGTCTCAGATTCACAGAGATCCACCTGCCTCTGCCTTCTGAGTGCTGGGATTAAAGGTGTGTGCCATCACTGCCCAACTAAAACAGTTTTCTTAATTGAAAATAGAGGGACTAGAGAGATAGCTCAGTAGTTAAGAGCACTGACTGCTCTTCCTGAGTTCAAATCCCAGCAACCACATGGAGGCTCACAACCATCTGTAATGAGATCAGGATTTGATACCTTTTTCTGGTGTGTCTGAAGACAGTGACAGTGTACTTATACATAAAATAATTAAAAAAAAGAAAGAGGAAAAGAAATGGAAACAGGATTCTAGGAGCTACTGTAGTTGTGGTCATTTCCTTTTTTTTAAAAGCAAAATATAAATATTTAATTTTGTGCTATAGGACACTTTAAATACTCACTCAGTCCAGAGACATCAGCAGGTAAGCTCCGAGTCACCATGAATGCTGTTGTTATTAGAGACTGGTGATTGTCCTAGTTTGCTTCTGATGCCGTAAGAAAATATCAACCAAAAAGAACCTGGGAGCCTGGTAGCGGTGGAGGTGGTGTTACCCCCTTTAACTCCAGTACTCGGGACACAGAGGTAACCAGTCCAGCCTGGTTGTTTCAAACAAACAAACAAACAACAGAACAAAGGAGGTAAATCCTCTTTAACTGGTATTAGTAACATAGCTTAAAAACCATTTTGTGTAACTCAGAAGCCATTTTTATGTGACTTAGAATAATACGATATCTAAACTTGCCACCAGGAAGTTCTGATAGGAGCTGGGCTTCAAAAGCATGCTCCAGCTAGGCCACAGAGCCAGCTGCTGGCTGCTCAGGTACCACCCTAGCCAGGGACAGGCTTGATATACCAACAATGGTGTCACTGTGCCAGTGACCTATCAGGGTTGTGAGCCCTGTGAGCACAAAGCTACTGTTCAATGAAATGATACAAAAATTGGAACTTGAGTCTCTAGGGTGGCACTGCTGTCTCCTGAGACTCGGTTTGTCTGGCCTGTATGTTGATGACCATCTACAAGAGAACTTGAAACTCTGCGTGGCTCTAGCTTCAGTGACCACTGAACTTCAGGTACTGTCGGTGGGCCCACATAGGTTTGCACAACAACACTGGCCATTGGCCTACACACTCAAGGACCTGCTGGACCTCCATCAGTGCCATCCTCCTGCCTGCCACAGCCGAAGGACTTCACAGCACTTGTGGGTCGAGCCTGCTTGCTTCTGAAGCATTCTCACTGGAGAGGATTCCCCAGTGGAACTTTGGAGCATTTCTGCCCTAACTGTTCCCCGTTGGGTGAGATGTGTGTTTTACCGTTTATACTGGCATCACGTTATAAGGAGTGTTTGTGGGAATAAACGGAGCATATTCAAAAGACAAACCTTGTTTGCTCAGTGCCTTGTAGCTCACAGGCTGTGCCCTCTGCAGCCAGGCATGGAAGCATCTGCCTTTAACCCCAGCATTTGAGACAGAGACAGGCAAATCTTTGTGAGTTCAAGAACAGCGTGGAACTGAAAACAAAAGACCCAAACAAATCTTATCTGTAAGCCGTTATCCTTGCAGAAGGATGAGATAAGTTAATTACTCGAGGGATTATCTATCGGGCTGCAGAAGCAGCTGACCCAAAGGGAGGAAGGCAGACACAGCTGAGAGTGGGGAGCCAGACTTTCAGCCTGCTGTGAGTTACCTTCTGGACCCAAGTGCTTATTAGAAAAAGCAGTTTTAAGTGACTATCTTGGCAGGCACAGCTCACTGGGGACATGTTGAAATTATGTCCTGTCCTGACTCCCAGCATCATACCCCAGCAACCAGTGCTCTTAGCCACTGAGCCATCTCACCAGACCAGGAAACTGTTTTTTTTTTTTTTTAAAGATTTATTTATTCATTATATATAAGTACACTGTAGCTCTCTGAAAAGAGCATCTGATTCCATTATAGATGGTTGTAAGCCACCATGTGGTTGCTGGGAATTGAACTCAGGACCTCTGGAAGAAGTCAGTGCTCCTAGCCACTGAGCCATCTCTCCAGCCCCCAGGAAACTGTTTCTTAAATGTTGCTCTTTGTCTGGAGAAATGGCTCAGAGGTTAAGAACACTGACTGATCTTCCTGAGTTCAATTCCCAGCAACCACATGGTGGCTCACAACCATCTATCTGTAATGGGTTCTGACGCCCTTTTGTTGTGTATCTGAAGATGGTAACAGTATACTCACATATATAAAATAAATATATATATTTTTAAAAGAAGTTGTCCTTTGACCTGCACACACTGGTGAATCGTGTCAGGTACACTAAAGTGGGGTACTGGGGACGGGGCACCTACTTTAACTCTTACAGGTGCTTTGCCCCCGTATCTGTCTATGTACCACATGCTTGCCCGGCACCTGTAAGGCCAGCAGAGGGCCACAGATTCTCTGGAATTTGAGTTACAAGAGGCTTATGAGGTACCATGTGGGTGTCAGGAGTAGACTCTAGGTCCTCTGAAAGATAAGCAGCCAGTGCTCTTAAATATTGAACCATCTCTTCTTTAGTCTGCCACACACTTTATTTTATTTTATTTTATTTTATTTTTTGAGTCAAGGTCTCACCGTGCAGCTCTGGAGTTCACCGTGTACAGGTTGGCCTTGATTCCACAGAGCTCTGCTTCCCAAGGGTTGGGATTGAAAGGATGAGCCACCCGCTGGGCAGTGGTGGTGCACACCTTTAATCCCAGCACTCAGGAAGCAGAGGCAGGTGGATCTCTGAGTTCCTGTCCAGCTAGAGTTCCAGGACAGCAAGGACTACACAGTAAAACCCTGTCTCGAAAAACAAAATAAAAAACAAACAAACAAACAAAACCCAAAAAGTGTGCCACGGGGTTTTGTTGTTGGTTTTGCCTCTGTTTCTTTTTTTCTTTCTGGATCTCATTAAATAGACCCACTTGCCTGAGAGTTTCTATGTAGACGAGGTTGGTCTCAAATTTGCCAGTTCTCTTGCCACTGCTTCCTGAGTGCTAGCATGTAAGTTGTTCCTCCGGTGCTGGCATAGAAAGAACACACTTTCAAACAGGGCTTGAGTACATTTTGAGCCTTTTAGTGTGTGACAGGTGTTAGCACTCTTTCCCTAATGCGTGAAGTAAGCAGGCTGGGTCTCAGCTTACTCTCCAGCTGTTTTGTTGTTGTTGTTGGTTTTGTCTCTGACCATCCTGTCCCTCTGCCTACGCACTCCATACCACTCCCAGAATCCTTTCTGCCCTGCCCTGAAAGGACTGCTACAACTTTATAAACCGTTTGGTGTGAAGAATGAGATGGTCTTTCCCCGTGTGGCCACTAGGGGACAGCCTACACCTAGCACATGATTTGGGTTGGCTGGGAGCTGCCTCTGCAGGTGGGTCATTTTTTGAAGACATCTCACCGGGATTGGGGGAAAACAGCTGGTACCATCCCTGAAGGTAATGGATTTGTCCCCGCTGCTGTAAAGTTTAGGCCTTCCACGAGACCTGCGGCGGTCCTCTCTAAAGCTTGTTCCAGGATCTCAGGATGGCGTTTGGAAATTGTAGAGGAGAAAGAACATGCGCTTTAGAAACAGGCACAATGGAGCCTGTTCCTCACCCCTAACTTTCCACACATTCCAGCCCAGGTCATGGCATTGTCAGCGGGCTGAAGGAAACCGGAAGCTTCTGGATTCTGAGAACTCAGCCTAGTTAAGGACTCTGCTCTCTACCCACTCTGATCCGCCAGTCTGGGGAGCCATTTCCGGGGAAGTCTTGGTCTCTCCCTTCCCTTCCTTTATTTAGATTATATACGGTGATGGTCTGAATGAGAAATGGCCTCTATAGGCTCATGGATTACACCTGGTCCCGGGTTAGTGTTATTATTTTGGGGAAGTTACAGAATCTTAGGGCAGTGTTTTCTCAACTGGTGGGTCGCGACCCCTTGGGGGTTGCCAAATGATCCTTTCACAGGGGTCGCCTAAGACCATTGGAAAACACAGATTCAAAACACGATTCACAACAATAGCAAAATTAGTTACGGAGCAATACAACTATGGTTGGGCCGTCACCACAACATGGGGGTTGCAGAAGGAAGGTTGACAACCCCTGTTTTAGGAGGTTGGCGAGAGTATATCATAGCCTCGCTCCAATTCAAGTTTGCCCTCCTTGCTTCCGGGTTGTGGTCTAAGATAAGCTCTGGCCGCCTTGCTCTGTTACAGAGTGTGGGGATTTTAGCCAGAGCAAACTTTTCTGTACCTTGATTTTAGCCAGGGTGGGTATACAGCAGCAGAGAGGTAACTAAGACATAAACTAACAAGTTTTCCAGGTGTATTTAGTCAGGCATGGTCGGGCACGCCTGTTGAGTTCTAATGAGTTCTAACACTGTCTCAAGAATGCCGGAAAGGCTCAAGTAAGGCATCTCAGGACTTGGTGTGAGCCCACGCTGCCCCCAACACACACACACACACACACACACACACACACACACACACACACACACACACACGGTGGGGGATAAAGGCATGTACCACCATCCCGATGGATCTTTCTCTCTCTCCATTCTCTCTCCGCGCCCCCTCTTTCTTTTTTCTTCATTTTGCAAGACAGGGTTTCTCTGTGTAGTCCTGGCTGTCCTGGAACTGGCTCTGTAGATCAGGCTGGCCTCGAACTCACAGAGATCTAGATCTGCCTGCCTTTGCCTCCTGAGTGCTGGCATTAAAGGCGTGAGCTACCATTCCTGCTTCTGTTTTCCTTTTTTAAAAGAGCATATTGAAAAAAAAATTCAGACAGAGCTCTAGGTTTGATTCTAAGTTTTAAAATATTTTGATTATCACTGTTGTGTGTGTATGATGAGGTGTGGAGGTGGGTGGGTGGGTGGCTGGGTGGGTGGTGGTCAGAAGACAACTCTGTAGAGTTAACTCTCTCCTTTAAACTTAACGTGGAGTCTGGGAATCTAAGGGGTCATCGGGCTTGCGTGGCAAGCGCTTTTACCTGCTAGGGGCCATTGTGAAGATTTTTACAAAAATATTTTGACAGTGTCTCATGTAGCCCAGGTTGGCTTCAAACTCACAAGGGTGAGATGACCTTCAGTGCTAATCCTTTTGGCTTTAACTCCAAGTCCCAGGAACTAGTCTTGGGGAGGGGGCACCCCTTTTCTTTTTTAAAGAAAGGGAAGGAAAGCAACTTTCCTTCTCTGCATAGAACCCCGTCTTCTGTGGGGAGGATGTGTGGGCTGGAGAAGCAGTGAACAGCTTCTGCAGCAGGGTCCCCTTTGCCCAGACAAACATCCTTGGAGTTGGCAGCTATCTCTGATTCATCGCCATCTCCGTCTTTCTGAGGCCGTCTGCCCTTTCCTTGAACAGCACAGACCTTGGTCGAACCTCAGACTGCCTGGGTACATGGCTGCGACCTCTAGCTTTCTCTATCTCCAGACGCTTTGACCTTCAATCACAGACGCTTACCAATAGTTTGAAGCCTGACATCTGCGCTTTTATCTTGTTACTCACTGTGAGACTCCCTGCCTAGCTTGAGTTTTATCGCATTATCTCTTCCATTTAGGTCTATGATCCATTTTTAATTTTTTATTTAATTAAAAAATATTTATTTATTTTTATTTATGGTTGATAATGTCTAAGCACTACCCCAGTTACTTGGCAACAGCCAAGTATGCTTGGCAACTATAAAAGGGGCTTCTTGCCCCCTCCTCACTCTCTTGCTCTTACCCTCTTCCCCCTTTGTCCCTTCTCTCTCCATTCCCGTCCCCCACCTCTCCTCCTCTTCTCTACTCTTTTCTCTTTGTCTCTATTACCCTCTTAGCTCCCCTCCCCATGCCTTGAATAAACTCTATTCTATACTATCCTGTAGCTGGTCCCTCAGGGGGAAGGGATGCCTTAATATGGGTCCTCCTGAGGCATCCTCCTTGCCTCATATCTCACCACACCTCCGTGGAACATATCCCCCCTCTCTTTATCTTTTTTTATAAACACATCAGATAAGACATGGTCTGGCTATGCAGTGTGTGCTGGCTTTAAACTAAGGATCCTTCTCTTCTAGGCCCTTGAGTCCTGAGCTCCTAGGCTCAGGTTTGGTGTTTGAGTTTTATTTTTATTATGGTTAGGGAATGCGTTCTCCCAGCAGGCAGACACTGGGTTGTATTAGTTCTAGGAAACAAAGGGGTTTTTGTTGTGTTGTTTTGGAAACTGGATTGCATGTAGTTCAGGCTGGCCTTGAACTCCCAATCCTGTATCCGACCCCAGAGGGCTGAGACTACAGGCATATAGAGCCATGCTGTTCTCTCTCTTTGTCTAAACTTGGCTGACTGTAAATTAGGATTTAATCCTGAATTCTTGACTCTGCTATTCTAGTTATGCCCCCTTTGAGCAAGAAGATCAGAGTTCCCTTTGGGGCTTTCATCTAAAGATGGAGTTGGGGAAGCACTGCCCCAGGGGGAGGTGGCCTGCTGGTTGGGAGAGAGGGGTTGAAGCTAGGGTGGACTAAGAAGATGGAATGAACAGGATGTGCCAGCCTCTCCCTGTCCTTATGAGAAGCAGGTGTTACATTCCTGTGCCATAAACCAACCGTGTGTGTGTGTGTGTGTGTGTGTGTGTGTGTGTGTGTGTGTGTGTATGGGCAAGGCAGAGGAAGAATGTGTATGTCTCAGTGCCCTCCCCACCCAGCCATCTCCCTGCATGGTCTTGGTTCTCTGGCCCTTAGCTTGCCTACTTCAGCACCTCACATTCTCCAGCTGCCCCGAAGAGCCTGCCAAACCTCTACTTACACCAAGGCCAGAGGCATTAGGGCTCAAAATAGCCAGGCTGTGGAAACCTGGAGAATGCACTTGGAGAGAAGTCGGGGCAGCCACCCAGGCCCCTTCTCCGGTTGGGATACACAGGGAGGGAAGGGAGATAAAGACTGCCCAAGCTATGCAAAGTTAACTTGGCTCACAGGAGTGGGAAGGCGCCTGGGCAACTTGAGATAAGGTGCTAATTTCACAGACTCACCGCCTAGCCAGGGACATAGCAGCTGTGGCCTCAGATCAGGAAGAAAAAGCAGAAATGCTGGCAGGAGGAATAGGGTGTGGGCGCCAGACGGGTTGGGACGACTGAGCCAGAGTGACAAGGGCCGCACACTCAGAGACGGCTTGTGTGAGAGTCAAACACACTTTATTTGGATGAGAATGTCTGAACAGAAGGCCTTGGGCAGGGTCCCCCACAAAGAGCTCTGCTGCAGGCCTATCTGTAAACAGAGCAAAGATCATCATGTAAACTGGGCACAAAAGGACAGAGGGGTTCGGAACGGGGTCACTGTGGGCCAGCCCTGCCTGGGCAAGTGTAGGAGCAGCAATCATGGGCGCGGGGGGGGGGGGGCCCTTGCTGATTTAGTGTTACCGCTACAGGGAAGGCAGTGAGTGAATTTTGGGAGTCAGCACATGATTAGAAGGGTCTGGGATCCCCAGTACACATGAGGTAGGCGGCTAGGGCTTGGCAGGCCTGGGCAGTGCTCCCACACCTGCGCGTGCAGCCCAACGCTCACCTCCGATTAGCAAACTGTAAATGATACTGACCTTCCCTGTCCAGGACACCACTCCTGAGACCTGGGGTCAGCGTGGGTGTTGGGGAGGGCGTATCAGTGGGCAGATCAAGGCAGGCCTGCCGGCAGAACCGACCTTACTGACCAGAGCCTCAGGACATCATGATCAGGGTGCAGAAGGGCTCAGGGTTGTGCCAGGGGGTACAGGGGAACAACAGCAACATCTTCCCGACTGCCCCTGCTAGTGGAGTGGGATATGTCCCAAACGCAATGTCCCCTTCGAGGAGAGAACCGATTGCCATCCTCCTCCAAGGTGTGACCAAGAACTCCTGGACTGAAGAGGGACCCCTTGCATCGTGAGGGCTCTGTGCCCCTATGTGGCTAAGCAGGTTGTCTGTCTGTCTGGGATGGGTGGGTATCAGGCACAGCCATCCAGCTCTCGGCCGAAGGTCTGTATGTTACACACAAGGTTTGGGAGAAAGAGACCCAGGGAAGGCCAGCACTACCTAAATGAGTCACAGTGGGAACAGGGGCTACAGGCTACACAAACGCCCAGGTATCCAGGGATCACAGCCAGCAGGCAGGAGAGACACAATCACTGTGGACACAGGCAGGAGAGCTGCTCTGGGCATTCACCCTGCCTGGGATCACTCGTCAAACTTCCCCTCCCGAATATGCTCAAAGGAGAAGGGGAGGAACTTGAAGCCGGTCCCGGTGTAGAATTTATTCTGGAATTCCACCCTGGAAAGAAGAGTAAAGCTGTCAGTTCATGGGGAAAATGAAATAGGGTGGAGTGTGGCGGTCCACACTTCAACTGTGGGGGACAAAGGCAGGCGGGTCTGTGGCTAGTCAAGGTGACATAGTGAGACCCTGTCCAAAATAAAAATAAGGTAAAATAAAGAGGTTAAATGGCTCAGTGGTTAGAGCACGTGCTGCTCTTGCAGAGGACCTGAGTTCGGTTCCCAGCACCCACATGGCTGCTCACAACTGCCTGTAACTCCAGCTCCTAGAGATCTGACACTCTACTAGTCTCCCCTCACTCAGACACGCAAATACAAATGTTTTAAAAATCAAACAATAGGGGGCTGGAGAGATGGCTCAGTGGTTGAGGGTACTGACTACTCTTCTAGGGGACCCAGGTTCAAATCCCAGCACCTATAAGACAGCCCTGAACTCCTGGCTCAAGTCATCTACTTTCTCTAGCTTCCAGAATAGCTGGGACTAGAGGGAGTACCACTGCACCTGGCCCAGAGCATCCTTTCTCCCGCTAACTGCCCCAGGTGAGCTTAAGGAAACCTCTTCTTGGCTTTGCAGCTCATTGTCCAGGAGCTGCTTTTAGCTAATTCATTTTAATTTTTGATGTATGTGTATGGAATGTCTGTAGGCATGCGTGTGCCGCAGCATGTGTGGGGGTTCTCTCTGCCTCTCCCACCTTGTGCTGGATGCTTTATGTCAACTTGAAACAGGCTAGACTCATTTGTGAGATGAAAAGCTCAACTGAGAAAAAGCCTGCATCAAATGGCTATAGTCAAGCCTGTGGGGCATTTTTTTAAGTAGTGATTGATGGGGAGGGCCCAGCCCATTGTGGGTGGTACCATCCTAGGGCTGGGAGATCTGGGTTCTATAAGAAAGCAGGCTGAGCAAGTTACAAAGAGCAAGCCATACCCAGTTGTGGACTTTGCATCAGCTCCTGCCTCCAGGTACCTGCCCTGTTTGAGTTCCTGTCCTGACTTCTTCCAGTGATGAACAGTGCTGTGGAAGTTTAAGCTAAATAAACCCTCTCCTCCCCAGGTGGCCGAGGTCAGGGTGTCTCACTAACCCTGAGACCCACCTTTGCGTGGTTCCGGGAACTGAACTCGGGTCACTGCACTTGAGTAAGCACTGTTACTGGGCTATCTCCTTGACCTCTGTTTTTATTTATCTTTTAAATTAAAAATAATGTTTCAGGGCCTGGGGGGATGGCTCAGTGGTTAAGAGACTGCTTGCTCTTCCAGAGGTCCTGAGTTCAAATCCTAATAACCACATGGTAGCTCACAACCATCTGTAATGGAATCTGATGCCCTCTTCTGGTGTGTCTGAAGATAGCTACAGTGTACTCACATATAAAATAAATACATCTTAAATTTTTTTTTTCAAATTTATTACAAGGGGAGGTCAGAGGTCAAGCTTTGTGGAACTGATTCTCCTCTTCCACCTTTCTGTGTTTGGGAGTCAAACTCAGGTCGCCAGATGTGGCAGCACCTTCCCCACAGGACCACCTTGCCACCTCCTCCGAGCCCAGGCCCACCCTCAGCATCTGTCCTAACATCTCATTCTCTTTGTCCTCTTGTGTTTGTGCTAAATGCTGTAGCAGCTCAGAAAGCACAGTGACAGCAATAAGCTAACCAAAAGCCCCTCAAACCCCTTCTTGGTAGGTGCTTAAACAGCCCACCTCCAAAGGAAGCCTCTGGGAAGAATTCTGGTTCTGGATAAACATACCCCCCACAGCCCCCCAAGGAGAGAAGACTTGGGAGCAAATGTTGAAGGCAATCAGTTTAGTGGAGGAGGGAGAGGCTGGGGGGGGGGATATGCTTCTAAATGCAAAAATATTCTCCAACACAAAAACATCTGAGAAAGAATTCTTCTCTAGAGACTAAAAGGAAAAACAGGGCCTTAACTGTCTTCCCAGGCAGATCAGTGGCCATCCCTGCTGGGCTTTGGGGCCTTTTCCTACTTGGAGGGGCAGGAAAACATCAGGGCTGCCCGCCCGTTTCCTCCCGCACACTCCCCTGGACCGCAGCCCAGGAGCCAAACCACCACCAAATATAGGCAGAAACATGCACACATGATTCAGAGAAAAAGGTCGAGCAGCTCTGGGGCATAGTTTCCACTAGGCACTGTGTGACTCTTGCAAGAACAGACAGGGGGCTCTGGGGGACAAGTGACAAAGGCTTTAAGATGCTCCAAGGACTTGAGATTAACCCAGCTCCACAGCCCGTCCTTCAGCTTAGACTCTCAACTAAACCACGGCAAGCAGCAGGCGGCCAGTGGTAGATCAGAATCCCAGATACCCCTTCAGTTCTGGGGTGCCTGCTTGAGGACACAGTGGTAGAACTACGGGCTGTTCCTGTTGGGAGAAGTGGGGAGAGGCACAGAACTGATTGGACGGTGCCCCACTCCCACATTCTGCAGGGGCAGGGCCCAGGCCCCAAGGACTCCCATGGAGCCCAGCACTGGAGCTCTGAGCTAACTCCCAGCCACAGAGCTGGCCCTGGGGGAAGGTGGCTAGCCCTGTTCTCTCACTTCATGGGTTTGAGTGGGCCTCATTCACGTGTACCATGGGTATTTCCAAACTGCTGAACAACAGATGTGCATCATTCCTTACACCATTTACCTCCCGAGTGCCGACACGGGTCCCAACTCATGCCTCCAGTTCTAAGGGCACATTTGGAACTTGGACTCCCTGGCTGGCCAAACACATAGATAATTTTAACATCCAAACAGGGCAAAGGGAGCCTGCGTTTTCCCCGGAGGATTGAGGGGTCCCAGCCTGTTCAGTGAAAGTCCTGCTTGCCTATGTTTGGCTTGAGCCATAAAAGCTTTGCTGTGTGGGCTGATAGACAAGGGGGTGCTAGCCTTCCCACCAGCCAGGAGTCAGGGCAGTCCTAACCAGGAACAGCCTGGATCTTTTAAACCTTCTGTTGTTTCCACAGTGTTTATGATGTGCGCAAGCATCTCTCTCTCTCTCTTTCTCTCTCTCTCTCTCTCTCTCTCTCTCTCCCTCCCCCCCCCTCTCTCTCTCTCACACACACACACACACACACAAACACACACACACACACACACACACACACACACACACACACACACACACACACACACACGGGGCCAGGATCTTGGGGTTATCTAGAGGTCAAATCTGATTTTACCTCCCACCCAGAGAGTCCTCACCTCAAGCTCCAAGTACAGAGATGGGAAACAATTTCCCTCTGGCCACCCCACCCTCTTCCCCCAACCAGAGAAACGTGTGCTTCCTGAGAAAGTACAGACCCAAAGTTGCTTTGTGGGGTGAGAGGTTCCGACTCCTGCAAGCTCTTCTGTTTAGCTCTCCTGAAATGAACCTGCAACTCACGAGTATGGGGAGAGAAAACAGGCTTCTCTGAAACCCTGCCGGCTTCAGCCCCCGGCAAAGGCCATCCAGTGAGCGGGGAGTGGGGGAGGCACTGAGCAGCTATGGCTGCTCCTGCCATGGTCCAGGGGACCTCTTTTCAGGGCTGGGCAAAGGAGGAAGGGGGTGTGAGGCCTCTCCCTTCCTGGTGGGGTGTGGTGGAGACAGGCAGCTTTGGAAGGGGCCTCGAGCAGCTGCTTCTCGGGCGCTGCCCCTACTGTCCGCATTTGTCTGACGGCTTAGATATCACGCAACGCTATCAGCCTCGGACTATTTTCCCAGAATTTTTTTTTTTGGCACCACACCATTCCTCACGCCTGCTCCCCTGTTCTGTTTCATCAACCAGCACGGACACAGATGGACTCCTGTCCCATGACAACAGCCTTATGCATCATCCTGATGGCTGGTTACAACCAGATCCCTGCTTCTGTCTAGTTATGGTGGGCATAAATACTAGGCACACTTTCCATGGCAGGTGGGGGGAGACACAACCCAGGAGAAAGAAACTCCATTTTCAAATGTCTCTGACCTTACTAGAGGCTTGTGTCATGAAATCAATTCAAAATCAAATGTTTATCTTCTCAATCCCACCAAAGGAACTCAGAACTTGCGTATCAGAGAAATGGCAGAGATGCTGTGTGAGGTGTGAAGATGCTTGTGTCTGGTGCCAAGCGTCAGCAGCACTATCCCTGGACCATTTTGGCAAGGATCAGCTAACTGTTCCCACCTCTCACCATTGGGCTATCCCACTGTTCTGCTCCTTCCAGGTCTTGGCATACTTCTGCATTTGGCCAGTAGAGGGCGCCCAAGCACCAATTAAACCTAGCGGTGCCATGTCTCAACAGCCAACCATTCCTCCAGAGCCAGGATTTCGAAAGCCGCAGGAGGCTGCCTCTGTGTCTTCTCTTCTACTCAATACTACGCTACCATACAAACAACATGAGACATGTAGTCTGGCCTATGCTCCCAGACTATGCATAAGGGCATTCAGATGGCGGCACAAGCCTCCTTTAGGGTCCTGCCATTGTCTAACCAGCCAAAGATGTTTGCTTTCTGGGCATGCGGCCAGGTCTCTATAGAGCTTTTCAGCCATTGTCTGCTGTGGTGGTCAGCCAGGTAGCAGTACACTTAGCATGTATATTATTTTCTGTTTCTCACAGGGACATTGCCATGTGGCTACCGCCCTCTCTCTCCACATGAGACAAAGTCACGTCTAGAGAGAGCTCAGTGAGGTCAGTTTGTCTCAGAAGCCCATGTCACACTGCCACTACTTCTCTATGTTCCTTTAGGAGAGTGGAGGAAGGCACACGGTCACTTAAAGGCCAAAGGTAAGCCTGCAATCAGAGGTGATCTGGCAAGAAAACATGGCATCCCACACTGCCTCAGCTCCTGATAAAAGTGAGAGAGCAGGCAGGCCAGGCAGCCTCCTCATGACATAGCGCCCCTGCCTTGTTGACCTGATCCAACCTTCATGGCTCCTCACTGTGCCCAGAGTGGGAGGTGACCAGGCTTCCACACAGGCTTGAATTAAGGAGAGGTGGGCGCCCTTCCAGCAAATCTAGAGCTCAGGAGGCACAGATGTGAACGTGAAAGCAAGGGGGCTAAGAGAACGGGAGAAAGTGAGCCCCAGGGCAGGGAGCTGTTACAGGCATTCCCCTACTGGAGTGGCTGAGGAAGTAGGCAGGGGAGAGCTGGCGATAAACTGAAGAGATGATGCCAAGCCAGCAGCTGAAGGCACGCAGGCAGCACTCCCAACCTCCCAGGCTTACAGTAAACAAGCCACTTCGTGCAGAGAAGAGGAGCCAGGAGAGGCCAGCTCAGAGGGAGCAGCTTCTGCTGATGCAGCAAAGGCCTCTAGGGTAGCTGTGGAGGTAGGACTCCAGCCCACCCCTCACACGCCTCAAGTCTCCCCACGCTTGGGACGGCCAGGCACATGATCTTAAACTTGCAATGCAGCCAAGAGAGGAAGAGGAGGGCCTTGGAGGGGAGGCTTCTCTGGTCAGAGCTGTGTTCTGGAACCCCACTCCACCCATCACCTCAGCCAGGGCTTTCTGAGTTTGTGATCCCTTCACAGTGTGGGGTCAACTAGAGCTTCCCAAACACTGGAATTAACCCTTCCCTGAAACGGGAAACACAGCATTAAAAGAATAAATGGAGCCCCAAGGAGGCAGAGTCTGAGGCAGGACTGCTAGCAAAACACAGGCCTCCTGGCCTTTAGGATAATTATGGTTCAGGCACATTTAAGAAATATTCATATAAAAATTATTCACTCAATGTAACGGAACATCCTGTATTATTAGAGAATTCTTAAAGTACAGTTACTTATCTTGTGTGTGTGTGTGTGTGTGTGTGTGTGTGTGTGTGTGTGTGTATTGAGGGGTGGGGTATTAGTGTACACATCTGAAGGTCAGAGGACAACTTGCAAAGGCTGGCTTTCTCCTTCTACCATGTGGTTCCAAGGGATTGAACTCGGGTCATCAGGTTTGATGGCAAATGCTTTAACCCAATGGACCATGCCATTAGACTTCTCTTGTCCTTGTATTTGCTAGGCCTAGCAAACCTCATTTGAAGTCCCAGTCACAGCCCAGCCTCTAGTTCTCCTATTCCTGAGCCATTTCTTCATATAGAGTCCCCTAAGGGTCATATAGCATATTAGAGAGCAGACACCACGCCCCTTCACACACACACACACACACACACACACACACACACACACACACACACACCACCTTGGAAAAGTTGCTTTAGCATACCCAGCATCCCACCAGAGCAGCACTGGCCCAGCGGCCCAGTAAGGGACAGTCAGGACAGTGTACTCTCGCAGTTCCTGGATGGGGTACAGTCTAATGCTCTAAAGGCAAAAGTCACAGGCCAGAACGAAACAAACTCCCTCACACAAAACCGACTGCTACATGTGCGTGGTGTTGTTGCCTATATCCTAACACTTGAGATGTTGAAGCGGGAGAATTGTGAGTTCAAGGCCAGTCATATAGTGAGACCCTGTTTAAACAAACAACAAGACCTGTTACCACAACTCCCTCTCCACTTTAAAAGCACAATCGAACTCACTGAGGAATACTGAGTGTTTCCTGGGAGCCATGAGAAGACGGGCTGGGCGTTCCCACGGCCTTTCCTTGGGGTTCTGTGCCAGGAAAGGTGAGGGAGGGGTACTGCAGTGAGAACTGGAGAAGGGACAGACTTGCAGTGCTAAGCAAGAGGACTGTCTACTCTTTGTGAGCAAAGGCGTGGCCTGCCCCACCTCTGACCCCTTGCCACTCACCAGTGTAACCGCAGTGCATGGAGGAAGGCGGAGAGGCCCTCCATGATCAACAGGATGGCCACGGTCAGGGTGGCAAAGGCGGCGAAGATGAAAAACAGCCCTAGCCCCCCTGCCAAACTCCGGACATGCAGGCCAATGTGGATCACCATGGTCCAAAGTACTTCAGAGAGCTCTGGGGGTGGGGAGACACAAGGAGCAGTTGAGTTTAGCACAAGGGAAGGGTGTGAACCTTGCGGTTTGCTCTTCCACCATTTCTGTGGTGCGTTCCTTGAGCCCCGCATTCCTGCTGACTTCGGGCAGGACCACTACAAACAACTAGTTGAGTAACAGTTGATGGCATGATTTATTTGTACTCAGACTGGATGGATTCCAGAACCTTCCTGTGTTTCCACACTGAGGAAGCCCCACCACTCTAAGGGAGTTCCCGGAGAAGGAGAGGACTGGACGGAAAGAGAGAGAGAGGGAGAGGGAGAGAGGGAGACAGAGAGAGACAGAGAGAACACTCACGTGCGTGGGCCAGGCTGAGGGCCCAGAGCCGCAGGTAGGACGCTGTGTTGGAGATGCAGCCCAAGCAGTACTCAATGGTGTGGATGGCCTGGTGGACCATGGTGTCGCCAAAGTCAAACTGGTGTGGGAGGAAACCACAGAGGAGAGGGTCAGGCTAGGACAGGGGAGTGTGCAGGAGTTGAGTGGTCCCCAGAGCCCATGCCAGGGCAGGGAGTACATGTCTCATAGCTGACATCTCACCTGTACAGGGGCTGGGTACTGCTGTTGACTATGAGTGATGATTTCAGCATTGACTTCCCCAGAAATCCTTCCTGGCCTGGCTTCCAACTGGGGCATCCTAATACCCATCGATACTCTACACTGTCTTCTTTCTTTAAGACAGAAGTTCACTATGTAGTTTCAGGCTGATCTTGAACTTATAGCCCTACCTCCTTGGCCTGCCTTGTGCTGACTTGCAGTGTTGGCCACCACATCAGGAAATGTCTATCGTTTTGTTTGGTTTGGTTTTAGAGACAGGGTTTCTCTGTGTAGCCCTGGTTGTCCTGGAACGCTGTAGACCAGGCTGGCCTTGAACTGGAATTAAAGGTGTGCACCACCTGGCTGCCTTTGCTTTTTTCTCTTTTTTCTTTGTTTGTGTGGGTGGGGGTGGGGTTAAGGCTGCCCCTGCACCTAAATGCATATGCAATGTCCTTGGAGTCTAGAAAATGGGATCTCTGGAAATGGAGTTAAGGTAGTTGTGAACCACCATGTGGGCGCTGGGAATGAACCCAAGTCCTCTGGAAGAGCAGCATCTCTCCAGCTTCAATGTACATCTTTTTTCATATGGGGTCTTGCTATATAGTCCTGGCTGGTCTGGAACTTGAACTCACCTTGTGGATCAGGCTGGCCTTGAACTCAGAGATTTGCCTGCTTCTGACTCTCGAGTGCTGGCTTTAGTGGTGTGTGCCACCATGCCCATCGCACTGTGTATCTCTCTTTTTTCCTGCATGTCTGGTACCATGTGCATGCAGTACCTACAGAGGCCAGCAGAAGGCACCAGAGCCTCTGGAATAGGAGTTAAGAGACTGAGCATCCATGTGGGTGCTGGGAATTGAACCAAGGTTCTCCAGAAGAGCAGCCAGTGCTCTTGACCACTGTATTTTCTCTCTAGGTCCACACTGTATATCTTTTATTGGGGGGAGGAGGGGAGAAGTTGTTTTTTCAAGACATGGTTTGGGTGGCTCTGGCTGTCCACTCTGTAGATGGTGGTGGGTCTGCCCATCTGCTTTTCTCCCTGCCTCCAGACACTCCTGCTCAGCCAGCCTCAGCCCTAAGGGAACCTTTCCTGCTCTCTTTCCAATCCGCCTCCCTACCCCCAGTGCCTGTCGGGCGCCCTTCTGCTCCCAAAGCATTCCAGGGTACACATCCATCATGGAGTCTGTCGACAGACCACCTCCCTACCTTGTGTGGACGATCTCTCCACTTCTATAGCACTACACAGCGCTTGGCACTCTGAGGGTGCGCGACTGGCAGATGGGTGGGTGAGCGTGGATGAGGTGGTGAAAGCAGCAGGTGAGAAGACACTGTGGGGGAGGGGCCACTGACCCTTGCTGACCGGTTATAGCCTTCAAAGATTTCCCAGACATCAAGTAGTCTGGGTCTGGTTTGGACCTGTACTGAGTGCCTCCTAGCGCGAGAGCACAGTTGCCCTGCCTGGAATAAACTCATGTTTGCATCCAAGCAATGCCGAGAATCACAGAGGCTCAATGCACTGCTTTTTCAAGACTGTTTTGTTTGAAATCATTACAAAAAAATAGCAATTTTCTAAATTTGGCTGAGGAGAAATCAATGCTAGAAAAAGGCAAAGTTATGAGTGTGGCAGAAGCCAGGAAGAGCTGACTTCCTTATTGTGTTTGGTGGCCAGAGAATGGAAAGGCTACACCAGAGCCCATCTTCTTGATCGTCTAGCTGCCAGGGACGTGGCTATCTGACAGTGGGACCAGATAGCCGACTAGAACATTCTGCCGAGTGAAGGCACTGGTACGTCAGGTGGACATTTGGAAATCAGTACTGCTGGAGGTAGTGATACAGGAAGAGGGCCAGGCTCCTTGGCAACATGGACTCCCATTCATCCCCTTCCCTTCAGCCATGCCAGGCAGCTTAGCCAGCAACTGTGCACAGACACCTGGTCTAGGAGCAAAGGTTGTTGATGCAGGCAAACACGCCTCTCCAGCCATCAGGGAGACCAAACACTGCCTGTTTTGACACAAAGCAGCAAAGGTTTTCCCACGGTCATGCACTGCCCTTGGAGAGACTAGGAGAGGGAAGGGAAAGGTTCTTAGGTACAGGTATGTTAGAGAGAAGTTTAGGGGAAAGATGCAAACAGTGCAGAAAGGTATTTAAACCCTGTCTCAAAACGTGAGTGTTGGTGGATGAATTGCTGCTGAGCTACAAAGCCTGGCACTCTAGACACGGCCTGAGCATTTAGGATCCTTTCTGTTCTATTGTCCTTTGTGTACTGAACATAGGACATGCAAATGGATTGCTTCTCCTGCATGTACCTGAGAGGCAAAGCTGTTCACTTCTCGACTAGGTCATGTGGAGCTAGGACTGACACCAAGGGTCTTGTGGCCCTAAGCTGAAGTACCACCAAGCTGATGGGGGCAGTGGGAGAGGCTGCATCTCAGACAGGAGGAAGGGTAAGCTTTGCTTGCAAGCACTCAGAGGAGCAGGGCGGGGACCACTACCCCGGTGGCAGAGCAAACAACACATCACAGGAGCGGAAGGTGGAGACCCCTGGGACATAACCGGGGGGGGGGGGGGGGGGCAATGACCTCAAGAATGCCAGCATAGGCATTACTTGCAACTCTTCCAAGCCAGTTTCAGAGGTATCAGATCAGCAGTCAACAACACAAGGACAGAGGTGACCGACACGAGATGCAGTTAATGGAGATGAACTGTTTCGGAAATGCAGGCTCACGGATTGGTTAGACACGGCCAGTGAGATGCAGGGTGCACGGCGTGATGTGTGTGGCCCCAGGGTGCAGTAGGGTGGACAGAGTGAGCACACGGATGGGAAGAGAGAAGCCCCAGATAGACATGAAGGCTCTGGTCTTACCACTTCGTCCTCGGTAGGCTTGAAAACACAAATTCACACTTAGTGGGAAGCTGTGCCACACACAAGGTCACAAGCTATGAGCACTCGTTGCTGACTCTTTGGAGGAAGAATGGGTAATGGGGACAATGTGTTGGAGGCACTCTTCCTTAGCATACACATAAAGGGGAATCGCAGATTTAAGATATGAATAGTTAAAGGCACCCCAACTCTTGCAATTAAAAAAAAAAAGCACACATATAAAAAACAAAATTATAGTCCAAGTGGCTAGATGGAAAAACTCAGCCTAGTTCCCTTGCTAGTATTTTATTTGCTTAAAAAAACAAAACAAAAACAAAAACAAACAAACAAAAAAACCCCACAATGAATAGGCAAGTTAATAGTTCAGTCTGCAGGCCTTATGTCACAAATGCTCAGGCAAGGAGAATGAATTTTCAATATCTGAACCTGGAAGTAGGGTCAAAAGGAAAGGCTAGCCTGGCCTGACTCCTTCCCACTCACTCTCTGTCTAAAAAGAAGACAGCAAAATTTAAAAGCTTTCGAAACAAAAACCGCTGGATCAAGAACGCATGGATGGGCAGGCCTCAAAAAGAAGCGCTGAATACAGCCGCTTGGCAGTGTGTGTCAGGACTCTTGGGATGGGAGGATGAAGATGCTATCTCGAAGGCGCCCTTGCTTTTGGTTAACAAGAGGTGAGATGCTAGGTGCTGCCCGGGTGGAGTTAGCAACTGAGGTCACATGCGGTGCACCACAGACTGGAGGAATTCAAGAAAAGCAGAGCAAAGCTGGCTCTGTGGCCACAGATTAGAGCAGGCCCCACAGGACAAGCTGTAGCATCCCTAAGCAGGCCTGACAGTGGCCAATCATTAGTAGTTTTATTTTTCAAGGAGACGATTGAATAAGCCTCTTAGGAAACAAGATTAGAGCTGCCCAAGGTAGAGAGGAAGCCCGCACCACCGGCTCTTACCTCTTCTGCGTCCTCTGAATGGGTGGAGAGCTGGTCATGCTGAATAATTTCAGCATCCTCCTCTGTCGGTCCGTTGCCCACCCTGATCCCACCAAAGTTGAGAGTTCCCTACACAGACGAACAGAAAGAGCAGTATTTGCCTGGGCTTTAATGTGGGACTCTGTGAGGTGGGGAAGGGTGATGGTTAGTGCATAAGATCCTCAGAAAGGCACACATCGTATCAACAGAAGCAACGGCCACCAAAGGGACAAGTTCAGTAAAAACAAGTAACTGTCCCACCCCAGCCACCACCACCACTCTGGACCCCACGAGTGGCAGCCTGCCTTTTACCACCTCATCTGACGACACCAAGACAAAGCAACCTTGTCTTGGTTAATGCTAACAGAGTTCTGCATGAGTGAGAAGCTGAACATGGGCACCCCTCACAATGAGCACAGCTAAGCTGTAAAGTCTGAGAGGGCCTGAGTGCTGCTGGGACTGAAGATGAGATTTCCAAGTGTGTTGTGGGGGTTGGGATGGCAGAGGTGATATGATGACTCTACCTAACTCTGATAGATTTGACAGGAGCCCAAGGGTTCCAGCAACATCTACCAGAAACACACCAGGCCCATCTAGGCACAAAGAGATCCCTGAGGTCTTGGAAGAAAACAAAACAAAACATCACAACATCCTAACAGATACTCATTTATGGCTAAAGAATTCTGAGTTTTAAAACAGTAAAGTAAGGCAGAGACCCCTTTCTATCAGAGGGTTCTGGCAGAGTGAAAGGGACTTAGGAAGCAGCCCCTGGACCACTTCCTATGGGTTCTATCAACCAAAGCTGCCTGCCTGCCTGCCTGCCTGAAGCGTGAGCTTGAACAATGTGGAGACAGAGCTGGGAGCGTCCCAGTGGCCCCCTTCCTTAGCTTCAGCTTTGGGGACACCTCTTTTCCTACAACTCACTGGCCAGTTCATACCCCAGAGTTCATGTGGCAGCTTCTCCTTTACTACGAGGCTCATAGAAAAGGCCACAGGAGGAGCTCTAAGGAACCTCCCTTGTTATTGTCGTCGTTTTGAGACAGGATTTTTCTGTGTAGCCCTGGCTGCTCTGAAACTAACTCATTTGTAGACCAGGCTGAGAGATCTGCCTGCCTCTGCCTGGGACCAAAGGCAGGTGCTACTACACCCAACTGGAAGCTACACTCTCAATAGACTCTCAGACGCTATCCCCAGAAAGCATAGGAGGTCTGGTGAAGGGTACAGGAGTGCACTGCTGAGAAATAATATACTCATTGTCCTGGGTACCCCAAAAGCAAAATGCACTGACCCTTGGAGATTCAGCAGTCCCAGTGCCAGGACATCTATGTCTACAAAATCCAGCAGGACACATACGCATCAGGATATTCTTTGCATCGTTGTTTATAATGGCAAAGAACTGGAACGAGTACCATATGCATCTTCAAAAGTGATAACATAGTTGTGGCATATCCAGTGGATTCTAGGCAATATTAGGTACCATAGAAAGATTGGCAACTTCTAGGAAAACAGCTCCATTAAGAAACACTGAGAGGCAGAAGATTGGGTCAGTTTAAAACATCTCTCTCTGAGACATCTCTTTCCTAGGTGTACATACATGTCTCCACATGTCACCACAGATGACAGACATGTGCTGAAGGCAAAGCCTCCATCTGGTAGCAATGCCCTGGAGGAAGAAAGTGGGGGGCACTGAGGCTTCTTGGTTAGTACAGGAGTTCTCCAGCCAAAATACATCCATTGCACTCCTCTACCCTCCCCCTTAGTTCAGTGGGGCCGTGGGATTATGGGCCACTTTACTTTTTTTTTTCTTCCACTCATCAGTTTTAATACCCATGTTCAAAGTTTACTGGGTGATTCAGACATGGGAATCACTAAAATCTAAGCACTTCCAGGTTAGATTCAAAAGACACCTAACTACCTTTAAAAGGAGAGCTCCAAGCATTATAAAGGGCACAGGGGAGACTCCATTGTATCTTGGCCTGGGTCACACAGGGTAGAGGAGGAAAGCTTCGGAATTTAAAATTCCCAAAACAGAGTGCATTTCCCTAAGATTTCCCTAGCCAGCAGAAGTGAGGATGAACAGGTTAGACCTCCCAGCCAGACTCTAGTGAGAACCCTGAAGAGCTCAGAAAACAAGAGTTACAGGAAGACGATAAGAAACACATCAGCAAAGACAAGAAAAGAAATGCTGAGTTGTGACAATGTCACCTGCAGAGACAATACAGGGGACAAGAAACAGTAGGAGCAGATCTGTGCTTACGGTCTTGGCCCCTGGGGACAAGGGTCCAGGGTCCTTCTTGGAGTGTGGTCATCCTGATGCTGTGAGGCTGCCCTCTAGGAAGACTCAGCTACAGATCAGTGGCTAAGAGACGCCGTGAATGTGAAAGCTTCCAGACCAAGAGGGTTACTGTGGAGCTTAGCAACGAAGATGGAGCCACACTTAAAGGCATCAAGAACAATGCCAAGCAAGCAAGAAGATGATGTGGAAAGAAAATCAGTGCTGAGCAGTGTGTCCCTCAACTTGGAAATAATCTCACATAGCAAGATTAAAGTTCCATCTGGCATAAACATGTGCTCCCTTAAAGCGGTATATGCTAACAGAACAATTCTGACCAGCGAGACTGAAAATCCTGAATGTTGCACAGACACAGTGCATTCTAAGATTCTGGTGAGATGAGGTCAAATGAGATGATGTTCAAAGTGCTTTCACTGAATTGTAAGTTAGTACAAAAGGGAAGCTCTAATGGCTTGGTGGCTATGACAAAGGTGCAGCATGCAGGGGGCTCAGTAAAACAGCCGAGTCTTCAAGGCCTTCAGCATCCCAGTAAGGGAAAGAGATACAGACTTCTAAAGAAGGTAAGTCATGACTAACGCCCCCAAACAAGGACAGATATCTCTTAAAGAAGGGCTTATAAGTACAGAGAACAGAGACATCAATGAAAGAGTCTGAGCCCCGCTCGTCACCATGCTGAAAACCTACCCCATGCATGGTCACAGGATACAGACACAAAAGTGGATGAGCCCAGAAGCTGCCATCTTGGAGTAAGATGATGGGACTCGAAGAGGGGATACAGCAGCCACTTGGCTCCTGAAGGTAGGATTGTACTTGCACATCCAAACAGAAACTTAGTAGGCCAATGGTAAAGATAATACCTGATCTATTCCTAAGAGGTAGTCGGCTCCTCTGTCATGGTCTCGGTGAGCAACAAGGCCACCCTTCTTGAGAGCACGCATTCCCACGCTTTCAACAGCATTAAAAAGAATTTGGCTGCACTGTTTGCCACCTCTTTAAACAAACATTTTGCTTTGCTGGAGTTAAGTGACTCACTGTTGCAGCCGGTGCTGCCTCTAGTCCCTGTTGGCTCGGGGTTGGTGTGACTGGGGCCTCCACGGGTTGCCCTTCCTGATAGTGAATGGGAGAAAAGAAGGGAGAAGAGAACGAGAGAGGGATGGGGAAGGGGGAGGAGAGACGAATGGAGGGCACATGAAAGGATGAAGATGGTCAGAAAAGGGAGAAGGAGGGTCTTGTAACTCAGCTGCTCTCCAACGGAGGGCTCATCTCACAGCCATGGGAATCATGCAACAAGATCTCTTGGGTTTTCCCCGGCAATGCAGTAAGTAAGCATTATTGGATAGCCAGAAATTACACGCAGTGGTGAACATTTGGCCAGCTTAACTTTGTGTGTCGGTGTGTAGAGTTGGTGTACACACGTATGTTAAGTAAACACCATGTGTGCATGTGCTGCTTTTTTAAAGAAGAAGAAGAAGAAAAAAAAAAAAAATCAGTGTGCTTTAAATCAGAGCCTTTCCCAGGTGTTTCAGTTGGTGAAAGTGTCATAGTCTCGTTTTAGAAGAAAAGTGTCTTTGGGTCAGTCCTGTGGCTACACAGGCAAACCACATGAGTGAGCTCATGTCTGCAGCTCTTCTAACCTTGTTTTGGCTGATGCTGCATCTAGATGGGTGGGCCCAGGGCTAGACTCTGCTGCGGAGAGTGTGAGGAAAGTCATGACCAGGAAAGGCAAAAACATGATTCATTCTCTCCGATCCAGGTGTCTGAGCAAGAAATGTGTAGTTCGATGACATTGGCAAGACCAGTGTTCATGCTCATATGTAACACAAATCCATAAGAGAATACATGCACGTGTGCACAGTTACTTATATCCTCTAAGGAGCTGCCTCGATCTTAAACAAGGAAAAAAGTCTAGCAACCTTCAGCCATAGAAACACACTCACCAAATGCTTCTTCCTCAGGTACTGATGGCGAAGGATCAGCGGCTTAAACAGCAGCATCCATGGGACACAGAGCATTGCCACCACTATGAGGAAACACTGAATCCCTTTCTGCAAACAAGAGACAACAGAGTCCACTAGCCAAACAGCCTCTTCCAACAACAGCACAAGTTGTCTCCAAAGAATATATTCTTATAGGTTTGTGACTATTATCCGTGAAACCCAGTAACTGTCCCATCCAAATGGCAGGTCTAAATTATGCCCCCTTCACTCATCTAGTTGTTTGAGACAGGATTTTACTATGTAACTCACCCTAGCTTGGAATTTACTAGATCTAGGCCCAGGCTTGCCTAGATCTCTGGCCTCTCCAACCCCAGCTTTCTGAGTACAGGCCTGTGGCACTTAGTTCTACAGATTCTATCCTCTCTAGCACAGAATTATTAACGAACCCTCCCCAGCTAAGAGGTATAGGGGAAGTAAGTGGTTTGACTATATGGTACTATATAGTTCATACTATATGATGGTACAAACTGAAACCCAGGTATTACAGAACACTGTTTCTAGGCTTTTTTCAGATCAGAGTTACACTGGGCTTTGTGACCTGGGTAGCTGGTCCTCGGGGCTGACATACCTGTCCAGAATACAGCATTGCATTACCAGACTCTGGGTAGGAGAAGAGGAACATGTTTATGAAATGGATCAGGAGGCTTGGGGCATTCCTAGACGAGTGGGCATCGTATGCCGTCCACTTGTAAAAGATAAGGATGACCAGGTAGCCAAACAACGAGGACATGAAGATTATCTCAGGAATAAAGCCAAAGTAGATGTTCAGGGGCTTCTTGAAATAGCTAAGAAGGGAAAAGGAGATGACATTAAGAGCGACAGGCCTATGGCACTAATGGGAGCACTGATGGGAGCACTCGACAGGTTTGTCCACACACTGTCCCCTCAGCTCTGTCTGCATCACACTTGACGCAGCAACAGAGCACCAGAGACAACAGAGACGTCACTTCCAAACTTCTGAGCCCAAATGGCTCTAGAACCACCTCCACTCTCCACTAACTCTCTAAGGCGGTACCTGGGAGATCTAATATATGGACACAGTTTGTAATTTTGTAATAATTACACAGCAAGGAAGAAAAAAAATGGGGTTGGAGAGATGGCTTATCAGTTAAGAGCACTTGCTCCTGCAGATTACCCAGGTACAAATTCCCAGCACTCACGTCAGGCAGCTCACTACCATCTGTAACTCCAGCTCCAGGGGATCTAATGCCTCTGGCCTCTGTGGCCACACACACACACACACACACACACACACACACACACACACACACGCACGCACATAACCAACATATACACATAATTCAAAATAAGAATTCACTAAATCACAAGAAAACAGCTGCATCTTATTTCAAAGATCCTTTCTTGTCCCTATAAACAGAAAGGAACTAATATGAAGCTTCATTTAAGACCATAAGATTTGTATAATATAGATTGCCTCTACAATATAGACTGGAGTCCTGAGGTACTGATTGTTCTCTGAAGGGTGGTATCTTTAGGCAAAGATATCACCTGATTAATTCAGTTGTATGATGACAGGGCAGAGGGACTCACATATGGTTGAAAAGGCTCAGGCTGACCCCAAACAGCATGTGGATGATCCCAAGAATAACAGACATCTTCATCTTGAAGGAGTTGAGGAAGGTCAGCTTGTTGGTTGCGATGTTCCAAATCTGTTACCAGGACAGAAAACTAGAAGGTACTACACACAGGTTTCTCAAGAGGAAAAACATTATCCATCTGCCTGAAATATACCCTTGTTATTGAAAAATTGAAACAATTTATTCAAATAAAGATAATACTAAAACAGACATTTATGTACTTATCAGTCACCTTAGCTCAGTCCCATCTGTTTATTTGATCCAATTCTCTTTTCTTTTCTTTTTAAATTAATTTTTATTTATATGAGTACACTGTCGCTGTCTTCAGACACACCAGAAGAGGGCATCTGATACTACTGCAGATGGTTATGAGCCACCATGTGGTTGCTAGGATTTGAACTCAGGACCTCTGGAAGAATAGTCAGTGTTCTTAACCTCTGAGCCATTTCTCTAGTCCATTATTTTGTTTTTCAAGAAAGGGTTTCTCTATAATAGCCCTTGCTGTCCTGGAACTCACTTGTAGTCCAGGCTGGCTTCGAACTCACAGAGATCCACCTGCCTCTCAAGTGTTGGGATTAAAGGCATGTGTCACCACACCCTGCTTCATTCTCATCAGTTTAAAGACTTGGCCAACCTCTTTTCCACATACTCTCTTCCCACTTGCATATTACTTTGGGACAAAACTGAAAAAGCCTAGTGTTTTACTTATAAATATGTCAGTATGGATCTCTAAAGGTAAGGACTTCTTTTAAAAACATGACTACAATACAGTCATCCTATCATAAAAGTATCAATAGTGTGTGTGTATGTGTTTATGTATGTGTGTATGTATGTGTGTATGTGGGGGTGTGTGGTCTGTGTGAGTATAGTTTATGTGTGGTGTGTGTGTGTTTATGTGTGTGCACACATGCACAAGAGTCTGAAGCTAGGGCTTTATACATTTTTTATATACTAGGCAAATGCTATACTATACTAGGGAGCTAAGCCCCCAGTATTTCCAATGCTCCATCTATTTCCCCAGTGTGTAGGGTTACAGGCATGTGCCACCATGACTGTATCAGCTAGGGGCTGGAGAGAGGGCTTGGTTGTACAATAATATTTGTTGTTCATCCAGGGGACCTGGTTTCAATTCCCAGCACCCACAGGGGACTCAACTATCTAAAACTGGTCCTAGGGCATCTAATGTCTGGTCTCCTCAAGTACCCTATATGTAATATACAGATGTATAAGAAGGCAAAACACCATACATAAAACACAGAAAAATAAAGGCAAAACCACTAAGTATCCCCTTGCATAGCTCTTGCCACAGAAGAGGCTTTGTTTTGTTTTGTTTGAAGGCAGAGTTTCTCTGCGGAGGCCTGGCTGTCCTGGAACTCATTTTACAGACCAGGCTGCCCTCGAACTCAAAGAGCCACCTGTTTTCTGAGCACTGGGATTAGATGCCTGCACCACTGCTGCCCGGCTCACACAAGAATTCTTGCTACACTGTTGGGTTCTTTTTCTTTCCTTATGGAGCCATCAAGACACACTGCCTAAATGAAGGTTTCACGGGCTTTTTCCCAGCCCTTCTCTGTCTTAGAAGTGTGACACTACCCTGTTAGATAGGCGTATAAACTAGGATGGCAATTAAATGCTCAAAGTGAAACATAAACTTAATTAATGCAGCAGTGAGTTGGGTGTGCTTATTTTTGATAAAGAATTAATTTTGATAAAAATTTTGATAAATTTTTGATAAACCCTAGACGAGGCATGGTGGCACATCTCCGTAATGCCAACACTGAGGAGGTAGAGGTATTCGAATCGGAAGTTCGAGGCCACATTCCACTACATTGTGAGTTTGAGGACAGCCTGGGCTATGTGAGACCCTGCCGTCCTACCCACCCCCAAGAAAACACCAGGGTTAGAGCTTGACTGAGCATCTTCAACATTTTTCAGACTTGATCAATAGTCTATAATCATCAACCCTAAAATGCTGCCTGGCGGAGAACACAGTACGAAACCACAGAAGTATCTATCACTGCAGAGGTTGTAGGAAATTCTGACCTAATTTCATGCAGGATTAATTTAGTGTCCCCCTCTCCTGCCCCCAGATGAACTCATGGCAAGCCATTTAAACACTCTGTGCTGGGGACATAACTCAGTGGTTGGAATGCTTGACTAGCCTGCCTGAGACACTGAGTCCCGTCCACACTAAGACAAAAAATGAAAACAAAACATTCTAATACAATACAACCCAGAGAAATGCTCCTTTGAGACTTAGGTGCCAAGGAGTGATGACAGAAAATCATTATTTGTTTCCCATATTTATATGATTGTACTTTTACAACAATAGAAGCCCTTATACACACATTTTAAAAACTGTAATTTATAACATATCATCACCTCTTTAATTTTTTTTAAAACTTTAAAAATACTTTGAGTATTTGTGTCTGTGTGCACATGGGGGCCAGAAGCTAAGGCTGGCTCTTCCCTTACCTGACTTTTTGTGGCAGGGTACCTCACCGATCCCACCACTCCCTGACTCAGATAGTGGCTACTCAATGACTCCTCAAGGCCCAGCCTGTCTCTGCTCCACAGTGCTTGGGCTAAAGGTGCCTGCCAACATGCCAGCTAGTATGTGGTTGCTGGAATCTGAACTCGGGTCCTCACGTCTGTACCACAAACACTTGACTGACTGGCATCTCTCAGTTCTTGCTTTAATTTTTAATATTTAATTCTGTTTTGGGGTTTGGTTTTTTTTGATTCATTTCTTGTTGGTGGTGTTGCTTTGGACAGGTTTCACTACAAAGGCTGAGCTGGCCTCATACTTGGAGTGATCTTACCACCTCAACTCTCCATGTGCCAGGATTACGGGTGTGCTCTAGTTCTCCCTACCTCAGCTTCTCATTTCAAGATGAGTTAAAAACTCCAAAGCTAAGGCAGGAAGATTAAAAAGTTCAAGTCCTGCTTGAGCGAGACTTAGTTCAAAGACAGCATGCTGAAAACTTATCTCAAAATGAAACAAAACAAAACAAACACAGGGCTGGCACACAGCTCAAGAGCTAGAGAGCATTTGTCTAGCTCACACAAGACCCCCGCTTCAACTCTTAGTACTCAAACAAACAAGCATCAATCTTTAGGGAAAAGCCGCATGTCAGAAAGAGGCACACTTACCGGATCAATGCCGAATGGGTATGGGCCACCGAAAACCCCAGGGATAGCTGGGTTCAACTGGAGGACAGAACTCCCCAGAAGTGTCTCCTCCCTATCGTGTTAGAGAAAGTCACTTTTATTTTTGATTGAGAAAAGATTAAACTCAGTCTAAAAACTAAGCACAAAAGAAACTACCGTTATCTCCAAAAATGAAAAAACTAGGGGCTGGGGGAGATGGTTAGGGGGAGTGAGTGTGCTTGCCTGGTAAGCATGAAGACCAGCGTTTGCATCCCCAGAACCTGCATACAAGCCAGGGAGGTGGAGACAAACAAGCTAGCTAACGGGCCTAGCTGAACAGTAAGCCCCAGGTTCAGAACGAGACCCTGAGCCTCCATGTATAAGGAGAATGTCATTAGGAAGATAACCAGCAGCAACCTTGGGCCTCCATAACACACACATGCATCTCTACATAATTAGACACACACACACACACACACACACACACACACATACCACACACACACACACACACACACACACACACACACACATACCACACACACACACACACACACACACACACACACACACACACGGGTGTGGTGTGTGTGTGTGCATGTGCGCAAAAAGAAGAGGAATTAGTATCGAAGAACAAAAGGGAATCAAATGTAAAGAAAATTTAAGCACTAATACATAACTAAGTAGGGCATTTAGGTAACTTGCTTTTAATTTACAAGCCAATTAGTATATAGATTATATTAATTTATAGTCTCAGATCCTTGATATTCGCTGAACAAATCATATAGCCCTCCATAGACTGGCATGTAAATAGGAGGAGATAATATGTTCTTTTGAACCAAACATTTTCAACCACTTCCTAATGGGTGTTAGTTTACTGCTTGCCCTACACGACAGAGTTGAACATAGAAGGAATTAGCTTTGGCTTCTGGCTTCTGCAACTTACGTCCAGTTCCCTAGAGTGAACATTGGCCGTACACTCCATGATGACCCAAAGATATTCAGGGACTTGGAAAAACAGTCATTGTAGATGAGTCCAGTATAGATGGAGAACAGCCCCATCAGAAGAATAATGTATCGGCCGCTGAACACCATGCTAAACATCTGGGAGCCAGAGGAAAAAGGTTACGAGGATGAAGTGTGGCAGCTTCCCTGATGACAATGTTACTTATACCAACCATACAGTATCCCACCCCATCCTGGCTCTGAAAGCTTCAACTAACAACCAAAATATAAGGCTAAGATTGCTAGAGAAGTAGTTTAATGACAGAGAACTAACCTAGCCCCAGTGAAGTCAAGGATTAACCCCCAGAACCACAAATGAAATAAGAAAAATGCTAAAATAAATGACTTGCCCTGCACATGGCTTCTTCAATATTCAAACAACTTCCTACTCCCTTTCTGCAACTTCAAGGACCTTCTGATCACTACTTTCATCACAAATGCTGGAGAGACCACACCACCCAGTCCAGTGCAGGGGCCACTGGAACAGTACCTCATTCTCGTTCTTCTGGGAGAGGATCCGGCTCTCCCTCAACACCATCCACACAGCAAACAGGGTCATCAAAATGCCGTGCCCAAAATCTCCAAACATCACAGCAAACAGAAAGGGAAAGGTGATGACGGTGTACGGAGCTACAAAGGAGCCAGAGGGAAAGGCATGAGGTAAGTAAAGGCACGAGTCCCCACATGCCTTATTCCTGTCTGCTCTCTGAGGTCAACGTGGAATGTCTATTCCTGCACCTTGCATGAATGGACCCTCTCTCAGGAACTCTGTCACAGTGAGATCCACACCCTCACAGAGCAGCTGACACTTCACACTAAGGATGAAGGGAAACAGAGAGCCCTGTTCTCTTTCCTTCCTTCAGCCTTGGGACTCTGCTCTGGGCTAGGCCAGATGTTGCTTCTCTGTGCAGCAGCCATTTCTGAGCTGCAGGCTAAAAATGAATGCTCAGACTCTTGAATCATTAACTGAACACAGGAGACCCCTGACTTGTGCTGAAAACAGTTCCTTTTGCTGTGTTTTCTGTCTAGCCTCAGGACAAGGAAACCAAGTCATCATTCTAGAATAGAAGACAACTTGAGAAAGCATGCTTAAAGCAGTTCCCCCAAAGCCAAGTCTGTGTTTGGTTGGGTTTTTTGAGACAGGGTTTCACTGTGTAGCCCTGTCTGGCTTAGAACTTACTCTGACCTTGAACGTAAGAGGCCTGCCTCTTCCTTTTGACTGCTGGGACCAAAGGTGTGCACCACCCCCAGTGATATTACTCTTTTAAGAGGCCATGTATTTTTGTAGCACTGAGGACACACTCAAGCATCCACTAAGAAGCTCTTAGTGTAGCATTATTCAGTGATGGATCTGCTAATGTCCAATGGACACGTTTCACAGAAATTACACACCAGCTGAAGTCTGGTCATCTTCAGATTTTTTTAAACAATTTTTAAAAAAGATTTATTTATTTATTTTATGTATATGACCTATATATACATATATGACCTATGTGCCAGAAGATGGCATCAAATTCCATTATAGATGGTTGCGAGCCACCATGTGGTTGCTGGGAATTGAACTCAGGACGTCTAGAAGAGCAGCCAATGGGTGCCCTTAACTGCTGAGCCATCTTTCCAGCCTCATCTTTAGATCTTTAAAACAGCTGTACAACAGAGTTTAAAACTGAAATACTAGCCAGGCATGGTGGCACACACCTCTAATCCTAGCATTAGGAAGCAGATGCAGGCAGATTTCTGTGACTTGGAGGCCAACCTGGTGTACAGAGTGAGTTCCAGGCCAATCAGAAAAAAAACGACAAGCCTTTGTCTCAAAACAACACAACGAAAACAGTTTAAAATATTAAAAGAATCAAACGAAGTGGTAGACATGTCCAATTTCTTGACCCTGTGGTATAATGTTTTCATTTACAAAGTTTATGCGAGCGCGCGCAGACACACACACACACACACACACACACACACACACACACACACACACAAACATTAAATAAATTTGCAATTTCGTGCTGGGCTGTACTCATAGCTATCCTAAGGCATAGGAAGCCAGTAAGATGAGGACCAGACACACCGGCTAGAGGAAAAGATCAAATGTTTTTACCTGGGTTAATCTCTCGGTAAGTGCCGATCCCATAAGCATCTACTATGTTCTGGAAGCCGTGTGTGAACTTGTTGGTTTTGTTGTATGTCGGGGGTGTCTGGTTTGTCTGCATCCTGTTCAGAATGGAGGGGACAGTGGAACCACTGTGCTCCTGGGAAACATCAGCAGCATGTCAGAATTAGGTTGCCCTCATGGCTACACAGGTGTGCGTGCATATTATCACTCATGCTGCACACATAAAACACATATCTTTTAAAAATATACATACATTCCAACTAAACTGACAAAAATCAAGATTATTTTATGTTTTTCTCAGGCTTTGGAAAAACTGGGACTAGATGTAAAATTGACAACAGATTTCTGTTACGTCTTGGAGGCCGCCATGGTGGCACAAGCCCGTGATCCCCAGCGCTCCCGAGGCCGAGCTTGGGGTACAGAGTGAGAAATGGCTTAGACCATTGAAAACAGCACTAGGCAAAGCAAACAGAGTGGATATCTGCAGGCAAATAAATCAAAATAAAAAGCGAGCTTTAACGAATTCTTAGAAAGTACATCATTATGGTGAAAAAATGTAAGCCAGGGAGTGGCACACCCAGGAGGCTGAGGGGGAAGGATCACTTGAATTCAAGAGTTCAAGACCAGAGAAAGCACAACAGGCTCTGCCTGCTCCCCACCCACTCTTCCTTCCTGAAGGCCTGCGGTCCAGCTAAGATGCTCATGAAGAGAATGACCACACACCAGCTCTTCTTCTACCCACCAGTAACACTGCAGAACTCTGGGGGACTCCTCACCAGGATCACCACTGAGGTCTTGGTGCCTCCACGCTTGCTAACACTCTGATCTCTTTAGTTTAGCCCCATTATCTGCTATTGATATTTTCTCACAGATTTCTATTCAGGCCTTGCTGTGACTGCCATTCAACCTGGTACCCTTTCCCACTGAGAAGTTCCTCCTGCTGGGCTCCGACTCCCATGAACTTTAATTACTCAGGACACACAGCTTTGATGCCTAAGAACCATTTTAAAGAGGACATGCACTCAGTTTTCCCTTGAGACTGTCTCACAAATCCATCATGTTTTGTCAGGTCCTGCCTACAGCCCTCATCAATGGCCACCCTGTGTTCACAGTAGCCTCATGACTGGCCACTGACCGTCAGGGATTTCTGGGCTCTTCATAGTCTGCAGATCATGCTTTCAAATTTGCTTTGATCACAGCTACATAACTTATGACCTCTCTAACCAACCAGAGTAAGTTTTAAATCCTGTAACCCTTGAAAAAAATCAGTTATAACTGGGTTTAATCTATTGGATGCACCTTTAGCTGCTACTCTTCCAGCTGAGCCATTCTAAACCTACTCTTACCCAACACTGTGCACCGCTGCACTGTACTTTTGGCTGCTATCTGCAGTGACTTTCTTTTTGCTTTGGGAGGTTTTGTTCGTTAAGACAAGGTCTCATGTAGCCCAGGCTGGTCTCAAACATACTAGATAGCCGAGGATGATGCTGAACTCCTGATCCCCCTGCTGTTATTTCCCAAGTGCTGGAATGACAAGGATAAGGATATGCCACCATACCTGGCTCATCAGCACTGGAGATTAAACTAGGGCTTCATATAGCAAGGACTGGCAGCACTCAGGAGGCAGAGGGGAGGTGGAGCTCTGAGTTCAAGGCCAGCCTGCTCTACAGAGTGAGTGCCAAGACAGCAGGGGCTATACAGGGAAACCCTTTTTCTTTTTTTTTAATTGGATATTCTTTGTATTTACATTTCAGATGGGAAACCCTGTCTTGAAAAGCAAAACAAACAAATGAAAACACCAGAGCTTTGTACATGCAAGACAAGCAATCTCCCAACTCAGCTGCCTCCCCTGCCTTGTCCATCTGGTTTCCCACATATGTAACCACCATTCTGGCTCCTGATCACACGTCCCCCTTTCGTTGTTTGCTTTTTTTTTTGTTTGTTTTCACCTCTGGGGACTGAGCCCAGGGCCTCATATGCCGAGCCAACTCTCTGCTCGAGTGACATCCCTTGTTTCAGCAAACTCCACTTTTTCCACATTTGCTAGAAAAAAGTCCGCCCTCCCTCTACATTAGTGGTTCTCAACCTGTGGGTCAAGACCTCTTTTGGGGTTTGAACCACCCTCCCACAGGGGTCTTACACCAGATATCCTGCACATTAGTGTTTATACTACTACTCAATACTGCAACAACATTAGTTATGAAGTAGTAATGAAAATAGTTTTAAGATTGGGGCTCACCACAACATGAGAAACTGTATTAAAGGGCCACAGCATTAGGAAGGGTGAAAACCACTCCCCCCACACACATATATATGTGCATATATACATACATATGCCTGTACACACCCTCCCTGGCTTACTTCAGTCAGTGTCTTAGAAAGCGACTGCTCTAACTACCAGGTAGGAACAGTCAACAGAGAGAGCAAGCCAGGAAACTAACGCTCCGCACGGTCTGCCCTGAGCAATCACAGCCACGGCCAAACCCCTTCACACTGCTGAGCCGCAGTTTCCGCTCTGTAAAATAAGGCCAGTCCTCCAGACAACAGACAGAGCACACCCTCAGGGTAGAAGGACACACTAAAGAACTCTGCAAGTAAAAATGTGGTAAATAAGAAATTGATTAGCAGGAAGCTCGCCTCCTGCCCACCAGGCTTATTGCTAGCTGGAGACTCACCGTGCCTCTTCGAAGTGCAAACTGGATGGAGTCCAGGTCAGTGACAGGGCACCAGACCTCTGCGATCAGGCACTTCTGGGTCACGTCTATGTTGCAGAGGTTCAGGGTATGGTAGATGGCCTTCATCTTCCGCACCTTGATGAACCAGACCCGGATGTTCTTGGCAGCTGCCTGCAGAACCCTCTGGCGGTGGTCCTCCGTTTGATTCAGAACCTTTTGGGAGAGGAAGGAGTAAGAGAAGGGATCTTTCCAACACAGGTCTTCTTATCATAGGACAGGATGGCAAATTGGCATTGCTTTCTAAAAAGGATTGTCTTATTCTTCTCCTTGCAAGGTGTATTATTGGGTTCTGTGGGTTTAGGGTTGTGGGGGTCAAATGACAAGAAATGTAAGTTCTTCCAGTGCTAGGGATGAAGCTTGGGGCCTTGTATGTGCTATAAAGGCATGCTACCATGGAATTATGTCTCTAGCTCACAAAATTTGAGTTCTGGGTGGAGAACATAACTCGGTAGTAGAGGAAATTTTCCCGCATGCATGAGGCCCTAGGTTCAATTCCTAGCACCACCACAAAAAGAAAAAAAAAAAAGAAAGAAAGAAAGAAAAAAGAAAAGAAAAAAAAAAAAGAAATGAGTTCATAACTATCTTCCTTTAGCTTCAAGCTAATGGCAAACAAAAAAATTTTTTTTTAGTTTTTTTTTTTTTTCTTAATATTCAATCTTAGCACTAATCGAAGGCACAACATAGAAAGGCCCCTGGCTCTGCTTGCATTGTTTAGGGTCAGTAACTCTCTAGGGGCTAGAAAGATGGCTCACAGATTAGAGCTCTTGCTGCTGCTGCTGCTGCTTTTCCAGAGGGCTAGAGTTCAGTTCCCAGCACCCACGCCAGGGGGGCTCCAAATCACCTGTAACTCCAGCCCCAGGGGATCTCATGCAACATCTGATCTCCAAAGGCACATGCATTCACACGCACATTACCACATAAGCACACATACATACATACATAATTCATATAATTAATAAAAATAAATCTTTTTTAAAAAGGACCAGTGGATAGTGATCAACAACCGGTCCAGGTGCTACCTGATGAAGGGGAAACAGCTTGTGTGTTGGTCCTTTACGAACTTGAACAGATGCCCTTAGAGGAAGAGACAGGGGCAGCCTACGTTCCTGTATCTTGTTTATCGTCAGCTATGTAAGGCATTGGTAGTTATAGGAAACAGAAGCTGGAGAGATGGGCAGCTGAGCAGGTAAAGGGGCTCGCCTCTAAGTCTGATGAGCTGAGTACCACCCCAGGTAGAAAGAGATAACGGATTTCACAAGTTGTCCTCTGACCTCCACATGTGTGCCATGATGCACAAGCTCATATGTATACAGTAAATACGATGAAATTAAAATGGAATTTAAAAAAATGAAGCTAACCCCACTGCTCCCAATTGGAAGGAGCTGTGCCAGCCACCCATGCTCACACTTCTGAGTGAGAATCTCTTAAAGCTTTGAAAGGTTTTTAGAAATTCTTTCTAAAGAGTTTCATATTAACTATGTAATGGAAAAGCCACTCACGGGGCAGCAGCTCATCCCTGACAAACTGTCTTCTACAAAGGACGTGACTTCTATAGGTTTTAAAAAAAAAAAAAAAATCCACCATGCTTGGGAAAGCCATGTCACTTTAGGAGTGTGTGACACTCGTTTCTTTCCTGCTCATTGTGACTGTTTCGCAATTCTTCCCACCTTCTTCTGGAAGCCATGGTAGAGTAAGGCTCCGAACCTGGAGTTGCCAGGCGCTGTGGGGCACACCTCTCATCCGGCACTCAGGAGGCAGAGACAGACGGATCTCAGTCTGAGGCCAGCCTAGTGCACAGAGGCAGTTCCAGGATAACCAGGACTACACAGAAAAATCGTCTCAAAAAACAAAAGCAAACAAAAATAACACTGAAATTTCTTAATATCTGATCTAAATGATGTCTGAATTTATAAGCTCTACTGAGCTATCTCTACAGCCCCTGGCCATTTTTTTTTTTTTTTAATTTTTCAAAAACTGTGTGTGGACAAACATGCTGTGTCACGCTGTGTGGTGTGGAGAGCTTCGTGTCAAATACCTTTGTCTGTCATTGTGTTGGTCCCTAGCTGGACTTTTTAAAAAAATCAAATTCTAGTCATTCATAATGGCTACTATACATGCTCTTTAAACCCACCCATGAGCCTAGAAGGGAGTGTGATGGCTCAGATGCGTTCTTTATAAACATCAACTTTCTGTCTTTCCCATGGTTAAATGGGGAAGTGTATCTCAAAGAAGCCAGCAGCAGGTCAAACTTGTCCTAAAGTGACAAGCCCCCTGGTGACCTTTTCCTTCCAAATAAGCACAAACTACGGCTCTTCCCTTAGAACCCTCTTTGGACTATGATGAGCATGACTTTCACGTTGTAAATTGATAAAAATCTAACAGTCCTCTTATTGGGTTCAAGAGTCAGCTCTGGGCTCTCTGACTGGCCCATGTGGCTAAGATCAAAGGTAACTAGAAGATATATCAGGCTGTAAGAGGCTGCTAAAGAGTGTGGGAGGATAGAAAAGACTACAAGAACTTCTGGGTTGTTTGGCTTTTCTTTTTCTTAATGCAGCACCCTTTAAGAAAAATGTATTATTGTAAAAACCATCTCAGATTTAGGAAATGGAGGGGAGCAGGCTGCTCTTAAGCAGTGAGGCTTCCAGAGGCATAGCATTCCTTTCTTGCTGGAGGATGACTAATGCTATTTTTAACAGTCCAATCCTGAGACTTTTGCCAGTTCCCAGGGGGACTTCCTACCCACACACATTTCTTTTTTTGGTATCCAACTGCTGCAGGTGCCTTAGCAAACTGTCAAGGGCTTAAGGGAGGACACTGGCTCACTACTGTAGTTCACAAAGTCTGATTCCCATGGTCCCCCGTACCATTTGGAGATCGTCGATCCTGGTATTGACTCCAGAAGCCATTTCTTTCCTCTCCTGTGGAGTCTCAGGACAGGGATAGAGGGAAGCTCTGAACCTGGAGGATACAGGAACAGCTTTAGGAACACTGAAGTCTCTTAGTGCATCCAATGTAAATCCCCTCGGAAAATAACCCTAGCTTACAATAGGAGTACAACCAGATTAGCCTGCTGTGGTCATCAACACGAATCACTTATGTGACGTGACCTGCAGACAGCAATAATGCTAGACAGTCTGGACATTCTAACTAGGAAATAATTTTGAGACTGAAAAAATAGTAAGGGGCTGGAAAGATTGCTCAGCAGTTATGAGCACTTGCTTCTCTTTCAGAGGACCCAGGTTCAGTTCACAACACCTGTGTGGTGGGTCATACCCGCCTGTAATTCCAGTTCTAGGGGATCTGACACTCTTCTTCTGGCCTTGAAAAGCACCAGGCATGCATGTGGTGCACATAACATATTCAGGTAAAACACTTATAAACATAAATAAATCTTTGCAAAAGAATGTTGAAAAAAATAACTTTAAAAAAAAGCAATTTATATTCTAAGATACTAGAGAAAAACGGCATGGTAAAAATTCTGTCCTTAACTAGAGTACCAGAAAGTTTATACAATGCCTATGACACTATGCTGGCATGTAAACCCACTGTCCCTGAATAAAGGAACTATGACTTTGCTGGGTTTTTTGGGTAGGGACATGGGTATGTGTGTGTAGCGTACATGACTCCAGAGTTCGCCCATGCAGAGAACCTAATCAGCCAGCGTGCTCCTGAGACCCCATCGGCAGCTTCCCGAATACAGGATGATAGCTGTCATGCCCACCTGGCACTTATGTGGGTTTTGCAGGAAGCACCTCATCCACGGAGCCACCTCCACAGCCCCTGACACTTGAAAAGTACATAAACTAAAACCTGAGCTACTTCTGATGGTTTACAATATTCCGAACGTTATCCAGTGTAAAACTGAACTAATGCGGATCTTGGCTTCACTTTGCTAAGCCTTTAGCAGACAGCATAGCTGTGCCTCTTGTTTGCAGGCAACATCTCTTACCCTTCACAGATTTTCTTGACCCTGTTTTTCAGCTGATCACCTTGGAAAAAAATGATGAACACGGACTTGTGCACGTAGTCACCCTGGGCCCCAGAAGGAAAACCAAAAAGTCAGAATTTTCAATCCGGGTGAAAACTTCCTTTGACACAGTCAACACTGTAGCTCAGGCTGGCCCGGCATTCACTGTGTAGCTTAGACTGGCCTTGAACTCACAGCAGTCCTAGCTCCAGGCTCCTAAGTGCTGAAGTTCTAGAACAATTAAACCTGGGTGGCATCAGAACAAATCAATCCTTTAAGGACACAGCCTTCTGTGCTTTACCCTTACTCCATTGCTTAAGCTTCGCTTGGAGAATATCTGCCCTGTAGCCTCCTGTTTTCAGATATAAGCAGAAGGTGGAGAGAGAAACTAAGAGATGCTCAGCACAGGGGAGCCCGTCTCCCCAGTTCTACTTGAACTCTTGTGTTTCTCGGATGACAAAGGCACAGAGGAAACAGAAGGAAGCCTGGCTGTTCCTGGGCTTAGAAGGACCCAAATAAAAGAGCTGACTGAACGAACACAAGGCACTAAGTCACTGGCAAAAACAGGAGTGTAGAATCTCAGGAGCTGTACTAACTTAGACTATGCCGGCCAAGAAGGCAGACAACCCTGGATGCCAAGCTCACTCTGTGAGGAAAAAATAAGTGTGTGAGCTATTTACCAAGATTCTCTTCCTCAGGTTGTCTATGACACCTCACGCACAGAGTGTATACTGCTTTTATAAAAGAAAACAAGTTCAGATGGCGTCCACAAGATAAAGTGGGAAGAAAATTAGATTCCAGACAATCAGTCCCTAACTCTCCTGGCTTTGTGATAAAATAATCTTTCTCCTGTGAAGAGGAAACTTGACCAAACGGCCCTGAGAAGGGCTTCATATTAGACATGGCTACAGATTACAATGTTTCCACAACCCAAGGCAGCCTGAAAAAGTGCACCCCTTGTCTGAAGCACTTACCCTGTCACCATGCTTCTACTCAGTGAGGGGGGCTGGGACAAAAGCCACAGAGTACTCCCACCAAAGCTGAGAAATTTCCAAGTTAAATTTCTCTTAGGACAAAGAACCTTAAGACACCCCTAAGGTAAGCTAGCTATAGGCTCCTAACTGATACTCGGCAAGAACAACATCCCCATGGCACATCTGAACCCACGTCATGTAGATGCCGCTGTACACTGTCCTGCCTGTGTGCAAAGCGAAGACATAGACGATTCCTCCTTTCCGAAGAGCTGGGTGGGCAAGAGCGCTCTCACCACGCATGTATCTATGCTTAAATTAAGATTCTGATTCTCCCAACAATCGGATAATAAGATCTTGAGAGTGACGTTTCCATCAGCTTATAAGGATTAGAGTTTAGAAAAATCTATCTTTTAATACACAATATTACCAAATTTGGAATCTTGATTTTATGTTAATTTTCATAAAAGGCCATTTTTCTTTCAGCTCAGAGTAGTAACAATTATTATAGAAAAACTAAGGTTTAGAATAATTGAGAAAAATATGCAAAAAAAGCCCCTACACTGGTAAAGTTTGAAAATCTGAGTATGTCATGTCTACATATGTGTAGACATGGAAGGAGCTAAGTTAGAGAGGGGAGTGAGCCTTTAAGCGTTGGTCAAGCGAGGGCTCATGTAATGAATGGCAGATCTAGGGAACACCATGCCGTGCTACTGCTCTGGGCTAGACCTACTCCACAAGACACAATTTCCTTGTCTTACAGTCACAGGATCCTCCAGTGGGTTTTCGATTTCGGCCTGTCTCAGGAACACATTCCCTCGGCACACTCGCCAAAGCATGCGCTCAAAGGTCGGGATCCGTTCCCGGTTAATCACACCAGCCACGAAGCTGTGGGGAGAAGAGTCAGGTTGGGAACTCCAGGCTGGGAGACTTAAGACAAAGCAGGAGAGTGAGAGGGAAAGTGGAAAGATTATACACCACACAGGACACTACGGACTGTGGTGTCCAAAGGCCTGTCTGCTACTCTCTTCTTCCTGACATCTCTGGACACATCAGAGGGTTGCCAGAAAATCCAGACAATTCTAGGGAAACCTCTCAGTGTCTCAGAACAAAGTGGCTCCTGACAGCAAATCAATCCCTAGACTCATGATTCTACACACACATACACACACACACACACACACACACACACACACACAACCGCCTCAGATTAAACCCAGGGTCAGGTCTACCACTGATCTATGTCTCTAGGCCATGCTTCAAATAGAACCTCACTGTAGCCCAGGCTGGCCTCAAATGTATGGTCTTCCTGCTTCTGTCTGCTGAGGGGATTCCATGCATACAGCACTCACTGCTCTTTTGAACAGCAGAGAAGAACACGAACCCATGGAGACTTGCTGCTTACCCAAGACGTAAAGGCGCACCTCTTCCCATCTCGTTTGGCTCCAACAGTGATGAGGACTCTTCCAACAGGTCTGGATCCGCCATCTGCTGATGATGCAATTCAGCCTGAATTCACAAATCAATTAATATCTAATGAAAATAGTTAGTGGCATGCAGGGAACGAGGAACCAGGAGATGGGTTCAGAAAATAAAAATAAAAAGAGAAAAAAGGAAAAAAAAAAAAAAAACCAACGAAACAGAACAAAACAAAAACCCAAAACATCAAAAGATAGAACAAACCCACAAAAAGAAGAGTAGTAAGAAAGGACAAAGGTTACACACAGCTAAAGAAAGCAAAACTTCCCCAGAAAAGCATCTGGGGAAACAGAACAAAAGAAAAACGTGACGTGATGGTGACATGTATAAATCTGTTACTAGGTGGAAGTCATTTATTTGTTTTTTAATGCTTTCCTGAACAAACTTGGGTGGCCAGCCAAAAAGTTCTCCTTTTTGAGAGAAAAACAGACAGACAAACAAACAACCTCCCAAACAGCTCTGCAGATATTATGAATACTTCATTTCTAGACAGCCACCAAGTAGAAACTGTCTGAGCAAACATGCAGTGGGACACTCTTTCAAGTAAGCAGTGAACTGGAATTAGAAAGGGCACAGCTAGCCTTTGGTAAATGAACATGAAGACTGTCAATATGGCCATACACAAATGCCCCAAAGCACAGGATTTAAAGAGAGTTTTTTTCACGAGGATAAGAAATGCAGCAGCTGGACAGGGCTGAGCCTCTGTTGTACTCATAAAAACAAGATTAAGGTAAAATATCCAATGGTTATATTTTCTGACTATAAATCTAGGGATACTGAAAAGTCTGTACAGACTTTACAACAGAGAACAACATCCAAGTAGTAGAAATAAAGGGCCACAGATAAACAGTCTAGAGTTTAGCCTTGCTTAGTTGGTGAGACTTAAAATGACTTCCACTAGGACAGTTTATACAATGAAATGAAGGCAAAGGGTTTCCCACAGAAGTCTGTTGTTTCTCACCTCTCTCCCTTTAACACCTCTAGTCTTATCGGAATGGAGAAGCTGCCCTAGAACATGAACTCCAAGAAGCTTCTCCACTGCCTGATCTACCCAGCTGTAATATCTATCTCCACTGCCTAATCTACCCAGCTGTAATATCTATCTCCATTGCCTAATCTACCCAGCTGTAATAGCCATGTACTAAGTGTATGACCAAAGATTAGAAGAGACCAGAATAATCTTCCCATTCAAAAGCAAACAAAACACCAGGGGAAATTCCCTTTCATTTTCACTCCAAATTTCAATTTCACCTTAATCCTATCAATTAAACTATGAGGAGGAACAAAGGCACATGCTTGCCTTATATGGTAAAGTCATGGACCAAACATATAATAAACAACAGTGTAAACCAGATAATTCTGAAGGGCGGAAAAAGTAAAAGTAATTGTTTTGGGAAGTTAGGATCAGAGCTGATTTTTTTTTTTTTTTTTTTAAGCGCATGGAGAAGAGGAATATTGCCTTGTGATTAGAATTAAGGCCAGATAATGGGAACACTAATTACTACTTTCTGTCACATGGGTAGATAAGGGTTTCTTTTTTTCAACCAGGAAACAATCTGAATAGTCAAATTACTATATCCCCAGGGTTATTGGGGTGTCCATTAGTAAAGTGAAAAGCACCAATTGTTCCTCACAAGACTTTCCTACTGGCTTATGTGGTTCTCAGAACCTGGCTCTTACTAGAGTCAGTGTGGCATGTGTGCTTTTGCAGGGGACAGCGGACAAGAACAGACTGTACTTAGACTTAACTGCTCCAAAGATGATATCTGGAGCTGAGACTTAAAAAAAAAAAAAACAAAAAACCCAGCAGAATTAAATTAAAGAGAAAGATCAAATTCTAAATACTAATTTCACCACTTCATATTTAAGAACACCAAGTCTCAGATAGAAAACTCAAAAAAAAAAAAAAAAAAATAGCAATCAAAATTGTGCTTGTTGGAAGACTTCAGTGACCAGAACTAAGAGCCTGTATAAAATGAACTAAAAGCAAAACATGATCACAGAGACCATGGTGTACTCCCCCCAAGTTTATTTATTTTATATGCATTGGTATTTTGTCTGCATAAATGTATTTGTGTGAAGGTGCCACATCCCCTGGACCTGGAGTCCCACACAGTTGAGAGCTGAACTGAACCCAGGACCTCTAGAAGAGCATCCAGTGCTAGTGTTCTCAGCCACTGAGCCATCTCTCCAACCCAAGACAAGGGTTCTCTAGTAACGACAATACTGCCAAGTTCTCTAAGTCACCTGTAATTTCCTCCGAGTTGCCCCTCCTCTGCTGAAGACACTGAAAACCACACCTTACAGAAGAGGTTGCTGGACGGAACTTCCGCTCTGTCTGTAGCAGCTCAGTATAAACAGCACGTCCAGTCAAGCTACACTGGTTACTACCAACACTTCAACTGTCTAGCTCCAGTGAGAAAGAAATGAAATGCTGCTACTTGAAGTGTTCACCCAGAGGAGATGGCAGATGGAAAAGAAAATTAAAGAAAGCAGATGGGTGGAAAACAGGGAAGGAAAGGGAGGCGGGGGTCTGCATGCCATTAACCATTACTTTCCCAGTCTTCTTTACGCTCGCATATGTTATGGTGCTTATGGTAAAAGATGTAGAGAAACCTCTCCAGCTCTTACAGTTCTTCATAAGCAAGAAGACTAGAAAAGGATAATCATTAATAAATCATCTTAAATGCTCTGGGTAAGAAATGGCTACGTTGGATTAACAATCATCTTAAATCATAAGAATATTCAACATATGTTTACTTCTCCCTTTCTACACACCCTGCCGATTGTTATCACCAATAGAAAAGCATCATTTTTCCGATTTAGCCACTTTTGACTGGTTACTCTGAGTTATTGATTGAATTCACCCAATTATAAGAAAAGAGGAGAGGTTTGTGGTTGGCAGCATTTGGTAGCCATTTGCAAACATGAAGCAAAATCTCATTACACACTCAATTTCCGACATCTGAGGTCCCAGGTTTGCTCACCTTTCTGTGTTGCTTAAGTGTGCACATACAGTGTGATCACTCAGTGAGACTTTGCCTCTGGTAAGGGCAACAGCGTCTGCAACTGCTATTTGGCAGCAGGGCCAGGTCTATGGAAAGGGACCTGGCTGAGACTGTGGAACAGTGGCAAGAATGAGCCAGGTGCTGGCTGCGAGTGGTGAGGGAAAGCACAGTGACTGTGGCCAGAAGACTGTGCACTGCTGGGTTGTGCTTGAAATGAAGGGAGATGGATGGAAAAAGCGGTGGAGAAGCTCTCACAGCCAAGGCCTTGTGCTCAAAGCGCCTGGGAGAGCGGGGCTGGGGTGGCTTAGCACAAGAAAGAGAATAACCCACCCTGGATGGAACATGAAGGCCATAAGGACTTGGAGTCTCTTTTTAACAATGTTTAGACTTAATAATCTTAAAAAAATAAAATCCCATTTATGTTCTTTTCTTTCTGGCTTATCTTTGTGACTATCTTTCTTTCTGGTGTTTTGTTGTTGTTGTTGTGTTTTGTTTTGTTTTTTGAGAGGGTCTTATGTAGCACAGTATGGACTCAAAACCACCATGAACCTGAGGCTTGTTTTGAATTCCTGGTCCTCCTGTCTCCACCTCTCAAATGCTGGGATTACAGGCATGCACCACCACACTTGGGTCCTAACTATGCTTTTGAAGTAGCAACTTGTTTTTCTAAATGATTCATCTTATTTTTAGTGATTTCTTTTGGGGGAGTTGGGAGTGGGAGAAAGTTTTACTGTATAGCTTAGGCTGGCCTTGAGTTGGCAGTGGGGGTTGGGGGTGTCTCAAATTCACGACGTGCCTGAGCAACATGAGATCCTTTCTCTCATGGCTACATGACTAGTAAAAGAAGTCACAAGTAAATGTGAAAGTAGCTAAGCTTTGACTATGAGGCCACGTAGGATGTACCAGCTTGAGCACATCTAGAAAGGTACAACTGTGACCATAGGCAGCGCTAAGCTCAGGATCCCCTGATATAACCAAAGGACATATCCTTTGACTGAAGGGATTGGGTCTTTCTCAACCTGAACTCATAAGGAGTAAGTGCTCGTTGTATAGTCGAGGAGTTAACGGATAAGAATACATGGATGTGAGGCAGCGAGCATCCAGGAGTCCCCATTCAGTGAGGGCGATGGCAAAAGTGACTTTGCCTTGGCAAAGATGTGAGCGCTTACAGAGTCGATCTCATTGCCTCGTGCCTCCTAACGTGACCAGGCTCAAAACCCTCAGCTTGGGTGGCAAACAAATATTCATAGGACATTTCTATTACTTTATAACCAGATTCCAGTTCCGGGAAGATTAGGTGGTTACATTCATATGAACTTCCATCATCTCCTTGTCTCCCACCATAGATTCCTTGGATTAGCATGACTTGTCTAAATCAAAATCCGTGGTTATTAAAGAATGCATCACAGACTTTTCTCCACATAATGGTTTTCAAAGTAGCATGCCTGAGTTAAAACATGTTAAAACGGCTAGCTGGGCCGTCCCCGCCCAGCCCCAGTTTCTGACTCAGCAGGTCTGCGGTGGGGACTGATTTACACTTCTCCCAAGGTTCCAGGTGAGGCTGTTGTTGCTGGCTGGAAACCCTGACAACCACGGAGCACTGGTCTCTCCTCCATTAAGGCAGATTAAAAGTGAAGCTGAGAACCTATCAGATACCAACTGAAACCAGTTCTTCATATCTAAAAATCTTTGTCAAGGTTTTTTTGTCGAGTAAAGGAAATCAGTGTACTGGGTGGAACACAGTAAGAGTAACTAGGGTGATTTCTAAAGTGTCTAAAGTTTGGCAAAGACACTTGTTAGAATATCAGAAGAGCCACGTCCGGGTCGGAAGGGAATGCTCCTTCCCAAGATTAATTAGGAGGAGGAAGCCATCTACAAACCTGAGCTAACTCCTTTGGGGGGGGAGTCTCTTTAGCAAGCTGTCATTTGGCAACTCAGTACCTTTAGATTTAACCAGGGAACTTAGTAACATTTTTCCTTATAAATAATAAACTGTAACTGCGGGAAAATCCAAACCAGCATCATGTCGATATTTTCGACACAACGAAAACTTCGGAAAAATCAGCGACATGGGAGCCGCAGTACCGAACAACTCCCAAGTGTGGGAAACAAGACAATTTCATAATTAAAGATCTGGAGATGGACATTTCATGGGAATTCTGTGCATAACCAGACTTGTCTCTCCAGCTTCAAATAAATTATACTTACCTTATAAGACATAGCTAGAAATATCACACAAACATGTCAACTAACTATACTTGCACATCAATTTGAGGTTCTTTCCCGCCCACCCTCACCCCACCCCTGTCTTGAGATGAAAGCTTGCAGAAAATGTAAAAAATATATGAAGCCGTGGCTGGCTATGTACTACATGGAAAATGGAACACGTTCTGACAGTCTTTAACTAAAACAGGGTGCAAAATGGCGCTGCTTCCAAACTAACAAGTCAAAATAAGCATTGGAATAAAGACATGGCCCACTTGTGCCAGTGTACCAGCTGCTCTAGTACTAGAAGAAACAATAGTCTGACCTCATCGAAAAACTGCTGAGTTTTGCGCAGTATAAATTTTAATTCGGTCAATTCCAGGAAGTTCCTCTTCAGAGCTTCCTGGTTAGTGTTGATTTCTTTCAGTTCATTTTCAATCTTCTCAAAATTGGCCTGGGTTTAAAAAAAAAAAAAAAGAAAGAAAGAAAAAAAGAAAGAAAGAAGGGGGAAAAATTGAGAGGTTAATTCAAATTCAGCTTGCTGTGCTCACCCTAAAAAGACATTAACTGAATTTGCACCTCCTGAACTGTTGCCATGGTAACGAATTATCTACAGCTCCAAACAAATGCTGTGATTCCCCACCCCACCCCCAACAACTTTAAGCAAAACATTTCACTTAAATGAGACTTTGCCTATAGATTCCACTATACACTCAGTGATAATTGAGACACTCAAAAATATCAAAAACCCTTATAGTATGTGAGGTACCATCCAACAAGTGCCCAGTAAACCAACAGGCATGAATTTGATGGTATATTATGCTATCTCTGTGTGAGATGCTGTTTGACATTATAAAAGAGGGGTTAAGTCCCACCTAGAAAAATCTTACATTAAAAGACAGCGCTCACAAGGTTGGCAAGAACTCTTCTGTGCCAACCAGTCAGGAAAGCGATTCCTGCATTCATGTGGAGAGTTATCTGAGAACTGTTTACCTCCAAGTCGATCATGTCCCGGGGGAAGGGCACCTCGGGGTTTTCACCAGTGTCCATAATTGGGATGTTAGCTTTCCTTATCTCTTTCTCAACAAACCCTAAAACGACAGAGGCAGAGCATTCACATGTACGTAGTGGGCATGCCTGGAATTTTCACAGTGCAAACACCTCTGAAGATCCTGGCTAGAAGCTGCCTGGCTAGAACAGGCTTCTTTCTCAGAGCTGGCAAACAAAAGAAGCAGCTTCTCCCCAAAAACACCGCCAGGGCTGACTTTACCTCAGTTTAAGACTGGCTTGCTTTGCCTCTCTACCCTATGTGTGGCACTTCCTTCAGGTATGATAGCTCTTTGCACGAATCAAATCGACAATCAAAATGCCAAATCAAGTAAGTACCAGTCAATCAAAGCACCAGAACACAGCCTTAACAGAGAGAGCATTTGACAGTTCTAGGTCAAAAAGATTCATTTGGTTTAGAAACAATTGGGTTATTTTTTAAGCATCAAAAGCCAAAAATTAAGCATAAAAGGACCCAAAACACTGAAAGAGAAAAGGGTTTCCATGACAACTACTGACTCCCCCCCCCCCCCCAGATTAGGGACCAATTTACCATCAGTTTGGCAGATATTGAGATTACAGGTTTGGAGCCAGACAGAATGACCTACTTTCAAATGCTGACTTATGCCCTTGAGTATGTTAAGTATGTTAAGTATATTACAGGCTCCTTAGTATTTCATGAGGGTAATGCCTGTCTTTTTTTTTTTTTTTCTTCCCTCCAGACAGTGTCTATGAAGATCAAACTGGTCAGTGCAGGAATTAAAGGTTATGCCACCACATCTTAACGGCGTATTGTGGGGAATGAATGAAGTTTTCAGTCACTCATCAGTACCCTAACCTGTAAAGCCTTAGAGAATGTTACACTTTTCATAAACGGCTTGGATGACGTCTAAATTTGATAGTATTGTGAGTCCTATCTTTTAGAATTCTGTAACATAGTTCTGCTGTTAAAATCCCATGAGAATCTGGCTGAGGTGATGCATGCTTTGAATTCCAGTGCTTGGGAGGCAGAGACAAGTGAATCTCTAAGCTTGAGGCCAGCCTGGTCTACAGAGCAAGTTCCAGGATGGCCAGGACTACACAGAGAAACCCTGTCTTGAAAAAAACAAAAACAAATAAAACAAAACAAAATCCCCTGGGAATCTAAGAATAGTGGCATATACAGGCAACCAAAGTACTTCAGAGAAGCCAAGGCAAGAGAATCATTGGCTGGGCTAGCTAGCTACACAGAATTCCAGTATAGCCTGAGCTACACAGTGTCAAAGAGAAGAAAAAAAACCAATTCAACAACAGCAAAAACCAACCACAATGTTTTCAGCCTGTTGTTTGGACAAGGTTTCCCTTAAGCACCACCTAGCTCAAAGTCCATGAAATCTATTTATATATAATAAGTTCACCTTAGGGGATAGGGAGATGGCTCAGTGGTTAAGAGCACTGACTGCTCTTCCAGAGGTCCTGAGTTCAAGTCCCAGCAACCACATGGTGACTCACAACCATCTCTAATGAGATCTGATGCCCTCTTCTGGTGTGTCTGAAGACGGCTACAATGTACTCATATATAAAAATAAATAAATAAAAATATTTTTTAAAAAAAGTTCATCCTAATGTTGTGGTTGCAGGTTTTTTCCTCTCCTTTTAAAAATCTTTTAACCAATTTATTTATATTGTGTATGTGTGCATGCGTGTGTACACGCGTGTGTGAGTGTGGGTGCTCGTGTGGTAGTCAGAGGCCAACTTTGGGAAATTGGTTCCTGACTTCTACACTGCTTCTTGTTTCTGTTGCAGTGAACTCCGAGTTAGCTGGCCCACAAGTCTCCCCTCCCACCTCACTGCAGAAATGCTGAGGCTGCGGATGTGTACCAGCACATCTGGTTCTTATTTATTTGTTGTTGCTTACTGAGCACACTGCACAGGCCCAGCAGGCTGGATGGTAACTAGGACCCTGCTGGCAGCCACATTTGGCTTTCTTTCACTCAGGCCCACACTCCTGTTTCTACTGTAGAGTTTTTATTCCTTTTCTGAGGAGACTAATGACTCTAACGTGAGACAAATGGGAAATCAGCATAGGGATGTCATACAAGACCACACTGCACGTACGGAGTTTTCGATCCATTTCTTCACATCTTCTAACTTCATTCACAAATTTCCTCTGGAAAACATTCACATCTGGATTTAACTGAAAGAACAAGAACATAACAGCAAGACTTCAGACACCGAGTCTGCATCCTGTGTTACAAGCAACACATGCCATAATGGAAGAGTTATTTTGAGCCAGTGTATAATGCAACTCTAATCAAGATTGTCTACTGATCAATATAAAGGGCTTTATGTCTGTCATACAAGCAAAGCTAAAAGCCTCCTGTGCTACTGCAGCACAAGACAAATTAGCCAAAGTGGTGAGTGCCCTTCCTTCTGCTTGGAGCTTGGGCGGCCACATCATAGGCTCTCTGCTGGGCTTTCCTCTCTTTCTTCCTAAACAAAGTAGACAGAAGGCAAATACCTGTTCTTCTGCCCCAGGTTGTTACCTTCTGGAGGCAGTCTGACTTCACTCATGTGCTAAAGCCATAAGGAGTATCACCTCACACCTGTTAGAATGTTAGAAGATAGAGCCAGGCTTGGGGGTACACGCTGTGACCCCAGCTCTGTAGAAGCAGGGTGATTGGGAGTTCAAAGCCAGCCTGGGCTACAGAGGAAGACCTGTCCAAAAAGTGCTATGAATTGATGAGGATGAGTATTGTTGATAGGAGTATAAACTAGGATGGGCAGAGCTACCATATAATCCAGCAGTTCCACTTCTGGGTACACACAGAACCAATATCAATATGCAGAGCTATTCCTAGTAACTAATATATAGAATCAATCAAGAGATGTATGGACGAAGAAAACATGGGGCATTATACTGAATGAAACACACCAGGCACTTTGCATCTACACGTACAATTTTATGTTGCTATTTAGGTTTTTTTCTTTTTAAAGATTTTTATGTGCATAGGTGGCAGGTCTACAAGAACGTTTGGGAACCAGGTGCATACAAAGTGCCCTCAGAGGCCAGAAGAGGGTATCGGATCCTCTGAAACTGGAATTAGAGATGGTGCTGAGAGCCAAACCTGACCCACTAGAAGAGCAGCCACTGCTCTTAACCTCAGAGCCATCTTCAGCCCCCTACATGTACACTTTAGAGGCTTGAACTCACAGAAGTGTTGCTGAGAGAATGGTGGCTACAAAATGGCTACTGGAGAGACAAAGAGGTGTCGTGAGCAGGGGAAGGTGTAGGTCAAAGTTCACAGCCACTAGGGATACATCTTTTAAACATTTATTTATATACTTTGTGTGTGTGTGTGTGTGTGTGTGTGTGTGTGTGTGTGTGTGGTCTAGGAACCCATGGAGAAGAGAACATCTGATTCCACATAACTGGAGTGATGTAAAACTGTGAACCAAACTTGGCTCCTCTCTAACAGCAGCTAGTGCTTTAACCACTGAGCCATCTCTGCAGCCCAAGAATAAAATGTTCAACCACTGCAAGGTAGACAAGATAGCTCAGTGTATAAAGTATGCCTGGAGACAAGGCAAGCTTGATGATCTGAGCTCAGCCTTTAGAGCCTCCAGAAGGCTAGAGGGATAGCATCAATTC